>NW_028263391.1:16903062-17220406 GCF_051168715.1 Poecilia mexicana | reverse complement strand
TGGTGACTAAAACCACGAGCTGCAAATCTACATGCCCATTTTGTTATGGAGAGTCTTCCACCTACTGTCATTCCGAAGTCCTTTGTCAGGAAATGAATGAACAGAGAGGCTTTCAGGGTTACAGTGAAGAGGCTGGAGAAACACATTTTTCTTCTTTTTTTCCTGATTGATAATGATCAGAGTCCTTTTTAAAGATTTATTGATGCTCATGTGGCTACTTCCAGTCAGTGGCAGCTGGATTTGCCAAGTTGAACAGGAAGAGTATCAAAATTTTTTAACGTAAAAATAAATTTGCTGTCTGACAAGAAAGCGGTAAGCTCAGGAATTGATTGAGCTTAATGTGGCCCTGACCTAATAAACTTAAATGGCACACAGTGTCAAAAGTATTCACATCCCTTCATCTTTTTCACACATGTTCATAGCTACAAACTTTAACGCTTTTTTTTAATGGAATTTCACGTTGTAGATATTTAGGTTTGGTAAATGTCAGACGGGAAGTTGTATTCCTTTGGCCAGCAGTGAGTTTAGATTTTGAACTGCTCCATTTTCATCTGTTAAGCAATGGGCCTAAAGGAAAAAGAAGTTTGGTCTGATTTTAACTTCACAAAGTGAGGGGGGAAAGGTACAAGTTCTGGTGAATCTAAACTTCTGGTTTCAATTGTCAATACATTAAATGTGTGGCTGTGCAGTGACAAAATGTGAGAAAGACAAATAAGTGTGAATAGTTTTGCAAGGCACTGTAACATTTTTTTTATTATTCTGCTAGCATTCCCTGTCTCTCTGATCTTTTTTTTTTCTCCCACTCTTTCCATCATTCACCTATTTGGACTACATGTCAGTGGTTTTCATATTTTGGATGAACACATTTCAGTCATCGCCATCACCAACAGAAGCTGGTTTTGGTGTCTGGGAACTCAGCCGAAGAATGTACCCAAACACAGATTCTGTCTTTTAACATTTTTTCTTTTTTAACAAAAAACAAAAACCCATTTTGTTCAAATGGAATATGTTGCCACTGTGCCTGCATGAGTCTCCAACAGCTTGGCGATCGCTTAGAGGAAGTGCTGATTCCTGTTTGTAGCGCGACATCTTGAGAACACATCATTGTGTTCTCCTCAAGTGCTCTTTCTTCAGCTCTGGCTGCAGGGGGTCGATGCTTCCATCAAGCTTTAGGTTCACATAAAGATGAGTTACTGCAGTTTTAGTGGTATTCTAGTCTTTTCAATGTAATATTTAAGTTGTAATTGGATTCGTTTAATCAGGCAGTACTGATCGAAACAATAACAGAGCAGCAAATGGATTAAGAGTTCCTTGAACCATTTGCTTTGTTATAACTTTTGACCTGAATCTAATAAAAGGGTCAGCATTTTCAATACCTTTGCATGCATGTTCCATGTTTATATGTGAATTTGCCCCGTTTTTTTGTTTCCATTTTCAGCTGATGGGTTGAGCGGTGCTTGGAATAAAGGGGACTGAATACAAACGCAAGTCACTCTTCTCATATTTTATTAGATTACACATTACTTTGTGTTGCTCTATATCTTACATTTTTCATGTCTTTGCTCTGACAAAATGTGAAAAAAATTCAAGGGGTATAAATACACATTTTTACAAGATACTGTGACGTACGGTGTGTTGAAAGACCTTTAGATGAGCATGACTTGTGTACAGCCAGTGATCTGGGCAGCATCCATGTTGTGAAAGCAAATTTCTGCTGAAGTCCAACAAAGTCTTTTTGCAAGTCTCCAGGGGAATGTGCATCACTTCCAGTCATTCGTAATCAGGGACATGCCGGCGCAGGCAGATGTTCGATGGAAGACTCACAACTGTAATTTATGTAGGTGATACACATCACATCAAAATAACTGAAAGCTTACCATATTGAATTTATTGGTAGAGGTAGTCATTTAATGACATTTTATTTCTCCATCAATTGTTTTGTTTTGCAAAAATACATTTTCAGTCAACAAATGGAGCACTTACTTAATTTCAGCTGTCTGAAAACAATTACAGGCTGATATCAGCTCAGCTTGACTTTTGTATATGTACGTATGTGGAAACAGAGGAGGCAGAATGTGGGGGTGGTCGGGCACTATGTGAGCTATAAAAAGAGAAGAAAAGGAAGAACATGTTGAACTCTCACCATGAGTTACTAAACATGAAGAATCTGAGGAATTTTCCATATGTTCCCAGGGCTCCTCTTGTGTCTGACTGAAAAAAGAAACAACTTCCCAGAATAGAGGCTAAAACATTGCCTCAATGGTCTATCACAGTGACGGGAACCCCGTTTTCCGTCCCGTACTCCTTGTTCTTTCCATCGTCTGGCAAATTGGAGGTTCCCCTTGACTGCTGGTGTTATAGGTCTTGATGTCATGTCTGAATATTTATGGTAAAGCTGAAGCTATGTCTGTGGAGACCAAATATTGGTTTTCTTTGGGGTTTTTCCACCCCACTTTTGGTGCTCAACCCTCACAAGATTATAATGATTTACCAAAGGCAGGGATGTTTTATGTTGCCATGTGGAAAACTTGTGAATTTGGGAGAAATTGTGATAATGTTGATCGAGCCTTTGCCTATAGCTTGAACACTCTGTTACATTTACACTCACTTCATCCTAAAGCAGCTATGGATTTTACAGAGCCATAGATAAAATGAGCTCCATGTAAGTCAATCAGGATAGTCTGATTTTATTTTTCTCTGCATTTGCCTCATTACTTACTGTTGAGTTGTTTTTTTAAAATCTCCAGAATGATGGATAACAATTGTATTTTTTTATTAACCTCTCCAATATAAAGGATGTTTCTCTCATTTTCTGTGTTGCATTTCCTTATTCCACTTTTATTGCATCCAGGACTAAGTCTAATTCCAAAAATCTGAGGATGCATTAAACAGATGGTTCTAGACAGAAGGAACCTCCAGCAGGAGTGTTCAGAAATAGCAAAGGATGTGTAATGTTCCAAATCACCAGACGGGTCAACGCTCCTTTCATCTGACTGCTCCGAAGGCCAATGGAGAGGAGAGGAAATCAGTGGATCCAGTAAAAGTTTGTTTTTTTTCTTTCCTACAGCTTGGCTTCACTCACTAACTGGCTGCTTCTGCTGAGGACTTTTACAGATCATGGCTGCAGCATTGTAATGGATCTGTGACATCCTGGTCAACACATGCTTGAATGATGTTAGATTTAAGGAAAAAGCACAAACATATGTTTTGTTTTTTTTTAAATCCTGCATCCAATATGCAAAAAAGAGAGAATTGTTCAATTAATTTATGCAAAGTTGATTTAAATAATTTTATAGTGTTCTGAACTGCTTTATAAAATCTGGAAATCTATTCCATGGCTAGAAGTCACATTTATATGTTTCCACAGAGGATAATTCCTGATGAGATTTGAGTTTTGCTCTGTTTCCACTTTTCATTATTTCACCAGCTTGTCTTACATATCATGTATCATGTCATGGAAAAGTGTCATGTTATGATGAATTAATCTTACCTCTGTTTGAGGTACTTTTAGCACAATAAAACAAAGTAAAAAAAAAAATGCAGTGAATAGGAAAGCAGTAGGAAAGTATCAGTTACCAGTCCCACACAGTACACAGTTCAGTTTAAAAAACAAATGTATCCTAAAAGTAACTTAAAATAACTGGGTTATCAATGTTCCTTTTTATATTACACCTATTTATGAAAGTAACCAACGTGTTCCTGGTAGACCCAAAATATATTCCAGCATAATACCAAGTAAATGTGAGTATAATTCCAGAAAGTACCCTAAAGTACCAGGTTACCTCACAATACTGACCGATTCCTACTGCTACAAGTTACTTTCTGGAACATTCAAGCCACCTTCTCATTCATTCTTGTTCCAAAAAGTCCCCAGTAAGTTCAAAGGAGGTCACTAAAAAGTTCTGGTACAACTGCAAAAAGTGCCGCACGAATACTGGAAAGGTAATCCGTAAGTTTGAAAAAAGTATCAAGTAAGTATTAGGGATGTTATGGGAAAGTACCTGGAAAGTTATAAGAGTGTCCTGTATGCTCTGAATGGATTTCAGAAAGTTTTTGGTAAAGTGAAGGAAATGTTCTTGAAAGTAGCTTTTAAGTACCAGAACAGAGGTGGCCAATTGTTTCTACGCATACAGAAACACTAACACAAAAAGCAAGTTGATGTCAGCACAACTCAAGGTAAACAACATAATCAAAGACAAAGCATTTGTATAAATATAAACTCAAGACTTCACTTGCTAAATTGGACGTGATTGGAGATATTTCACAGTGCCTAACACACTGTGGCTCCAGTGATATGTTTAAACACGGTAGAAAATATAATAAGTGGCCCTACATTTATACTTTGTCACTGTAAAAGCTTTGTGATCAATGAAAGCGACCAGAAAGCATCGCGCCTCCTTACAAAATTCAATACAATACAACTAACAAAATTCCTCAAGTCCATCTTTGTTCACCTTCTGCCTCCCCCCCATTGCCCTCATTTAGCTTGAAATGCCACTGGAGTTCCCAGTGCGGCTGTACATATGCCCTTGGCAATGTGCTGTGTCAGGAAAAGTAGAGAAACAGAAGCAAAGTGTTTTGCTTCCATCAGGTTGCAGATGCCAAAGTCTTATGACTGACACTTTCCGGTGGTTCTCCCATTGGGAGGCACAATACAGGGGTGTGCAGCCTGCTGGGCTGCGGCAATATATAGTGGAACCTCTCGCAATGATATATGTTTTCCAGACATCATCTGGAGTGGCGAAAAATAAAGCTGGAAAAAGGACAAATAAAAAAAAAACTTTTACAGAAGGAATAAACTAAACTAACATTGATTGCTAATGCTGATTGAGAATAAATTCAATAGAACATTGCATGCACAGCTGACACAGTTCTGGGTCCTTATTCTCACAGAAACCTTATTAAACACAGAAAGGGCAATAGAAAAGAGCAAGAGAGGGGAAAAAAAAACTATATAATGTTCCTTTCGGTAAATCAAAAATTTAAAATCTTGGTCCTTGACAAACTTTTCCACCAACCGAGTTACACAGAAAGCAAACGAATCATGATGAATCAGCTCGTTAGGACAGCAGTCTCACTAATGACAACAGAACCCAATTAGTGTCCATAAATCACTATAATCTCATTACGGCTATAATAATTCAGTACATTGTGCTCCGTTGACTAATGTATCGTAGACAAGCTGTAATTAAAACTGACCACTAAAAACCATTATGGAAACTACATAGAGATCTACTCCAGCTGCAACTGTCAACAGATTTACTTTAAGCAGGAAATTTTCAGCTACTCATCTAGAAAACATTAACCAGAATAAATCTGATTCCAACTCAAAGTCTGCAAGGACTGTTGCTTCTTTTAAATTCCTGCTGTTTTCATTATATGCATTTTGACTTTTGAAAACATGATCCTTAGTTTAGCAATGTGCAATATTAAATTTAGTGACTTCCAGGACAAACCACGGCTAATATTACACTGCAAAAGCGAGTACCTGCAAGTTTAATCTACAAAAACAACTTACCTCAGACCAAATGGTGGTCAGATGTTTTGCAGAATATGCCAACAGTTTAGTCCAGATTTTTTGTTATTTTTTAAAGAAAGAGGGAGATATTCTACTCAAGTATTCCCCTTGTGTCGTGTCGCCATTGAGGCTTTCCACCATTCTTTTAGAAAGCAGACTAATGATACAATAAATAACTTCAGCGAAATCTAAAACCACTAAAAGGTTTTGGATTATTTGGCTTTTTTTTTCTTCTTCTTTTTATCTCAAGTGGGTCAGAATTACACAGACAGGCTCAAGTATATAAATGCACTCCCTTCCAAATCCCCTGATTAGCTGGTTAAATATCCTTCAGGAACCTGGGTATCAACCAGGCTCTAGCATAATTATGTTTGGATCTGTGACAACCCTCCTGAGAAATGCTTAAGCTTATTTACAGGGGTTTATTATACAAAATCAACGTTTTTTTTTTTTTTGTTTTTTTTTATGTTCATACTATGTTACAATTCAGTGCAGTTTGCTTTGTCTCTTCCATACAAATGTTTGAGGAATCCTTGGATCCATTCAGGATGCCTAAACCCATACTTCTCCAATGTACCCCCTATTTTCACAACGTTCCACCTCGAAGCTTCAGTCCCCAGCTGAACCCCTTTCCCACAGCCCCCATCTCCTCCCCCCACCCAGCAATTATCAAACACTTGGTGGAACTGCAAGTCTGAGCATATTTGAACTAGTTCTCAGCCCATGCCTGTTTGGGAAAAAATGCCTTCATTGAGTAGTAAGTGGCATCAATGGACGACATGGAGGAGGATGATTACTGTGATGATGTGCTGAAGAGGGATTGTTGGAAAGTTGACAGAGGCCAACTTCAAGGCATGAGAAATGGCCATGATGCAAAGTCAAGTTTCTTTTGAGTTGTTTTTGAAATATACAACATTTTTATAACAACTGAAGGTAACAGTGATTTAATTGTGCTACAAAATGATACCATGTTGCATATATCAACTTTTAGCATACTGACAAATTCTTAAAAGAATATTTGGCATAATGGTTTAAAATTGCATGTTAAAAAAAAAATAAATACATTTCATATTTGTTAAAACCATTACTGTCATAAACAGCTTTCCTCTGATGCTAAGTTGTTTCGCCACCATTTGCACATTGACAGCGCTAAGACTCTCCTCCTATCTCTGAATGGTTGTTTCTAACCAGAAACAGTGCATTTCTACAGATTGTAATAGGAGCACTGTGTGGAGGGGAGAAGTTAAATCTTTTCTGTCTTATACTGTCGCAACATAAGGATAGTTTATATGTACAAAACATATGTTGGTAAAAGTGACACACTGCAGTTTTAAAGATCATGTGGAGTGGATTTTACAAGTTTGTTATTTGACATTACATAGTCTAAACCTTGAATGTCTCCTTAACTCAGGGAATCATGATTGTAGCATTTTGTTACCAATTATTACTCACTGGTTGAGTGACCGCCACCACAGGACTTTTTAAGCATTCTGCATCAAGCTGCTGCATGCAGTTTACATTTAGCATTAACTTTAACATAATGCATTAACACAAAAAACATGGAATTAATACAGAAGAACATCTCAACGCAGCATGAAAGACGGAAAAGTAGGAAGAAGTAAACTTTAAATCTCCAGTTAACTGACTGAAGGGATTTATCCGAGGATCTTTTGTATCCTGTCCTGGAACACCTTCATCCCCATCATCATACCACAGTGAAGTTAAAATTTACACTCATGCTTACAGAGCCTTACAGCTTACAGCTGTTTTCCTGAGGACAAATATTGTTTTTTGTGCTGTGCTATAACTGAACCTCATCTACAGGTTGCTTCAAACTACTTTCCTTTACTGTGACCTCTATCGTATATGTCAGGACTACAGACCTTATTTCCTATAAGTGCATCAGATGGAATTATATAATTACAGTTTTGGCCAAACGTGTGTGTTAGCAGTGCCTAAATAAACAAAAAACTGACTTCTTCCATTTATTTTTGCTCGAAGAAAGGCACCAGCAGTAAAAAAAAAAAAAAAAGAAAACCCCGGCTGCCTCTGAAATCACTCTTGGTGCCAGGTACAGACACAAGCTGTGGCAGCTCTGTGATTTTAATTGTGGGCAACTTTTAGAGGGCTCCCTTTCCACAGACTGAAGGATTTATTAGAAGACCATTTTCCTCCTTGGAGACGTTCAGGTTTTGCTAGCCAGCGCCACAGCATCTGTTCAGGACTGTTGCTACTCTACTGCCCAACACAAACAGCTTTGTTATTAAGCAGTGTTTCTTGTGTGTATCCACTAGAGAATTTAGATTTTTAGACTCTGAGAAAAAGTGTAGAGATTTGGTAGATGTACAATGAGCAGAATATGAAATATCAAATGTCATTTGTCACAGGTTTGGATTATATGAAATTGACCAACAATGTTCCTTGCAAACTAGCTTAGGCTCAGTCTTGCTGCAAATTACCAATTGAATTTATTTGCAGATTTCAACTGGATCATCTGAACATATTACAGGCTTCAAACTAAATCATCCCATTTTACCTTTGACTGTATGGTTATCTTCATTGTCCTGCTGAAATTTAACCCCCTGCCCAGTGGCCTAAATCTTTTTCACCCTCTATAATATTGGTGTCAAAGTCTTGTGATTCTGTTGAAACTTAGGATACTGTTTTATAACTCACCGATGCTTTAAAATTTACAACTTAATCCCTGACATTCCTGTTGCTTTACACTTTTATTCAGTATTATGAATATAAAGCCCTAATTTTCCGTCTTATTTATGAAGCATTTTGCATGCTTTCTCTTTTTCTTTCACTTTATATGTAAGCACTACTTGCATTGCTCAACCATGCGTTACAACATTGCAAAATGTGGAAAACTTTCAGTGTTATGAATAGTTTTGCATGCCATTCTGTTTATGATTAATGAAATACTAGCCTTAGTAAGGCTTACATTCTTTTCCTTTTTCCATTATTCTTTCACAGCGAAGGCGAATCTCAACAACTGCATTCTGAGTAACTCACCAAAATTCTCATAAGCTTCTGATCCATACTGAGTCATCCTTTCTCTTCATGCTGCCTCTGTTTGTATAAAGGTGCATTTATCTGGCTCACTTCTTTAACTGCTCACACTGCAGGCAGCCTGTCTTTGTTTATGCTGTGAAAGATACCTGCTGACAGACTTTTGGGTACATGGGAATGAAGAGAGGTTGATGGAGAGCAGACAGAGAGTCCCTATTTGACAGTGGGCCCATTTACTATCAGTCAGTATGTTCCAGTGAGAAGTGGTGGGTGTCATGGTGGAAAAGACATAAAAAAATAAATAAAAAACAAGTAATCTTTAAGTATTATTTTTCTCTTCAGGTTACATTTACAGAGTGCATTACTTTGTTTTTCTTGCAGCCTGGAAATATCTGTCGGATTTTGCACTTTTACGAAATTTTGACTCAAAAGAATTTCACAGTTAAAACACTTGGTGGAAAAACAACTACACTGCAAATGTATTGACATTGTAGATGGAGAGATGAAACACATTTAGAAGGCAGTAAATGTTCCATGACTATGAACACTTTATCAAATACTCAAAAGCCCTCCTGAGGAAGATAGATGCTGCTTGTGACAGATTCTTGAGCTAAAAGACGGAGAGAAATAAAGGTCATCATGCAAATCAGAGGTACGATGAAGGAATAACGCTGCAGACATACAGGACACAGTAGAAAGGACAAATAAATCATACATCACATCCCTGATGGGCACACAAATTAGTTTAACATCTGCATGAACAAACTCTCAATGGCTTCTCTGTCATATCTGATGAATAAGGAAGCAAAGGTCAACACATCCAGCTGACGTTTGGGTTTTGTTTAGCAGAAAAGTTTATTAATCGACAAAATCAATGTAAGGCACATTAACTGCATGAAATTCCACATTAAAATCTAGCTGTGTTTTACAGAATTAAGCCGCCCTGTGATTTTTGAAGGAGTGGGACTGGAAATTTTCCCCTTAGCATCTCTTTAAAGTCTCACATTTAGCCTGGGCACCCTGAGTTTCCATCATAATACTGTGTTTGGAATTGTGGTCAAAAGCAGATGACTTTTTTTTTTATGCATTTGTCGAAATATAGTGAAATGACTCAGTGTAAAAGTTTGTCCTTAATTAAAAGGAAACACAATTATTCTGCTCATTTAGACACTAACGCCCAAAGCTTTTGGGTATTAATCCAAAGCCAAAAAATGCACAATTTGTTTCCTGATTCGAGATGTTTAACAGTCTGCAATGAAAACTGCCTCTCTCATCTGTGATTTAAGTTACTTGTATCAGAAAGAAAGACACACTTGTCCAAGTCATGCTTGTCTTGTCTATTGTTCTTTTATATTAACTTAGAGATAAGTTCTTGTTGCTCATGGGATATTAGGAACCAGTCAGTAACATTTTTATTTAAATGACAAAGTAGGCATTTTATTTATTTGTTTATTTATTTATTTATTTATTTTTGAACTGGCTGCCACCAAACAGGCTGAAGAATAATTTTAACACACATAGACACATAACTAAAATAACAAAAGTGAAAGCTTTTACCACCACACACAATTCTTCACTTTAAGGTTTTTGAGGTGTGGGAACCAAACCCATGCAGAACCATGAACTGATGAATTTAATAATACAATTAAAACAAGTCAAAACGTTCTGAAGGCAATGCAGAATAAGGGACAACCAGCTGAACACTGGAGGGGGATCAGACAAAGTCTATATTCTGAGTTGGATGATTATTAGAGTGAAACCAGGTGAGTGATTACTCTTGGAGGTGACGTGAACTGGGACAAGTGAGGGCGGAAGGTCTGACAGAAAACAGACACAGGGAACTACATCCAAACAGAACACAGCTAAACACAGGCTTTCTGGACTAAAGAAGCACAGACTAACTAGTTTAACATCAATCACTGGAATGACTCAAAACACAAAACCCAGAACACATAATCCAGAACAAAGGTGACAAACCCAAATGCAAAGTATTACACATTATGACGTGCATGACCGTGCTTGAACCCAGCCACGGAGTGAGTGCAGACCCAACACACCTGACAGCAGAATGAGGAAGAGCTGCACCAGAACAAAATGTAGAGAATCTTTTGAACACGACGCCCTTTTGTACCTTCTTTAATGGAGGTACAAGAAAAAGAACAAAAGCACAAATATCTTGACGTACGTTTACTTGATGTTCTTTCAAACCAGATGGATTTATTGCTTTCGATTTCTCAGAATGTCAGACATAAAAAAAAAATAAAAAAATGTAAAAAGCTTGTGACCCTCAATTGTTTTTACTTGATATTGTGCTAGATGAACTGCATGCAGGCAGGGGGAATATAGGAAAGAAATCTGTAAATTCAAGAACCGTTAGAGAGAACGATGAAAATGCAACATGAAGAAAATGTATCATACACATGTGATGTCATCTGTATATATGTTTTTAAAGACAAATATATCATTAAAATACATTTAACAAAGCAGGACTAGTTATTTGGAGAACCTGAAGGTGTTTTGCGAGGTCCAAATATAACGATGTCTGTCATGACAAAACACTTTTGGGGGTCATGCAAAGAACATGTCTCCAAAAACATGCTTTTGTCCACGACTGCATTTCCAAGCAATAAAATGGCTCCTGACGTTTGTGACTGACCTGTCAAAAAGTGTTTGAGTAAAAAGCCTGTCTGTCTTTATGTGTATCTTGTTCAAGCTTTACATCTGTAACCCAACATACACACCCCATGTGTCTCCACACATACCACAGAAAACAGCTAGTGAGTTGTAATCAATTTCATCAACTGAAAAATAATGAAAGAAACAACCATTTTGAAAATAGTAAATAATTAGACCAAACTGAACATTTCAAAAGAACGCATACCTTTTGTCTTTAGAAGAACACAGGTCTTTATGTTCACATTATTCTTGGAAGCCAGCGGCTCATTCCAAGCATTTAGGGAAACTTTCCACCGCTCCTCAGTAGATTTATGCTTTCTTGGGGCATTCTGTCTTTTTACGTAACTTTGGGTCGACTCAGAGATGCTGAGATCATGACTCAGTGGATACCTACGGTGTTCTTGAATATCAATCTTTGACACTTTGATGTCGCTCCCATTGCTGGTTGCTGATTCTGTAGAGCTTCATGTACATAGAGGAAAGGACAATAGCATCACAACATGTCTGTATTTATAGCAGGAGGCTGAATATTACAGCATGGCAGAGTGTTAAAGTACCATGACGAGCCTGGCTGGAAGGCACATGTGGGATATGAACCCAAATAATGCTTTCAAGCCTATAATTTAGGAATTATTTAGGATATGGTCATTGAAAGTTTCAACCACTCAAAGTTAAATAGCATCATTATCGCAAGTATTTAGCTATTTTATTATATCATTATGTTCAGCACCTCCTTGTGTGTTCTGTAGGCACACTCCAAATCTAATGTGAGCAGTTTCTATCTTTAAGCTGGAGCAGCTTACAAAGGTATTAGGAAACAGTAAATCTGTGAACCCTCCCAACATTTACAAGCAATTTAACAAGCAAAAACAAAATGTAGCTTCCAAGCCGAAAATCCTCTACCTTATGGGAAATCTCTATCTGCTTTTCCAATTTCAGATTGTTGAAAACTATTTGATTTATAGTTTTCATTTCAGGCTTTTAATGTTTTTCCAGTTCTTCCATTTAAATGTAATCAGAATGTTTTATTTTTTTCCTTCCTTAAGTTTGTAAGTTATAGGCAAACTCTGGAGGATAATGTCTGAGGCTAATCAAGCCTCTCGTTTTGAAATTCCAGTTGCATGACTTCTCACCATCTGCGCTGACCAGACCTCTGGTCAGAGAGGAGACCGGCTGTTTTGACTAAGAGAGTGAGTCTATACACACACACACGCACGCACGCATACACGCACAAGAAAACCTGACCTTTGTGGATCAACCGTCATGCTGAAATGCAACATGCGAATGCTGCTTCAGGGGCTGGATTCATCTTAAGAAAAAAAGAAAAAAAACTTTTTTTCCTCATCTGCAAAACTGCATAAGCCTTGGAAGGAAATGCTGGAATAAGAGTGGCACATGCTGAGCGACTGAGTACCTGCAGGAGTGTACAAGGATTTAAGATAACTTTGAGAAGATTAAAAATAGCTTTCTCTTCAGCAGACTAGGGTAGTTCCAGAAGCAATTATTCTAATCTTTAACAACGAAGCACAACAAAAAGGGAAAGCAGAGGAATGTGTGAAATATTGCTCCAGGAAAGGTAAATAAACAGCTGGCTCCCTGCTCAGCGCCCCAGGAAAGGGTCTTTTTGGGCAGATCGAGTCCCGCTCCGCTCCAGATGAGAACGAGGGTCAGACAAGTTCACGGCGTCTTTCTGCATGAACTCTCACGGCAGACACAGCCAACTGATGTCATAGTTTTTTTTTGTGATTAATTAAGGTAGTAAAACTGTTGGTTGCCCACATATGTTGATACAAAGCCTGGTGCTACTTAGAGACCCGAGCTCCCTGACGAAGGATCTTAAAAGCTCTCTACAGTGTTCTACAGACATTTTCTGCAAATAACATAAAGTATTTATAAGCTCAATAAAAGCAGATTTTTTTTGTCTATATTCAAAATATATTTATAAAGTAAAAGTAATAATCTAACATTTTTGCATCATTTTTCATCTTCAGCATAATGCAATCTGACTCATTTTACAGCTTCAGACTTTTGGTGCAAAGGGTGCTTATTTTTTCTTTTTTACAGGTCCCAAAGGCGCACTTTTTAGATAATATAGCCAGTTTCAGGAAACCCAGTCTGTTTGAGTGTTTAAATGTTCTTTCGATTTGTAGTAACACATTAAATCCCCTTCACGGCCAGGTTAGAATGTCCCTGTGAGATTCCAGGCCTAATTCTGAACGATTTTATGTGGCAAGACTTGAAAAATGATGTTGAGAGAAAATCCATTCAATCATAATGAATCTGAACTGTTGAGGCTCAAAATGTGTGTTTGATGTTCAGAGCTGGTAGAAACATACAACGAAAATCAGTGCAGCTGTAATTAAAGCTGCATGCCATGCTTCAGATTTTTGTTTGCAAACATTTTCTTCACATCTTTGTACTTCATTTATATATGAATTAATAAATGTATGACATTTGATCTGTTTGTTAATGGCATCTGATGTGAATTGGTGCTAGTGATTTTTTTGTTCTTGTCTGGTAATTAAAATTCAAATTAAATTCATTTGTTTTAGTTTTAGCATAAGAAAAAGCAAAAAAAAAAAAAAAGTGCAGAGAATGTGAATATTTTTGTATTGCCTTGTTCTGTTTTTGTCTCTAGTCTTTATGTATTTTTCGAGGGGTATCCTTGGTTGGCGACTTCAGATGTTTTTTGAAAACTTCTGCACCATCTGCTGAACAATAAGAAGACGAGAAAAAAAAACACACTATAAAATAAGGGGTTTTCAGTAAATCAGGGGTCAGGGCTCTCTAAGGTCAAATAGAGAAGTTTAACACAGTCTTAGGAACCATTTTAAATAAACACAAAAACATATGCACGGAGATCAATATGAGCAAAACCAAGCATTTTTTTTTAAATTCCATTGTCCCAAAAGAGGGTAATAAATCCGTGCTCTGCACAATACCCACATGCCCTGCCTCCTTCCAATTTAGCTTTGTAGAGAGGCCAGCTGGTTGATTATCTGATTCAGATTGTATCCGCTTGTTCCAACTGTGTCTCTGTGTAGCTGCAGTATAAATGAAGGGGAAAAAAAACATGCTTTATGTTTTGTGGCAGAACAGTTTTTTCCTTTGAGCCGAAACCCACATCGTTTGCAGATGTTTCCCTGGGACGTATGCTCTTAATTCTCCAAATTCTTCAGGAATATGACAGTCTGCAATATTATCATTGTATCCCAGTGAGTAAAATGTTATACAATTTAGATTAAACGCAGACATATGGTGTTCCTTTTTTTTTTTTTGCCACGTTTCCACTTTCTCCTGCATTATCTTCTGTGTTTACTTTGCCATGCTTTCATTTTTTAAAACGACAACAGAGCAGTGTTTGCGTTTGCAGAAGCCCGCCATTCACGTTTCTCTGCGCAGCGAAAGAGCAGACTGGTAGCCTATAAGTCTGAAACAGCTGGACACGTGAAGGTATTAAAAACAGATGTGGCCTGGAATGCTCGCCACATGGAAACTCTGATTGTGTCTATACCTCTACGGTAATAGGGGGACTTAACAGCCAAAGGTTTACTCAGTCGAGCTGCAAAAAAAAAAAAAAGTTCTTCTGGAAAATTGCTGCATTAACACCATGAGAGCATCCAGCTCTTTCTATGCGGCTGTCTGCAGCCACGTGACCTAAACGTGCAATGAAATGCATTCTTTAAAACCTGGAGAACCCCCTTTTGCTCGGATACCCCTAAATGAAATAAACCGTTAGAAGTCTGTTCTCATTGCTTGTGATTTATTCTGTGTAACTTCAGTTGCCTCAGAGGTTTGTGAAATGCTGTGTTTATATTATTGATCAGCAATAGCATAAACATTATTTGTGTTCATGCCGTCGATATTTTGCCATCAACTGTTGGCAAAATATTGACATTCTTGAGTAAATTGTAAGATAAGACAACAACGTGGGTAAACTGTTTTTTTTCTTTTAATGTAATGTGAATTCACCTTTCACAACTGTTGTCAGATATTGTACTGCTTTCAAAAACAGCTTTTTTTCTGTTGAAATCACAATGTGATGCTGAGACTTTGCTAACTTCCCCATTTTAGTCTTTGCAGACGCGTACCAGGTTTTCTCCGATTTGTGTGATAAAAAACAAAACAAACAAACAAACAAAAAAAAAACATTTTCTACTTTTGAGATTTGCATTTGTGGAATCTATGAACCACTTTCCTTCCTGCTTCGCACATGTATGCCAAAGGTTCAAGAGGTATGAATACTTTAGCAAGGTGCAAAATGCAATGCCCATATTAGCCCCCTCTAGTGGTAACTGTAGTAACCAACGCTCCTTAGCTCGTGAGCAGTTGCATCTGGCATAGAAACTGAACATTTTACCGTATGCTCAGCACCTAAACACAAAGGGATATTTATTGAGATTTGAACGTGCAATCATGGAGAAATTGTGAGCATACCTTTGCTCAAACCTCAATGTAGACATTAGACAGCAACATTCCTTCTGCTAAATCACTTAGAGCTCCGAGAGCCTCTCTGCCTTTGTGTTGATCTTGCTCTTGAGATATAAAGATATCCATTCCACAAACGCAGGGGCAGAGGCTGCTAATGGGTTTTGACTTGTGTCTGGTCTCCCCATCACGATGCCTCCAACATGATTATTTAGGACCACCATCTGTGACAGTGCCGAGTCGATGAGCAGGGCCGCACATTTAAGAGTAGCGCAGTAACCTGACAAAGTGAGAACTGTTTACAGAATTAGCTCATGTCTTTCTGAGCATCCAGCAACATAACTGTGGTGAGTCTGAGGGCCCCATTAGCAAACATTTGAAATTTTCTCAATGGATTAGCTGCATGCAGCACGTCATGTCTTAAGCTTCACAGATTACATCACGGGCACAATTCAGACTCATTAAAATTGGTGCCAGACGGGAAAGTGTCATATGAAGGGTACGTTAAAGTGTAGAAACCAAATCAGTGATCAGTGGTCTTATTTTGTTGTTTCCTCCATTGTTTCGCCACATGAAACCGTATTGTAGGATGACTTTAGGAGATAACAGTAGATTGGAAAAAATGGGCAGATCACTTATCAATGGTATTTTGAAGGACTCGGTTTGACGTTTTGCCAAAGATAAAATAGATATCTCATTATCTCATCGAAGAACCCTGAGACATCAAGCACTTACCTGTGAAAGATTTTGAAAACCATAAAGACAAAAACACTCTCAAAGTATTTGCCAAAGACAAAATGTTCCAGGAGCTTTTTGAATCTGAATTAAGGTCTTTATGGAGCTAAACAGAGGGTAATTTTCAGGCCAGAGTTAACGCTGATCGTTTCAACACAAGCATCACTGCATAAGCTTTTAAACACTCAGATCCCAAATCCAATTTTATGATTTTACTCCTACCCTTACCACCTGACCCCTTACTTAACATATAAACTTAAGTGTTTAAAATAACTGACTTTAATGTCAATAAGTTATTTGTGCCAGAGACTTACTCAATTTTTGGCAAGTTCAGGTCACCCTCTTTTATTTTAAGTAGAAATCTCAGTTAGAAGGGCCAGATGGAAAATGCTTATGTAGAGGTATGGGCTTAATGGGAATTCTGACTTGTGAATGGCTCTGTAAATACAGAAATAAACATTAGGGATGTATGCTTTGATGGATAAACTGGGATATTCATGCAATATAATCTCTTCATATTCTGTTGTCTTCAAAGCTAACTCCTCCAACTTTAACTATGGGGTTTGCAAAATTTTTTTTGTGTAATGTCAGTTTTGTTCAATGTCAATCAGTGAGTCTCAACACATTTTCAACAGTAAAATCAGTGTTACAGCCATCAGAGAGAAAATCTGAATGTCAGACCAAACAGGAATTTGGTATTGGACAAGAAAAGGTTGAGTGATGCATCCTTGATAACATATATTGGTTGTCAGAGTGAATAACGACTTTTAGCTTACCAACATAAACAAGCGAATGGACAAAAAATGTAAATGGACTGAACACAAATTGCAAAACAATTGAAAATTTTTAACTATTAGCATAAAATAATCTGCAGATACCCAAACTATTCGATATCATGCTTTAATGTTTTTCTTTCTGGAACATTTTTATTTAATTTGTACATTTGTGCATAAGAACATGAAAGACTAAGACGATTAAGTCTTAACACAGTAATTAACTTAATCAAATAAGTCTATAAATAATTACATTGACACATATCTATTCAAATTCCTGCTAATCCAAACGAGAGGCTAGCTCTAATCAACAAAAGTATTGTAAGTGTTGCATTCTGTTTCATTTTGGAGTTACTCCTTGATATTTGCCTTCAGAACCTTAAAAACCCAAGTGTTTGTCTGTGTTAATTTAAAAACCACTTCAGGTAAATTAAATCTCCATTTATGCAATGTTTCCCCAACCCTGGTCCTGAAGGCACAGTGCAGTGTGTATTTTAGACGTCACTCTGCCTTAATTCTCCCGATTCAGGTGATTGCAGTTCAGCAAATGCCTGTTAATGATCCATCAATAGAAATCAGCTGGGCTGAAGCAAGGAAACATTTAAAACATGCAGGGTAATGTGCCTCGAGGACGCAGTGTTAATGGGAAACACCACATTAATGAAAACGATCAAAGGACCCAGTGAAACTGACTTTTAATTTCCAGTGCATCAAATCTGCATGGTGATTTTTTTGTTTTTGTTTTTTTCTTTTCCAAACCACAGTGGTAAGTCTGCTTGTCCTTTGAAGAGTAAAAACTATTTTCCTCAGAATTTTGTTAGTTAGGACAAACTCGACTCTCACCATGATCACAGTGTAAACATTTTTCTAGTGACTCATGATATTAAAAAAACAAAAAAAAAATGTTTTTTATACCACTGTGACCCAGTGCAGTTTTAACAGGAGCAGGCCTGTGGTTTGGCCTCTTCCTCTCAGCAATGACGACATTCATTATATTATTAGTATAAGAGAAGAAAGCTATAAAAATTTGATAAAATGCTCCACTCAACAGCATCCAAATTATTCACTGTTAATTAAGGCCTCATTGTCAACAGGCACAACAGGAGAGGCAGGAATAAGACAACCGCAGAGCCTTAATTGCTCTCGTTTATGAGGAGATTTTCCACGGCTCTTTTTTTTTTTTTTTCCCATGAAATTGGACTCAGTTTTATCATGTAACAACCTCTGGGACACTTCCACGTATCTTGAGGAAAGACATAACGAATAGATTTTAAATAGAGGAAATTAAAGCGTCTGGAGCAACATGTTACATAAGGGTTACACTGGGATTTAGGTGCAGCAGAGGCAAAGGAACCTAAGTCTTTTAATTCCTCTAAAATAGCCAATTTGAAACAGAACAGTAATATAAAATATTCATCATGGATTTTCACTAAAGTCAGCTGCAGCCTTATTTTCTCTGTGTTTTGCTACAGGGAGAGGAGTTTGGACCCTGAATTTGCCAGATGACAAACCCGAAAGATATCAAATCAGATTGATGGAAAGCAGACATGCGGGTTAAAGGCCACAATAATATTTTCTGCTACTTATTTTAATCATTCAAACGCTAAGCAAAAATAAAATGGTAACTGTGTTACAGGTACAGTTATGATGCAGAAATAAATAACTCTGAATTTCAAGATTTGCTACTTGCCTGGCGCTTACGCTCCAAAATGTTCCCCCTTTATGCATTAGATAAACAGTTTTATGTTGCAAAACTAAAATCTGTCTAAAGTCACAGGTGTTACTCAAAACGCCACATAAAATATAATATTTAGTGAAGGTAAACGATACCTGCAACTTCTTTTTTGGCTTGAACCAGCCCGTGACTTTGCAAATGTTTCCAAAAAGGAGATTGTTCTCTGTATCCTTTTGTTGAAGAAAACATTCGCTCTTACAGAAATCTTTGATTTATTCATAAATTGGGTAAAACAGTTTGCAAATGGGTTTTATCTGACGTTCAAATGAGAGCCCTCTGACTGTCTGATTTGTGTATTCTCTCTGACATTCATTAGCATGCCACATACTAACCGCATTATGTTTTAAAGTCAATGCGTGTCGCACCACCAGGTTTTATTTTCCCCGGCTACTCTTTTTATGGAGCCGTAATTATAGATTTCTCATTTCCATCAGTCAAACATGAAAACTGGAACAAGCTTCTTTATTGAACAAAAGCTGTGTAGTCTGGTCCTAATAGTCGCTACGAGTTCATTACTGCTTGTGTTGAAAGAGAAGACTTTTCTTCTCTCATTTCTACCTCCACTGCCCCGTTTCTCAGCAGACTGAATGCAGTAGTCGTTTGGAGGGTTGTGATAATTATTTGGGTGTCTGCTCCTCCAGCTTGTTCAATTATGACTAAAACAGTTTCTGTGGCAGGAACGCTGTGGCTAACCACAACTATGAACGGGAGAAGCACCTCATATAAACACAGCTGACTTCCTTTAATTAAATTTTCTAAAATTAAAACAAGACACTGCAGGTATTTCAGCGGGCCTCAAGTCAACTGTTTGGAGCGCGGCTTAAAGATTCACACTCTGCAGATTTACTAACTCTGCCCTGCTCGCTGTTTTTCAGCTTTGGAAGTGAATATCTGTCTTATAATCACTTGGTTGCATTTATTTAAAGTTTGTAGCACCTTTCGCCTGACAAACTGGGTTAAAAATTATATCGTGCCTCCTGTTACGAAAGACCCACCAGAGAGCAATGGTGTATTACATCCAGTCCTGCTGGAGCTGGAGGGACTGTTCAGACTGCAGCCAGTATCCCAACTAAGAAGAAGAATCGTGCTGCCAGGGAGAACAGTCACAGCTGGAGAGGATATAAAGTCTCTTTCTCCAACACAAAATTTGCTGTGTTGAAGTGGCGAAACATTCTTCTGTGTTTGATTCTGAAATTGGCAGAGTCTAGTGGTTCTGACTTCCACCTGTGTGCCAAATGCCACGTTCCACGTTATGAAACCTGAATTTAGCTGAAAGAAAAAGCTTTTCAATAGGCTCATCAAAATAGAAAAGAAGCCTTTCAGATAAATTATTTCTGGTAGACACTAGATAGTCTTAGTTTCTGACTTATAATAAATATCATCTTACTGTTGAATGCATTAAAAATGTTAAAAAACAATTTCAGCAACAAATAAAATGTTTTGCAATGTTTTCTAATTGACGCCAAAGCTTTTCTTGGTTACATCTACAGACATTCAGCCTGTGAGTTTCATAAAAAAGAAAAAACTGAAGGTTTCCATGTCTGTCAATGAGTTCACTCAGTCCACTGGATGTGCTGTTTACACTGAATGTAGGTTGGGAAAGTAACAGTCAGGAATATCTAGTGCACTTCCATGGTGGGATGTGAAAGAGGGTCATTTTCTGCATCATATTTTTACATTTCTTTTCATCATACCTTGTATGAAAAGTTAGCCAGAAAGTTAATATCTCTAAAAAATGTGTGTACATCAGGCATGAAGGTTCAAACATTCAGTCAGTTTATTATAGATTACATATAAACTTTATGTAAAAAGTAATCACCAAAGTTTTTGGTGTAGGATCTTCAGTACATGAAGTCTGTGGTTTTTACTTTTTTTCTTTTTTTTTTACCATGACTGAACTAAAATGCTACTTGAAAGACGAGCCAGACAAGGGAGGCGTAAGGGTGACATTAAGAAATCAGATTCAGGCCAAAGAGTCACAAAAATATCCATTTATTGATATTGCCTCAGGACTTTTCTGCTCTTTCTTCATTTTCACCCTTTGGTTATTTTTTAATTTTTTTTTTTATTTTTTTTTTTGTAGTCTAAAGCAATATAATCACTCATGTCTGGCCATGTTTGTGTTCAGCTCACATTTTATGCAAATTCACCATGTTGTACACTCCCTCTTGTACAACCTGCAGTACAGAAAGTTTCTGGCTACTTACCAGCTAATGCAGCAAAAAATATTTGCATATTTTGGTGGTGCGGTGCTGGGAGCTCAGGGGTGATGGGTAGAGCTAGTTCAACACTTTATTTCAAAGAGCTGCCTGATGTAAACTGTCAACTCCAAGTGTAAATCTGTGGGTAAAAAAAACCCAAACATATGGTCGCCGAAGTTTTACACAGAGTAATTTCAAACATTTTTGCAACAATAACACTCCAAGGATGTGGGACGCTGGGGACTTGTTTTCGATCCTTTGCACGTAGGTTTTGGTAAATGACCGCACGTGAAGTGACCCAGTTCCAGTAATCAATAAAATCAGCCACAATGTGCTTCCCTTCAAAAAAAAAAAAAAAATGTATCTCCTTTGGCAAATTCCAACACAATGAATGAATTGTCCAATAAAAAGCTGAAACATGCTGTTACAGAAACAGGCCCTTGAGCATCCTCACTGGGAACAAATCTCTTGCTTACTTCCCATATTCACTTGGATGTGTAATAAGTAATATTTCATATTGCGTGGCCCTTTCTGGGTGGAGTTTTTCCAAAAAGGATCACTCAAACTTGTCAGATGACTGAAAGGAGGCATCGAGATCAATTTAATGTCGTATCTGGCCTCGTGCGATATCTTACGTCACATTCCCACTAATACTGAAAAATGAGTGTACACAGGTGCATATGGTAGCCGAAACAACAAGATCATGTTTGGATTTAGTTTTCTTTTACTGCATAGCAACCATGTTTACTCCTGCCTATCAAAACACTCTGAGGCCACTTCACATTGCAAGAAGTCTAACTTTTTTTTTTTAATTGAATACTTTTATGGTTAAGCTGCTGCAGCTGTGTGATAAGAAACAAAATTACGAAATCAAATTTTTCTTTGTAGTACTAAACAACAAAACTCTCAATAAAATGGGTGATTCATCTTTTAGTCATCAGTGCTGTTTTGAGTCATTATATCGAAAACAACTCCAGACCATATTGTTCCACTTTATTGCACAGGATTTTATACCTGAGAGACTGCTAACGAGCCCAGAGGCCCCACATGGGCCAACGCTGGGATACAATTTGTGTGGAAACCCATTTCAATGTTAGCAAAATAATCATTTTGCTGGAAAAGTTTGATTTGACCTATTAGAACAAGTCAGTCTGCAAGCTAAATGGCAAAACTCCAGAATTTCTCCACAATTTGTCTCCTTTCATCCTCAAAATTCATTGTGTTTTATCTGGATTTTGAAGGGTTAAAACAATGTTTTGTAACAAGCCAGTAAAAGTTCAGACCTAAACACCTTTAGCAATTTGTCAGAGTGGAAAATTACATCTTCAAATACTCTTTCTAATCTGACTATGAACTACTTGAGACTTGAACTATTTGCAAAGAAGAATGGGTAAATTGTTCAGTGTTTAAATTTGCGGAGATGGTAAAGACACACGTCAAAAGACGCGCCACTGGAATCACATCAAAAGTTGATTCTCAAGAGACAAACAAAACCATGTTCTCTTATCCCTCCAGTTCACAATTATACAACACCTTGTTTTTATTTCACTAATCTAGTTAAATTGTCATTTGTGATTGTAACATAGCAAAGTAAAAGGATGTTCAAAGGGTAAGACATACTTTTGCAAAACACTTTAATTTTTTCCGTGAAATAAGTACATTCTGGTATTCTTCATGTGTCTGTTTCTCTTTATGTTTGAAATTAGGGACACATTTTACATATCTTGCTTCAAACAACAATAGCCTGTTTGTTCCCTGCTGGATTAACAGTCAGTGGCTTGTTCAGGTTTGCATGCTGGTGGTACCAACAGCCCTACCAGACATTCCAGCCACCTCCAAGGACAAATCCTGCATGGCTCAACGTTTAAGACGTCAGCAAACACACTTAGTCGTTACAAAGTTCCTTATGTAAGTAAATACTGTTTTGTCAGCCTTCGCCCCTCAAAGCGAGACATCAGCGCCAGCAGCATAGGAGCTTCCATAAAAGGTTAAAGCAGGACTGTCATTACAAACCTTCACATAGTCGTCCAGGCGGAAATGGTATGTATGTTTGCGAGCTTTCTTTGATTTCAGAATGTGTCTTTGCACTTTTGTGTTTCTTTTGCGTCCCTCTTTCCATAGACAGCTGGGTGTCTGGATGTATTCAGTCGTTTCCATCCATGAGACTAAAAGCAATTAAGAGATTTTTAAAAGACTTTCTACTAACAGAATGATTGATAGTTGTTCAAGTGAAGTCGTACATGAGGTTCTTTGTATCTGTAGCTGCTGGAGATGTACCACTGAACTACAAAGACATTTCTTTATGATGAGTAAGATGGATGATTAACTTATTGAATGATCTTGTTCTTGTAGTTGGAAGACATCAAGTCTCTAATCACAGTTTTCCATCTGTTTGTTGTGGGGCAGAAACCATGTAAAGCACACGAGGAAAAGACTTATCAGCTGAATTCTTGTCACGCATACTCAGATGTCACCGCGTCAATTTATTGCAGATGATGGTCTGCAACTTTTGTACTGGCAGGCAGAGCATCTGGTGTAAACTTTTTGAAAATGCAATAAATAGTAGATCTTAAGGATTTGTTCACACTTACAGGAAACGAGATATCTGTATCAAATTCATGACACATTTTTTTAATGTGTTAGAGTTTGAGCATTTGCTTCCATTCAGCTTCAGTCAATAGAGCGCATCTCTTAGAGGATTTAATTAATATCCGACATGATGCTCCATGTAATTTAAAATTTGTGGTACTTAGCGTTTGTAAGTTTTTTTATAAATTCATTTCACAATGATGGCAGTTCCTGCGCTTTTAATAAGTTAGCTCCTTTCATCAAAAGTATTCGAAAGGATCACAAAATGACCTCTCCTCTCTTTTTCATCACTTTTCTGATTTCCACAAAAAGACATAAAGATTGAGATGAAGCTGAGCTGTCTTTTTTGCATTTCATAGTGGTTTCTCATGATTGAAAGAAAATTCAAAATTGGAATAATAAACCTTACTCATTCTCTAACTATTTCAAAATGTGAAAGTCAAATCTAAAAAATTTAAGATTTTTGCTCTTTTCACAATGCCATGCAAAAGTATCCATATCTCATAAACCTGTTCACATTTTGTCACATTACAGCAAAAAAAAAAAAATTGAACGTACAGTACTTTATTTAGATTTCATGTGATTTACCAGCAAAAAGGACATCATATCAGATTTTCTTCCAGAATCTGCTGCATTAAGCTCCATCCTTAATCTGATCAACTGTGACCGGTTGTCCCTGAAAAAAATAAATAAAGCAAATACTCCCAGCATCATATCGCTGCAACGTTTCACCGTGTTGGATGGTATGTTCAAACTGGAGTACAGTGTGAGTTTTCCTTCACACAAAGCACAAGCGGGAACAAAAAGTTCAAATTGACCAGAGCACCTTCGTCCACATGTTTGTTGTGTCCTCCTCATTGCTTGTGACAAAGTGAAAACATGACTTTTTATGGCTTTCTTTCAGCAGTGTTTTTTTTTTTTTTTTTTTCTTGTCACTGTTCCCTAAAGTCCAGATCGGCGGAGTGAATGACTAATAGTTATCTGAGCTGTGTATCTCTGCAGTTCCCACAGAAAAACCTGAAGAATTGTCCATTGTGTGGGTTTTGGTGGACAGTCGTATCTCTAGCTTTGCAGTTGTGTCATATTCTTCCTATGGGATGATGGATTGAACAGTTCTCTGTGAGAGCTTTTAAAGGTTGGGTGTTTTTTCAATCCTAACCCTACTTTAAAGTTCTCCAGAACTGGCCCTGACCAGTTTCCTGTGATGCTGTTTCTTCACTAATGTTCTTGAATAAAATAACACACAGACTGACTCCATACAAATTAGAATGCTTCTAACTTCGTATCGGGATATAAATGTGTGTGTGTTTGAGTGCGAATGGATGAATGTGACTCTAGCGCTTCGAGTGGTCGAAATGACTGGATAAGCGCTATATAAGTTCAGTCCATTTATCATTTTACGCTTTAAGAGCAGGTCACTGAAGTGAATTTCATTTAGGGGTATTAGAGAAAAAGGAGCTGGATGCAAATGTCATGTCACATTTTCCGGTTTTTATTGTTAATTCATGAGCCATGTATTATTTTCCTTCCACTTTAATGAGCTAATTTGTGTCGGTTCATTACTTAAAAACCCAATAAATTCTGTTGAGGTCTGTGGTTGCAATGAGACAAAATGTTAAAAGGTTTAAAGTAATAGTGAATAGTGTTGCAAGACATTGTAGCTGGAAAACTTTGCCGTTTTATGACGTTTCGAATGTATTGTCCTCCTTTAATTTTATGCATCTATAACTTTCCGTCAGGATGGCTGCAGCTCCGTTAACTATGATTTAAAAGGTCAGAACACTGCAGACTGCAATGAAGGTTATAACTTTTCCTTCACTGACTGTTATTACAATCGAAGATTAATTCTTGCTGGAGAACTGCGTAACCTGATTTTGTTAAGAAATCAGGAGAATGCTTTGCAACACAATCGCGGCGCTGGCCAGAGGTAGTGGACAGTATAAACTGACGCTACGAACTTATTAACTGTTCAGTAAAGTGTTATGTCCGGCTGGAGCAGGCTGCGTCTGGTCTTCGTCTGGGCGGGAGCTGCTGCCCTCGCATTTCCTTCTCCCCTGCTCCCTGTAGAGGTAAAAATGACTCACTGAGTCAGCAGCTGGTCTCCGTCATCACCAGTATCACCCAGGATTCCACCAGAGGCCTGCAGCCAAAATCATTGCACAGTGGCGACATCACTTCCCCTTTGTCCTTTTATGGATATATTTTCTGCCAAGATGCTCGTGAGAAAAACATAAAGGAAGATCAGATTTTTATTTGAGCAACTGAATTTGTTGTGTGCATGCCTTATTTGAACATTAGGTAGGGACAGCAAAGAACTAGTGAGATTTTCCACACTTAAAAGTGTATTTAGTGTGGCTTTACTGATTCTCTTCTGTTCAGTGTTTATTAATTGTCCCATGGTTGGCAATTGTTAGAGGTGGGTAGTAATTTGGAACGTTAACTCAGTTGCATCTACTTCAGTAACTTTTTTTTTAACAAAGTAGTATAAGTAATTTTACAGCACCATACTTTTTACTTCTACTTGAATAATTATTTTTGAAGTAACTACTCTACATGTCAGAGGAAGAACAATCAGATGTGTTTTCTTTTTCATTCAAATGTAATAACTGACACTGTGGCTTTAAAATAACTGCATGTTTAATTTAGGATTCCTTTAAATAAATACATCATAATCCGAAAAAATTATCTATAAAATGGGATCAACATTGAGTTGGATTTCTGAACAAAGCCTGAAACGGTGCTATATTACTAGCTGACTTTGATGGTATTGCAAATTAAGTGGTTTGGAAATACTGTAATGAAACAGATTGATAAGAACTGAAGTTGGATTTGACTTGGACTTATCTTAAACTGAATAGACATGGAGAAAAAAATACGGCTGACGAAGATGAGAGGGATTACTCGGAGATAGTGTTATTGCAATGTTTTCCTAGTTTGTGTTTAAATCCCCCTGAAATCTTCCATCCTAACGTGTGAATCCCACTTAAGCTGATGGTGGAGCCAAACATGAAATACATTTGGAAATATGTGAGCTACGTCTCTTGACCCAGTTAATTGTATAAACACAGAAATACCTGTTTATAATCTGCTCCCATTTTCCCATCCAATGTATTTGCTTTGGGTTTTAGCTGCAAACACAGACACCGTGGTGGTTGTGTCCCCAGAACCACGGTCAGAGCAAGCAAGCCCACCACAGACAGCCCTCCACTGACCGTCTGACAACAAGCCTTGCGTTTCCGCCAGAGCTCACAGACGCCCTTGTGGTTGAAGTGAACTGTGATTCCGGTCGCGTTTGTGTTCGGCAGTCAGCTGCACTGCCCTAGAAATGAAAGATGTTGACGAAATACACCTGCTCAACTTCATTTTGACATGTGAGTTTATTTTTTATTTACTTAACATTTATTTCACCAGAAAAATCCTACTGAGACTAAATATCTCTTTCGCAAGAGAATCCTGTCCAAGACTGGCAGCAGCACAAAGAGATAACAGAACATTTCGAGCAAAAACAGAGAAAATTTAACACCAAAGAAAATGTTGAAAAAAGATAAAAAATTGTATCAGACGTAGAACACGAAGGCCTCTGTTTCAGCCTGAACTGTTTATTACAGATGAGTGAATTTTGTTATTAAATGTTTAAACCGAGGTGTTTAGTTTTCACCATTCCACTGGCAGGAACGGGCAGGCGGGTCCACGCCTCTCTGTTTTCCTGAAAAGGGAGGTGCCGTGCAGAATGTTGTTTATCTTGAGGAGTCGCCATGGAATCTCCTGTCCCTTCTGTTTTGACCAAATACTAAAAGCGTTGGAGATGGGAGCTGGATCTGTCAACACCCTACTGTCAGTTTACTTTCCTTGATGTTTTTCCACAAGGGTTGGTCGAAAACAAAACACCTGGATTTTTGGAGAGCAAGAGAGAAGGAAGACGATCTTTGTTTTTTTCCCCACCTGTTTGGTTTTCCAGGCGTGACATGATCAAGAAGCTTTCGCTGTACTTCTTCTTGTCTCATTTATGGCTTTAGAAAAGATGACCAGTGGAAAGACGGACATGAGTTTTGATTTCAATATTGCAAATTAAAATCTCTATATTGATTGTTGTTCCTGGAGATAATCTCTTGACTGTGGTGAGACAACAGTACGTGGCGTTTCCTGAAAAAGGTCGACATTGATGTAAAGGCTGAATGGACATAGATTAGCTGATTGTATCTCACATCTCCTGTAGAGGAAAAAAAAAGTATGAATGGAATATTAGCAGGGCTTACTCTGAATGACAATAGATCACTTTGTTCTCAAAAATAGATTTTTTTCCTGTGCAAATTTTAGAGGTACAGTCATTCAAACAATCCTTCCATGACATAAATAGCAAAAATATTAATCACATTTTAAGTGTTTAAAACCAATTATGCCATGGTGATTAACCTGCTTTAAGAAAGGAAAGTGAAAAAAAAAAGATTTTTGGCACTAGTGGCCTTTATTAAACAGAAATGTGACAGAAAAGAGAAAGGGAAGACATGCACCACAAGCTGAACCAAGGATAACTGTGCTAAGATAAAAAGGAAACCACTAAATGTTTGACAATTTATGATAAAAGCAATTTCAGGAAAGGCTTTTTTAAAGTACAGTCAAATAATCTTTCCAAGATTATGGTCTAAACCTCTCAGTGGTGACTAGTTACCATGCCATGCAGATGGAGGACAGCCCATAAAGGCAGAAACGTGCCAACATGTTTGTTGTTTCCCAATGATGATACATAGGGGAAAGCACCACGCCTGACTTTATTCCAAAATAACAATCTGCCCTTGAACATTACTAAATAAGGCCAATAAGTATACATAGTTACTTTCAATTGTACAAATAAGTAAATTCCTTTCTCAAACCTTGGGTATATCGTGTCAGCTCACCTTTTGCAGCTCTCACAAGCTTTGACGTGTCTGAGGAAGCTCATGAACTGTGTTCACAGAACATTTTTTTGACCATTCTTCCCAAAGTCCATGTGTGAGGTCATGCAATGATGCTGAACCAGAAGTTCTTACTCCCAGTTTCCTGAAGGGTTGGCACCAAATCTAAAACTATCAATAACTCTGCCAGGAAGCAGACATTATGCAAATACTTTTATTGCAGCGAGAGTTGCCAGACATTCTGGATACGAGGTTTTATCATGTGGTTCCCCTGCAGGGTGGCTTAACAACAGGGTCAGGAGCTCCGTCATTTTGGGGAGCTAAACGTGGAGCTCCACCATAAAGTTGATTTGCACACCTGATCAGACGCCTTCCTCTGGAAGTTAGCTCTGGAGAAAAGGCTGCAGGGATTATATGTTCCTTGTGGCCTGAGAATGCTTTGAGATGAGTTAGTTTTTTTCTGTATAACTGGAGCAAGATGGATTATTTCCAAGGGAATCTTTTGACTCAGGTTGTTTGGATTGAGATCCTCAACAAGAGCAGTTGTTGATGAGTGGTACTGTGTCTGTTGTTGACTAACAGCACTATTGTGACCTATTTAAGGTGTCTCGTGGGACTATGTGGTGCAGAAGTAAAATTTCCTTTCCTTTGCTGCTCTGTTCCGTTGGTCTTCCAGGCCTAAATGACACCATGCCTCTGTACAGAGGCCAGAGAACCTTTCCTTCTCATTCAACTACACAGACTGCTTTTATTGTGATCTTGTGTTAGAAAAGAAAAGAGGAAAAGGAGAAATAAATTTGAAGGTTATGAGGTGAGAAACACACAAAAAAGCTTCTTCTTTTTTTTCCTTTTTTTTTTACGCACGCTTTGGACAGAAATTTTTCTCACTGGAAACTCAGGACTAACTCTTAGGTTTCCAGACTCTGAGATCATTGCGCTGCAGCTACATCTCACCCAGTCTAGGGGACCAGTTCACACTTCATAAAAAACACAATGCAGTGGCAAATCCAGAGAGGTCGGTAAATATCAACCCGCAAGAGACCCGAGCCGAAGAGTCAAGTCTTGCATAATCACCGTCAGTTAGTGCTCAGTGTGAGCTGAGACGAACATAAATAAAACTTTGTGGCAGCAGAAAACAGCTGCAGCTCTCCTTTGTCTCATCCCATCTTTCCCAGAAAAAGCAGCGATCGGAAACCCACTGACTGAAAACACCTTCGTCCCATCATCTGGTCCTCTTTAACACTCAACTATGATCCCACCCACTCAGGCTCATGTGCCGTGTGATGCTTCAGCTGGACCTGCCAACTTGTGGATCTTTTTTTTTTTTTTTTCTTTTTCTGTTGGGCGAATTTGAAGGAATTTCAATGTTTTTTTTTTTGTCTGTCACCTAATGAAAGAGCCAATTCTTTACTTTCCAAAGGAAATAAGCTGCACATGTTGATTCCCACTAGACCTGACAGCATTGTGCACATACATGAGTGATTTATTCTTCTTACACTATCAAGAGTATCTGAAATTGCTAAACAAATGGTAACTAATTGCTTGTTTCTAACCACTTACTAAAGATTCTTTTTTTCTTAACATCTTAGCTTGTGTACTTTGGATTGTGAGTCCACAGGCTGTTGCTATGCAGAAATCCTGTATACAATCCTGCAGCTGACCTCTTAAGTAAGCGCCTCTAACTTGGCTACAGGTCAAATGGCAAGTCCAAGTCCATGGAGGACAATGGGAGTCAAAGGAGGACATAAGTGGGCAGGGAAAAAATCTTTGAGTCACACAGCCCGACGCAGTGAATCATTGCAAAGGGCCTGGTGACTGAATGACTTGTGTTTGGATCCATCACAGCCGTGGAAATGGCTGGAATCTGAGCCACTGGCCGCTTCGCATCTGTAGCCTTGACAGAATTGTGAGGTGATGAGCCCACACACTTGTTAAGTCAGAAGTGACTTATTCGCGCTGACACAGCTCAGCGTGCTTGAAGTCAAAAACCCGCAAATGCAAATGTTTTCTCCTCAGGGTACGGCGTGTTCTCGGTGTCGAAAATAACTGAAGCTGGGATAAATAGATAAAAGCAATTTGAGTTCTTTACGTTTGGGTGAGGAACGTGCATTTGTGGAGAGAGAAGAGCAAAAACAAGCTCAGTGTGTGATAGTTTACATACCAACGAGGAGTCAGATTACGAAGACTCACAGAGCAAAGACGGGAAGAACCAAACTAAACACAAGCGGAATATTCCACCTTAACGCTAAACCCTTGGCTGAATTTGTGCCAGTTTCAAGCTGGGACAGTAAAAGTTAAATTTAGACATTGAGGGGATATGGGATATGAAAACTTTGAGCTGCTGTTTTTCCCTCTCCTCACTTCTTTATAGCTTCTGACCCTCTCTATCTGCCTCAGTTTAGCTGTGCAATGCCTTCTGGTGTTCTTGCAGCTTCTGTCTTTGTCTTTCATTTGCATCCCACATGACACATGACGTTCTTAAAGGCAGCTGGGCAGTCAGTCCACTTCTTCCTCTGCAGCAAGCATATGCCCAGACGTGGAACCAGTCGTCGTATTACTTGAAGGCATTCTTATGAAAGCGGGGATCATAACGGTGCAGACTGCCGAGTCTGGGACAAAAGCTCATTGAACCTTTGAGATAAAATGAAACAGGCTTTCATAACAGAATGGAACATTTTCATTTGTGACTTCCTTTGAAGAAGGGCCGCCTTATTTGCAACCAAAAACAGAGCTAAAACTTTTCTCCTGAAGTGTTTAATCTCGCTCTTTATAAAGTTGAAATGTGGAGAATAGATTACATTTTTAAACTTGGAAGTCTTACATTACTGGGAAAAGTGGTTTCATAAAACTGATGCTTTCATCCCTTTTCTCTCGTCACACATTTGAGTTTCATACTGAAGTTATTCAACTGATAAGAAGCTGTTTTCCAATGCTTTACCTCTGCAGCTCCTTCAGCTGAATAGTACTGTGTGGAGAACTTGGTTAAGTTACTCATTTAGTAGTTTCCTTCTTCTTCCAAGGAAAAGCATGCACACAGCATGATGCTGCCAACACCAAATTTCACTATGGGGATGTTTATTCAGGGTTAGGGTAATGGTTAATGGATTTCATTTTCCTTCACCTGTACTTCAGATCAGAGAGCCTTCTTTTGCAGATTAATGACTTCCAGAGTTACCCCTTAGCTGCTTCTCTGATGGATACCTGGTCTGTCATGTTAGGTGGTGGAAATGCTTCCGCTGAAATGGAAGCATGTCAGTGGGAATGCTTCCATTTAAGAGCAATTACAAATAACTTCTACAAATTTTAAGAATTCATGAATCATTTGCCTTCCACTCTGCATTGCCCAACCTCTCACCCCCTGAAAGCTTGAGAAAAAGTGGACTCCTGCCTATTCAATATTCGCAGGGGTTTCTGTGAATGTGACTCCAAATAATTTGCCTATTAACAAATTTTTTCATAGAGCACATCTAAAATAATTTGACAAAATGCAACTAGGGAAGCTGAAATAACTAGGCATAGTGCTACTATGATACACTATTGGTTGGCGCTTGCAAAGCAGCCTATACAGGAGAGCCATTCATTTTCCTGGAAGCTAACTGGATGTACCCCAAGGACGACTGCAGATTACTTTCTGCAGTATAGTCCCAAGATGGTTTTCAATGTGCATATTGATGCATGTTAAAGTAGATTTGATGTTTGAACTATTAAAATAGGTAGTACTAAGCATTGGTCTCTAACCCATACTGGGTTATGCATGGGGTTAGGGCCAAGGGTGCTCAGACTGTATGCTACATTCCAAGGATTGAGCATGTATAGAAAATTGCTAAGGAGTTTGGTTTTATGGATAAATAAGATAAGAAATTTAATGGAGCTCATGTTAAGAGATGATGAACATCTTCATATCTTTTGATATCTAGATCCCTGCCTTTTCTTTTCTTTTCTTTTTTGCCTTGGTCTTAGCTAGCAAGATCAGAGCATAGCAGCAGATCAAGTCTCAATCAGATAAAGAAGCTTTGCGACTCAAGGACATCACACACGTGTTATTTTCTGCAGGCATAAGTCCTGGGGAATGTGGTCAGGGACTGGACCTACACAAAGGACATGTTAAAATCTGTGAAGCAGATTATGTAGGTTTCCAAACAGTAACTCTAAATAGTTTCTGTAAGAGGTTAAAAAATGGACTACCTTCAAAAACTATAATAGTCTAAAAAAGCTAGTTTTTCTCTTGTTTGCTTTGGACAGCTGTTTTAGTTCTTGAGACAGCATTAAATACGGCATCTGTTTCTTTGAAATTATGCAACATCTCTTTGTCTATTCATGCATTTTCATTCCTGGTCACGCTTTAAGCACGTGCTATTAGCTCACAGGCTTTTTGGGAATCAATCACATCAGCAAAAATATATTTCAAATTATATATAATTTTATTCAGAATGGAGTCCAAACTTACCACTACCTGATTCAGCATCCACAGGCCAAGTTTTAGGTCTGAGCTGTGCTCTGTCTCCGTGTGGATGCTTAATTGAGGCGACATTAGAGCAGACATCAGAACACATTTGAACTGGTAGGAAAAACACAGCAGGCTGCCACAGGACCGTATATCCTACATTCTGTTGGTTCAAGTTTGGTGGGAGAACAAATATTGACGTCAGGCTCATGTGCTTCTTTTCTTACGGAGCTCACTTAAAGAGACGGCGAACCGCAACATCCCCTTCCTTTCTCTCCTCAGCTGCAGGACTCCAAGCCGCACAACAGACCAGCCATCAGTAGACATCTCGTATGGCTGCTGTCAGCATGGTCATTACGTCTTTCAGTCTGGATCTGTTTAAACAAGATTCTCAGATGGCCAGTGCCCACACAAAACCAGCTCCCAGGCATGAGATGATTTGCTTCTTCTGGCTGAGTTCGTGTCTTGGCCTGTTTAATGGGTGGTCAGCCGAATTCACTAAGATAGAGAGAGTAAACAGTCAAATTTATGTTCATGTCATCTGTCTTATCTCTTGGTTGCTTGCAACAAATAGCAGAAAAACAACTTTAACCTGTTTCTACTATCACTTAAAAAAAAAAAAAAAATCACCAATCCAACCTTTTCTGGTTGGTATCAGTTTTTTTCTTTTTTTATATTTCCATATTGCTCTGTTTCTGTCACGTTTCTGGAGTGTTTGGGTTTCATCTGCTACATGTGTGATTCATCTCCTTGCTGTTTCTCATCCCCTTGATTACTCCATGTGTATATTCTCACCTGCGTCATAAGCTACGTATCCACTGAGCGTAAAATCGCATAAATTGGAATTACAAAAGTAAATTAGTGCAATGGAAACGAGGCAATTTTGATAAAAACACGATTTTGGATCAAAAGTTTTTTGTAGTAGGATGAGGTGTTTCTTTTTTTTTTGTCTGTATGGAAATTAGCTGTATTTCGCAAAACTGCAATGGAAACACTTTCTCCGCACCATGTGATCAACAACCAGATGTTACTACTGGCGGAAAAGACGACAAAGTGGTGGGAGGATGGCGCAGCATGTTCTTTAAGGAGATTGCGTGAACAAATTTATTTACGTGTTTTATGTGTGTCTCTTAGTTAATTGGAACACAGCAACTGCAAAATCGTTCTTTGACTTTAAGGGAATACTAACAGTTTTGTGCACAATTTTAATGGAAACGCAGCTATTGTTCTCCACAAAATTCTTACGGCAACCTCTGCTCTTTCATGTTCTGCCTACTGCAATTGTTTGAGCTCTACAAACATCACTGTTAATATAGTAGGATGAAAACCTCACCACGAGAGTCAGGTACGTTATTGTATTGGCTCATGTAGTCTACGTATAGAGACATAATGTTTCCTGTTTTTTCTAGACAGAGGACATACCTGTCTGTCTGTGTCCAGTAGCAGCATGTCCTCGACTCAGAACATCAGCGTCTTCTTATGGGAAAACCACCTGCTGGACAGATTCTCAGAATACTTTGTACTCTGTGATTCAAACCATCTGTTTGAATTGTCAGTCACTTATAGCTCGACCAAAGACTGGAGATGTTTTTTTTTTGTTTTTTTTCCCTTCCATGGCACAACGTGGATTTTACCCATTGAATTGGATCTCTGTGGTCTCCATAAACATTAAAGAACCCTCTTTCAGTCACTAAAAAGGTCCTGAACGATCTTTCAAAAACAACTCTGAAAACCTTCACCCAGTATGATTGGCTATTCAGCCTGAAATCTGACTTTGGGGACAGAAACAGCTGGTTTGTATCTTTTTCTTTACTTAAGTAGAAGCACATATGTCACTGACCTGTGGCAAAGAGGGTGCATAAAATGCACTTGAAAATATGTTCAAATGTTGCACTAATGCATGTAATTAAAGTGACATTATTATTATATATATATATATTTTTCGTTAGATACAACAAAAATTATATCAAATGGTTTGGATAAATCTTATCTTTCAATAGCTTGCACGTCGTCCTATATTCATAGTTAGTGGTGAGACTTCAAAACTGACATACACTGCCATCTAATATGACAGAGCTTAAGTTAACCACCACATAATTTAAGATATGTGGTTTAGTCTTGAGATGAGCAACGGTCCTAGTAACATTTCCCAAAGGTCTTTCAATTGTAATTGCAGCAAACAACAGAACGTATCGATAGGCCACATGTTTGGAAAAACGAGTCTATCCACTTTACTATTATCAAGTACGTTGTGTTGTTCTGTCATACAAGAGTCCAACTGGTATGAATATTTTCAAAAGACATGCTGTCATCACATTCCCATTTGAAAAGTTTCAAAAATCCAATCTTTGCAGGATTTTGCAAGTTGAAAACTTTTTAATGCAACTTTAAAAACGGACTAAAAACCTATTGCTGAGCTCTGACTGTAGCAAAGTCAGAGCTCCCCAATAAATATTAATCTGGCAGAGAGTAAAGGTTCAACAAGTACATTATACGGTCAGCAGAACTCTCAACAATGAAAGGCTCTCACTTTTGCTTGGAACCAAGTGTGAGAACATAATTGTATTCAAAGTTAAATGAGACAGACTGACTGCCTGGCATGCGTCACATCCAGGCAAAATTGGCCTTGTTTACAACACCAAACTGGACACTGGGATTTCATATGCAATGCCAAACTTTGCAGGAATGCAGCTCTTTTGTACAATTTCTCGTAACTATGCAGTACTTCCAGTTAATGAGAGGGAGTGTTAAAGTAAATTAATTAGGGTTTGACTCAGATGCAGATATGCTTTGAACTCAACATGTGACAAAAAGTTAGCTGAGATCATGTGTCTCTTTAAAGCTTCAGTACATAACTTTGACAAAAGTCTCAACATACTATCACGACATGGTGATAGTTTTAACAAATATGTTAAAAAGATATTTTTTTTATATAAGTCACATTCTGCAGCTTTAAGACACGTGACAGCTTACGGACTGTGTGCTACTACATACTCATTTGCATTCGGAGAGTGTAATCTAAAGTTTCCATGTCAACAAAAGCATCAGAAATTTCCGCTGAGGTTTGAAATCCAGGTTGGAAAGTTGGAGGTTTGATGCCAGCTCCGACCTCACAATTTTAAATGGTTTTGAGTGCATATTTCATTTTCATAGCTGCAAGAATAAATTAACTAACCCCCACTAAAAACATCACTTCTGTACAAATAGGTTCATGTTGACCTCTTTCATTAGCATTAACTAGCCTGGTTCCTGAGCACGAGTTTGAAAATCCCACTGGTTTTGTGACTGGCAAATGGAAAATGCTCATGGTGGGTTTGTTGACGTCTCGATAAGTGGAACAAATAAAAACAGAATTAATAATTGACATGTATGTTCTGGGGGAAAATAGTATAGGATTCCCAGGAGACTAGGAACTGAAGATTTAAGATTGCAACTCCTGTCACTGGTGAATTGGAAGATTTAGGCGATGGGGCCCCTGATAGCTAGAGTTATTGCTTTGCTAAACTTGCAGTAATTCAAGGGCTGCCAAATAAATTACCACATTACTCATCAGGATGGATGGATGCAGAGACAAAACTGCTGGTGATTGGAAGCTGTGAGCTGAGTTTGTACGCTTGTGTTCGGAGGTTTTTGGGAACTTTACCATCTGTAAATGATCAGCAGGAGATTGTTTTTCCTGACATTAAGTCGGTTGTAACCAATTTGTTTTGTCTGACGTATCAAAGTCCTGTTAGAAGAAATAGGCCAACGACTGACGTTTCTGTTCCCATTTCTGTTATTAATGATGTGCTTTAAATGTTTTCTCTTTTGCCGTTGCTTAGTGTTACATTGTGTACAGATGTTTTTGCAACTTCCATTGGGAGAAAACTTCAATCATTAGTGAATATTTACAAAATGGATAACCTATATTAAAGCCGATAATTAAATCTACCCCATAATCATTCTTGCAACCTCTCATACTCAAGATAGAAAGATTAATTACATACCAATACACTGAGCGATCATTATCACAGAAAGAGAGACGCAAAAATATTTCTCAGGAATGACATTTATTTAGGATTAATCAAAGATAATTATAGGAAAATCTGCCAGAATTAGAAATAGAACAAATCATTTAATTCATTGTGACTCAAGCTAATTAGAAATAAGAGTTACAAACCAAACTAATCTGAAGAACAAATATTAAAAAAAGGAAGTATATGGATATAGAACTGACTATTAAAAATACTCCAGGAACTGATTAATATCTGAGATTAATTAAGTTTACCTGCTATTAGTCATAAAAATTAGAAATAAAAGTGTTTGTAAAAACTCTATGTACTAGCTTCATTTTGGATTAAATTACTGAAATGATCTGTTACGCCGCAAGTTATTTTTCTTCAGTAGCATGCGACTCTGGGATACCAAGACTACATGTGACAGGAAAGCATTTAAAGTAAATTATGAGCTTGCTGACGGTGCTAATGAGCATGTGCCTATCTCTGACTAATCTGTTGGAAGAACATACATCTGGCTTTGCAGATTTAAACAGGTCATGCTTGGGCTGCAGTGTTTAACATGAGAAATCACAAAAAGGTCTTCGTGTTACCATCTGAAACTATATTTAAACATATTTATATATAAATATTTAAGCCGATTTTGACATGTGACCTTAACTTAATTTGTCATAAGACATCAACCCACTGTTTGGATTTTACACGCAGACATGTCTCCGTGTTATGCTGACAAATCTCACACCCTCATGTGCTCAGTGGAGACAGTACACACACTGTCTGGATCCCTAAAAGTAGTTTATCAGAGAGGATCCATCAAATTTCCACTCTGTTATCTCAGGCAGCCTGAACTCCCATGTCCCTTCAAAATTTCACATTCAACCAAAACGCCTGTTTGATTCATTATAGGTTATATTATTTATACAGAAAATATATTTAAATCCATATCATGTCATATTACAGTTTGTGTAGTTTTTTTTTTTAGAGGTAATATGCTATAGCATTCCGGTTCTGTTGAAGCTGTGTTGCGAGGCCCTGTAAGTCACTGCAGTGTTGATGTTGAAAGTGGAATTATGGTAAGAATGTGGAGCGACGTGCCGGGGCAGACTGTACTTGGCTGTTTTGTCTTGGTGGTGGTCTGAGGCTGCTTAATAGCAGTGCTTTGCTTCTGGAAAAGTAGTGAGCTTCTGAATTGATTAAATATCCCCAAGAACCAGCATCTGGCTGCGTTAATACATCACACACATCTCCGGTGCTCTCAGGTTAACACCGGGATCAAGTGCCGCCTCTTGATCACCCATGGAGAGAAATACCACAGAGAAGCCTCTAGTGTACTCTGAGGCAGTTTGTTTGTTGAGTGCAGCACACAAAAATGTATTCAAATGATTCAAGAAAGAAAAGAGAAATTTGTGGCCCTTGCAGAGCTCATTAGTCGTAGGTTTCATTCAGAAACACAGCTGGGATTTATTATTAGCTCTAAATGTGACAGTAGAAATCATTTTTCAGACGATTTTGAAAAGAAAAGATCTGGAGAAAGTCAATAAAAGCTGTTTTTCTCCAAGTTGCAGGGAAAATTCCAGTCAAACGTCATACAGTTCCTTCACCTCTGAATGGTGTTTAAACACATGATTATATCTGCATTATAACAGCATGGTTCAATTCAGTTCAGTGTCAATTAACAAAGAGCTTCATCGTGATGAAGGAATATGGCAAACTGAACTGGGATTATAATGAGAAATTTAAAGCAGAGTTACGTTATATGAAGTTCTGCGTCACTACAAACCTACAGAGACATAGCCGTCCACCAAAACTGACAAATTAGCAATGATAGCATTAGAGGCAATTAGGTAAATTGTTGAAGAGATCCACAGTTCCTGAGGGGGAATGTTGAGATGGCATCAAGTAGACATGCACTCAACACATCTGGCTTTTATAAATCAGTTAAATCAGTGGCAATAAAGCCATTGATGAAAAATGCATGTCTTTGGGTTGCCACAAGCCATGTAGGGGGCAAAGAAAACATCTGGAACAGGGTGTTCTCAAGTAGACACAAATTAAACTACATGTAAAACCTGGTCTGGGATATAGAGTCATCTACAGCTCCGTCCTCTAGGTCATCATCAGCTCCTGTCTGGCCGGTGCAGCCTCTTGATCCTCAACTCCCTCACTCAGTATGGTGCAACAATATGAGGCAGGCACAGGGCAGAGGTTAGATACACACGAGGACAGGTTTTTGTCTGCAAAAAAAAACAAAAACAAACCCTTTTATAATCATACACTGGGAACGCACAGGAGAAATCTTTCAGTATGAGGTGTGATTGCTTGCGTCTTTTTCTCCATCCAGACCGCTGCACTGCAGGATGTTAACATCAGAGGAAAGTTCAACAAATCTGTGGTTAGTTACAGACGTGGCTCTGATGTTTGACTCCTGTATTTTCGACAAAAACGTCGAGCTTCTGAAGTTGTTTTGACACATTGTGCAAACTGCTGTAGGATTTCATGCTTTGTTCCATCATTGCCATGAAAAACTGCAATTTGTGCAGTGTTTTCTTTTGCGGTTGAAGATACAGTACAAACTCTCATAATACAGCATGTGCTTTAGCTAAAAATGTCCAAATACTGTGATGTATGTCAACTCAAGTGTGTCGTGTTAACAGATCATTGGTTTTGTGTGTGCGCGCTTGTATATATACACTACGCTGTGTCAACATAATTTTGCAGACGTGATTGCTCTCTGGCGCTAATGGACAGCTCAACAGCTGGAAACACAGACATGCAGATCTATACTGGTTCCATGCCGGTACTCATCAGAATCAGCTAACTGTTATTAGAAATTCATACCACCTTAGCAAAAATGGTGCCATGCATACTTCACTTAGGACGAGGCATAAGCATCCCTTACTTTACACAACAACAGTTGTAAGCAAGAAAAGACATCAGTTTGTCTCTGATTCAGATAGCCAGAAATCTGGACAATGAAATAAAGTTCTGCAATCCTATTTAGCCAAGAGAGATCTAATGTACCAGATAAACTGAAAGGGGGAGATTTGATCCGTTTAAGTGTGTTTGCAGATTTTTGAAGAGAAAGGTTTGCTCTGGGGATGAATGGAGTTTTTGAGTTTGCCAGGTTCAGGATGTTTTTACAATGTGTGCTGCAGTTAAACTTTAAAATGAAAAGTCAAACTAAAGCAGCTAATTAACAAAGGAAAACAAAAATTTATTCATATGTGAGGGCTTCACATTGTGTTTACAAGCTATAAGTCAAGGTCCCCATTATATACATTTACATTAGATTATTATATTTTGATTTCACAGCTGATGAACTTCAAAATTGCATAAAATAACAAAATATATCACTGCATGATTGCTTGTCTAAAAGGTAAAGTGCTTCTGTTAGTAGTTCCTTTTTGTTTCTTTTAGGAAGGTCCTCACAGCCAGGCAGAGAAACCATGCTTTTCTTTCACCACCCATATGCTGTCGATCACTTTGCCATACTGGAAAAAAAACAGAAATAGTTCCTGTCATTATTTATGGAAAGGTTTTCCTTCATAAAATGCATTCTTTCACTTTTGCCATGCCTGTGCACGTGTTATTCCACGTGCCCTCACCTGGTCATCAGAGACCTGCTCCAAATAAATGTGGGTGGTGTTAACCACTTGCATGCGGCTGTAGCCATAGTCGGTGCTGCGGAAAGCGCTCCACTCTTTGGGGTTTGGATTAAACCTGTCAGTTCTCTCTCTGCAGCCCTGTGGAAGATTCAGCAACAATTAAATTGACTCAGATGAGCGACACACGCTTATTCCAAAACTCATTCCTAAAAGCCCTGTTTGACTTGTGGCAGTGCCTCGGTGTTGGTCTGGCAGCATTTTTGATATGCTCATGACTAATCCCTCTGTGGCTGAATGACAAAGCGTGCCCTGCGCGGCTCTCCACCACATCAGAAAAAACTTTCCCAGAGGAACAGCTGGTTCTAAGCTTTTGTGGCAGACCAGCGGCTGCACAGACAGAGCTGTGTACAATTCATGACAGTGTTTTTGTTGATGTTAGTGAATGCATTGATCTGTGTGGAAAATGTTCACAAAGATGCAGTGATGTGACAGTACTTACAGCAGAGCCTGTTATAATATGTACTGGAGCCTTTGGGTTTACATAGGGCTGCTCTTTGCTTCCATTGTACACCTACAATGGGAAACATAGCAATATAAACTGTTGCTATACTGACTATAGAAATACAGGAAACATCTGTAGAGCAACTGGAAATAAGACTCCAGGAGCTGACCTTGTCACCGTACACAGGCCAGAGTCGTTCATAGGTGTGCTCATGTGCCCACAGCTCGACATCTACCCCTGGAAAAGAAATTACATTATAATAGAAATTATGTGCCAAACATAAATGAACTCATTTGAGATAATTGTAGCGTAATCTAATCCCTCACACCCAGATATGACTTAATTTTGAGATAATAATCAAATGCTTTGATTATTACCCAAGAACTGTAATATTATTATTTTTTCACAAGACTTTACATTGTAATCTGAGTGAATTTCTACAAAGATGTCAGGTAGACCAAAAGGCTGCGTCTAAAAAGCTGGCAGGAAACTTTTAGAGTCTTTGGATATTTCTCTGAGTGTGAAAAGATGTTAACTAGCAATACATTGCTAATGTTTCTTATGGGATATACCATAGTGGTAAAATAGATCCTCGAGACCAGGGGCTGCTGGTTTGATGTCATTGCGTCCCACTCGGACCTAAAAATATTAAAGAATAGTTATTGTGTGAAATATCTGCTTTGTAAAACTCTTTTTTTGGTAGAACTCAGCATTTGGCTTTACTTTGAGTGAAACTAGGAGGAATGCCACTGAGAGAAACACATCAAAGTGGAAACTACGTTGTTCAAATTAGAAATATGACAACACAAATCTCAGTGGAGTGTGGTGTGGTTTGTTTGGTTTAAAGAGTGTGTGACAAGTATGCTGCTAGGGCAAAACACCATTTATGAATAAAATGGTGGAACAAGAACAAACCCAAGAGTCAAACTTTGTGCAGTCATCCTGGTCATCATCAGAGCAGTACATGGGTCTGTGTCCCATGGTGATGATCCATGGACGTTCTGCTCTGTTCTCCGGCTTGTTGGCTTCCTATGTAGGATAATATTTCCCAGATGAAAAAAGGAGACACAACTATGAATTTAATACAGAGACCACCAGATATTTGACGTAGAAAATTGTGTGACTGAGAAAAATTAATCTGATTAAAATTAGAAAAGGACAATCCTTAACCTCCAGATCTTGCTTCAGCCAATTGTACTGCTTAAAGATAAGGTCCATGCCATATTCAAGGTAGAAGTAAACCTCCGTGGAGAAGGAGATGATGTGTGCTGACCCCAGGTCCCAGCTGCAAACGCAAATTGTAAAAAATAACACAGACTTGACCAAGCAGAAGATGCGTGCTCAAAACCACTTACTAAGGGAATTCAGACCAGAGATTAAATTCCACATGTGAGCTGAACTCCAGATGAACTTTTTTGTAGAATGTTGCTACTAAGATAAGTTTGGCTTAGATTATGAGTTACTCAACAATCAAAATGTCCAGCTCTGCTCCTGCTTGCATGTAAAATTTTCAGACAAATGCAATAACAGCTAAACAATAACAGCTACAATATAAGTCAGAAAATTCCAGGGCTTCCTTATGATTTAAAAAGTTCATATTTAGTTATTTTAGGGAAAATAGAATTTACATTTAAACCTAAAATAGATTCAGCAACTTACCGAACTAATACCTCATATTAAGGTGTGATCATTTTTACACCTCTAGTTGGCGTCTAGGTTCCCCAACTTCAATAGCTGCAGTATATAGTAAACCTATATGGCATGCAATTATTGTTGCAATATCCACCAGTAATATCCAATAATAACATTACTGTATTTTATGCAGTACTGTGCAAACACTCTGTCTCTGCTGATTAAGATTTACTCACCTCGGGATGTCAAAAGCTAAAACTGAAAGTGAAACTGACAGCATAACCCATTCTATGATAAAAGTAGCTAATAATTATCTGACCACTTGGGGGGGGAGTCATAATGTATTACATTTTATGACAGAAACAAAAACATACTGTTGGTCATGTATATAAAATTACATTCCAAACCCTTTATTAAGTCAGCTAAAAAGCTAACATCAACTAAACATTACTCAACAGCACTGACTTTTAATCTTTAACTGTCTAAAGAAATCGATCTTCTTAGTCATAATAGTAACAAATTTCAACCCATGCATTTAGCACACAGCACTTAATGTTTTTGTAAGCACACAAACACATCTTGGGTATCATTTTTCTCCAACTCCACAGTAACATTATTGTATGTTTTCATGCTTCTCTTTTTGAAATCTAACTAGTATACAGCTTAAGATCTCTGAATCTTAAGCTATATACTATAAGCTACATATATATATCGTAAGATTTCTGTATTTATCTTCTGTTTCCTTTTTTATTTTTATTTTTTCACAAAAAGGCATATAGAACGCACTGTCTGTTAGGCATCAAGTGTTTTCAAGTCAAAACTCAAAAGTTAAAGTGAATTCATAAGTCATAATTGTTGAAGTCAGTATTTTGAGATTTCGTCAAATCAAGTCATTTATCACTTGGGTTCACACCTCTGATAGAGTACTCTAAATGTCTGCTGTGATATCTTAGACAGAACATTTTTAACTTATCTCAGTCTCCTCTCTATGTAGTCACTTAGCTGTGATGCCCCTTCATCCTTAGACTGCACACAAGTGAAGGAGCAAGCCAGCAGAGCTGTCTGCGTCTCAGCCCACAGAGAGAAAGCTTGTGGTCTAGCAGGGTATTATCTTACTGTCTGAGAGAAGGAGTTATGTAGTGGGCAATGACTCACTAAGTCAGATGTATAGCTCTTTTGTGTAGTCCAAAGTGTTCCAAAGATAGGAGAGCCAAGCTTAAGTTAAAGAGGGGCACTCCACACTCCTCTGCAGGGTCTTACAACTCAGTAATGTTTACTTAAGCACACCAGGAGCTTTGGTACATCCGAGGAATTACTATCAATCTAAATCTGATTCCAGTGTTTGAGGACGTTACCTTTCAAAAGACCAGTGTAAGTAATAAAACATAAAAACCTTCTTTACCTGTACCACAGGCTCTCAGTCTGACCCGGCATGCTGAAGCGATTCCTATAGTTCGAAAAGTTGCTGAGAAAAAAAAAAAAAAGAAAAAGGTTTAGAGAAGTACAATTAACTGAACTGATCGTACTATCTTCAATCCTTGAACATGCAGCAAATAGCAATTACCTCTGCAAACTGCTGCTTTCTGATAGCATGCGATGCATTCACCAGAAGACAAAAAAAGAACTGAAATGCATCCAAAATACACCAAGCTGTCTCTGAAATATAATGACTATGCAGTCGACAGTCTACATTTGAAGCTGTTTAGTTTTATGTTGTGATCTGAGCTTGGGAGAAAACTCAGAGGGATCTGACAAAAACAACCTTCAAATCTGCAGTGATGGATTCTGATAAAAGTTTCACAAAAATAAACATGAAGCCAGCTGTAAAGAGACAATCACTCCCTATCTCTCCAAATTAAAGGCAAGGATATAGTCTGCATGACCTCAACCCATAACTTTGAACCATGGTCAGCTACTGGAGCCAACTAATCAAAATGCAGACCACATTGGGAAGCCTGGGTGGAGATGATGTGGGATAACCAAGTCTAACCATCCATGATTGGTTACGCTACATTTGTCCGTTGAGTATATTTGCCTTCAATTACAGCTTCCTGTTACTTTAGATGCTGCAGTCGTCAGAGAAATCCCATTTTTAAAAGGTATTTCAGCTTTAGCAGTTTTTATTAAGCCAGATGTAAGCAACATGCAGCAATCGCGCCAGAAATCTCAGGAACAGCTCTTCAAATTTAAAGGCCACACTGTGAATGAATGGAAAACAGGAGTGCACCGGAATTAAAACTTGGGCTGACATCAATATCTGATATTTTTATTGCTGTTACCTTTCAACACCATGAAAAAATAAACATACGGCTGACTACACTTCTCTGCTTCAGTTAAAACACTCCACAACTCTACACTGCATCACTGTCACATGCAGAGCGATTCCCGTACTTCAAAACAGGACTAACATCAGCTGATACCGGTGTCAATCCCAATATATTGGGTATCCCGAATGGAAAGGTGATTCAGGTCTCATGTTTTTCCTAATGGTTTCTACTTTTTGTGTGAATGCAGGGGTCAGTATTCTCAATGGCAACTTATTCATGGAAAGTGATAAGGATATCTGTTTTTTTTTCGTATTTTTTATTTTCAAAAATGAAAAGGGGCAATATCCTCAACAGCAGATGAACTAGTCCCAACTCGGTCAACAAAGCATTCAAAATAACTGGAGAGTAATATTGCAGCCAGGATCAACTTTGGAAATTGCTTCTGTAAGTCCTGAAACGATCAAACAGTAATGTTGTCATATGTCTATAGGCAGAAGGGTCCTGTCTCAATGATAACAATTTCTGATGTCGGTGTACAAGCTAATGTTGTGCTGTTTGTAGATAAATATTTAACGCCATATCAATGTGTGTCCGCAGTCCTAATTATGGCAGCAATTTCTTCAAAATAAATATACATGCATTCTAAAATCAACTCCTTTATATCTAACAAAACCTTAACCTGAGAAAATCCAATTTAATCTATGCTAATTATGGTCCTGAGCTACTAGGAGACGTATAAAATGTTTATACCTCCCTCTAGTGGTTGAGAGCAGTATGAGCAATCATCTACAGGTAAGCGCTGTTCACTGAGGAAAAACAAATGGCTGAAATTCCAGTTTATCTGTGTTATAATACTTATACTGCAGTTACTGCAAGTGGCAGATAATGTCTAAAACAACGGTAATTGGTAGTAAAAACAGGATATTTAAAAAAGGTTCCTTAGCATATTTTTACTGTCAAAATATCATAGGTATAGACCAAAATTAAAGATTGTCACAACTTTTTAGCTCATTTTAGCAAAAACATAAAAGTATAAAACTAAATTTAAATACACATTTTTATGGCAAATATATTTCAGCAGTAGACAGGCCTTAAATGTGTAAGTTGCAATGAATGGATAGCATATTTAGATAATGGGATGGTGAATAAGGTCTGAAAATGCAACTATGCTTCCTTAATTATCCAAATCCCAAAACTACTACTTCATACTGAACTTTTTTAGACTTGTCCAAAATTTTAGCACACATTAAAATCTGTGTTTCAGCAGAAAATCTGGTGACACCGATAAGAATATGTGCTCTTAATTTGGTTAGGAGTAAAGATATGAAACCTTCTCTCAAACATCTTTCTTCATCAGATATTTGCTTTCATCTTCTGATTAGTTAAATTCAGGGAACAGGATGAAGCAGCAGAAAACAACTGCAAACTTCAATAATCATATCCCTAACTTCCATCTCTAGATAATATTTCAAACAGTGACTGTTATCTCGAATGTCTTTTGAAGGGCTGATGAACCATTGATGAATTAGCGTCTTCTGAGGACTCACTGTTGTCATTCTTCTGGAATCCTGACTACAATCTTGCGGCGAACCAAGTTTCAATTATTTTTTATCCATTAGGTTTTGAGGTTGGAAACAGGAACAGAGAGGTATGGGGAGAGAGAACACAACAAAAAAACAAGGCTTAAAGTCAGTCACGAGCTCCAGGGTATATTTGGACTCAGAACAACACCACATAACAAAACAGACGCTGAGGCATTATTAAGGGCAAGAGGAGCTGCATTTACTGGTTATGCAATGGAGCGAGATGATTCCTGATATCAGGTTCTGATGTTAGGATGTAAAGCCAAGAAAAAGAGACCACTGTTTGCAGTTCTGTAATGAAGACCAGGCTGTAGACACATTACAAATGGCACAGAGAAAAAAGGAACTGACCCACTGTTGCAGTAGGCAAATAAATATTGTGGTTCATGATCTGATAACATTACATTTTTCAGTATGCAAGAAGCACTCGGCAAACTGCACTGAAATTGAAGGATCCATTTGCTGCTGACTATCAGGATAAAAATCAAATGTAAACCCGCTAAGAACTGCAGCTTTTCTTCAATTTATCTTAATCACTTTAAAACACATTTTCCTTTTTGAGCACTCCCTCACTTTTTTAATAATATTGTAGTGTTTTAGTGTAAAAAAAATCAAAATACTGCAAACTCCCCATGCTTATTAAAAATTTTGTCAGAAAACTGAATGTATTTTATTTGGATTTTGTTTAATAAACCAACAGAAAAATCATGTATCAGTTATCTTACTTTTCACAACTCTGCACTATTTTTCATTGGACAAACATATGTTTAACATAACATATGTACATTATGTTAAAGTTTGTGGTTGCAATGTGTGAAAATGTGGAAAAGACAAATATTTACAAAGCACCATCTTAAGATTTAATATTAATTGTCACTGTTCAATGTTAAACTGTCACGAAATAGGGTTAGAAGGCTACTACCGCATTTCATAAGTACTTTCTATTAAATGAGAAATTGTACTTAAATATCTAAGGTATATTTACAGGACCATCTTACAAAATCCAACAAATACAAAAAAAAAAACAACTGAAAGCAGTAAATCCTCAAATCTGAGCTGCTACGTCAACAAAGGAATTAGATCTGTCTTTGAAGAAACAATCAAAAACGATCATTTGCTACATTTTCCCAAGTTTAAAAGTTTCTTATACTATGCAGAACTAATAAATGCAGAGAACTCCAACATCACCGACTAACTCTGGAAAAAAACAGATAGTGAGGTGATAATTATTCCCAACCAGAAAAAGTTTATTTTGGAGAATGTTCCCTTGTCTGGCTGTTGGTGGCTGCTTCTGTGGCTCCAACCATAAGAGCCCAAAAATAGCTCCCGTCTCTATATGAGTAAAGTGGAGAATTTTTATCATAAAGCTTCTGTGTTGAATCTGGTAGCAAAGCTGTGGCTAACAATATGAGCCAACTCAACAAAATGAAAAACAGAGTGTACTTCGGGTTTTGCCAAAACGGTGCAAAATGTGAAGAAAGACCCAGTTAAAAACAACATAAAATGCAGACCAAAAACAGACAGTTTTAGTGACAACTAGACAAAGCCCACCATGAGATTCCCATAGTGGAATAATCTTCAGTATAAAAAACACTTTTTCATGTGGGTGTTGGGACATGAAGATCATGAAACGTTAGAATAATGTTAATAAGTTGTCAAAGAAGAGAGATTGTGAGATGGAATGGTTGCTGGTTTGAATGATCACCATCAAAGTGGTAATGTACTGGCATAGTTAATACTGCTGTTTGGAAATGAAATTAGCATCAACACTGTTTAATGAACGTACTTTAAACAAAAAATATAGTCTTTTGAACGCTTATCTGAGGCATCACAGCAGCAAGCAGGGAAAGCAATTCTGCTCAACACAGCAAGTCGGTAATGTTGAGGAAAAACTCGTTACACCAAATGCTGGGTTATGTTTTTCCTTAAGAGCTAAGATTTTATAAAAGAAACTCATACCCTGTCAAAATAGTCATGTGTGAGCTTCACTTACTATGTAGATTCATGGTTGCCTGGACAGGTCATGTACGGAACATAGGCGGCGATGGACTGAATCTGCCTCATAAACTCATCTCCAATTCGGGCATTGTCCTGGAGAAAGCAGAAGTGACTTATTTATCATGAAGGAATTTTTTTTTTTTTTTACTAATAATCTTCAGCAAATATTTATTATTAAAAGTAAGAGGGAAATATATTTTCCAGACAGCTTTAAAAGTACAGCATCAATGCACAGACTGAACCACATTGAAACCAGTTTTTGTCTTAGATTTCCTTAAGCTTAATGTGGCATTTAAAAGCACAGTGTGATTCATTCCTGCTGCTGGTTTTGTACCTGCAACAACCAGACAAAATCCCCTTTCTCTGGTTTTCTCTTCATAATATCAATGAAGCCATGAATTTCACTTGGACATTCAGGCATTAAAAAAAAAACATCTTACTGAACTGGGTCATAGTTATTAATTTCTAAAGAGGTCTGCCGATTCTATTTATCCATCTTTATATAGTAAAGAAAAAACATTAGTAATGCAGAAAATCATTTAAGGGAAATTGATATTAGTATCTGAGACAAAGCTATGTCCGCTCAATAACACAGCAGACAGCTGGGAGGATTTCAAATGTGCAAAATATGTTATTCGGACTCGTGATTTGTGGTTTTAAATGGCACCATTTTTATTCGGTGAATACTTGGGTGACGCGACCCTACATCTCGTCTTTCATCCAAAGCTTAAGAAATCTCACAGTAATGTGGCCGAATGTCTCGACCGCAGAGTCTAGATGCCATGATTGTAAACAGTGGTTTGATTTGGGAAGAAGTTTGTAGAGGGAGGTGAAGCGGACTATCTCATCTAACATTGTAGATGAGTATCAGGAAAGTCCTGAGAGCAGAAAATGTTGATGAAAGAAGTCTGCTGTCAGCAATCCTAGCTAAATTTAAACACAGATTTGATCACTTTTCACAACAAAGTCAGGATACAGTACCTCATGCATATCGTAGGCAAAGTCCCCTGTAAAGGAGAAACACATATTAGGTCCATATTTCACCACATTTCTCGGCAAAGATTTAGCATTTTACTAAAATGGCGAAAAGGTATTTTGTGACAAACTGGTTCAATTAAATTTAAATTTTAGCATTAAATTCATTAATGTTGCTCATGAGCACGGCACTCATGAGGAGCGCAGCAGATGTCACAGTCGGACAGAGCGGAAGCAGAAGGACTGTGTCATCAAACAGTCAGTTTCCGAAAACACACAAAAAAAACCACACAGGATCAGAGCGATCCCACCGGATCACAGAGAAAATGACCCCATATCTTAACACCGCAGGGAGGTTAAAGATGACATTTTAGAGACCTTAGGTGAAATGAAGTCTGTAAACATAAAACCTGCTTATTATTAAAAATATGATGTTAAAAGAAAAAGCAGAAATCAAAAAGCAAATAGTCTGGCTGTGGGCAACTCCAGTAGCTCAGTGATTTTTGAGTAAAAGCGGTAACCTTTCTTCCACTTTTCTCTCTGTTGATCCACTCAATTTATTATGCAGGGGTTTGATGGAGGAGTTTCTAAAATTTTGGAGAACAAATTCTTTCCCTACTGATTCCTTCACAGTATAAGGCAAACTAGATCTTGAGCTGGGGTTTGGAAAGGGTTAGCAAGCCTCACAAATCACATCTGCAAGACATTTAAACATAGTGATTGCCTAAAATTGCAAATCTATTTCTCTACAATGTGAAAACCAGCAGCGGGTGGCACCTATGAACTTCAAGCAACTACTGCTCTGACTGACATTGTAAAAAAACACGGTGCTTGGCTGGGTTCTATAATGAAAGCCAGCTTCAAGTCTAAATTTTTTATTTTTTTTTTATTTGCAGGAGATCTCAAGCTAGGCCAAAAGTATCAACATCCATCTGAAGTCTGCAGATATTGTACAACTTACTTACATTTTCAGAGGTGAAGAAATACACAGCAGGAGTCCATGGGGAATCCAACCCATAAGCTTTAAAAGCCAAAGTCGATTATAAATATTATGCTTGCTAATTAAAGTAATTACAAAGAAGCATTTCTATTTTAGTACAGGTTTCTTTTGGATGTAATCAGCCTTGCTTGAGGCGATTAACACAATCCGTAAGCAGTGCCAGATATTTGTGTTGATAAAAAATAAATGAGCATTTAATTTGTCATTTAGCATTATCAACTCCTAATCAAGTGAAGAATAAATAAATGCAATCCGTGCAATTACCTATGTGCAGGATGACATCATACATGCCAAGCTGAGTCTCCTTTTGCAGTCGAGCCAGCGACTGGGGGTTCTCGTTGCCCAGATCACCGTAGAGAGCAAACCTAGGACTGAAACTGGAGCTACTGTTCAGAGCGGTGAAGGAGAATATGTCACTCCAGCCTTCATCACTGCCACAGTGGTAGACTAGAAAATAAAAAGAGTAAAATTAAACTAAAATAATGCAAGCACACAGAAAATCCCAGTAAAATCCCAGGACTATCCACCGTATGTAGCAGCAGGTTTGAGGCCTGTGAGGGTGACTCTGTGGATGAACATCTTCCGCTTCTCCTCTCCTGAGTCCACAAAAACAGTAGCATCTCCTTCGGCACTTGTCTCGAAGAGTCGACCCCCCTGAAGACCATATTCCACCTTGCTGTCTGTCTTATTAAACGTGGTCCAGGTCAGCACCATGGAGCCCAGCACTCCTGCAAAAAAAAAAAAAAAAGGCAAGTTACTGGAAACGTTCTGGAGGCAGATATGATAGAGAGCCTGTTATCACTTACTGATACATTTATAAAGGTCAACAGACGATTATGAAAATGCTGACTACATAAGTGTGGCGCTTTTGTTCTTGTGCCTGGCGAGACGTGAGGCACAAACTGACAGCTGGTCATATGTAAAAAGAAGATGGGGGATCTAAGAACAGTATTTTCAAGTCTTGCCACAAATTGTCATGTAGACTTAGACTAGGTCATTTTAACAGATGAATATTGTGTCATCTAATCTGTTTTAAATTGTGGCTCCGACTGGAAGGTGAGACTCTGATTTAATCTAGAGTCTTTTGCTAGTTTTCTTTTATATGATTTTAACTCCATTCATCGTCCCATCAACTGACAGATTTCCATTTTAGTGCTGGGAAAAAATACATTCCCATAGCAAGATGCTGCCATCACCACATGACAATATGGGGATGTGCAAAGTTTCATCTTCACAGATATTTATTTATTAATTGGGTCTTCTAAAAGCACTGCATTTTATGTAATAGTATGTGAATAAGGGGTTTAGTTAACATGCCACACTTTTCAGATTTTCACTTGTGAAATAATTTGAAACTCATTTTTCTGCATCTGACAATGTTTTTCATTGTTGAAAAACAATGGCTATAAAATATATTGAAGTTTGCAATAGTAGCAGGACATAGCATAAAAAAGGTCAATAGGTGTGACTTTTACAATGTATAGCTACCATCTGCATCTGTAAACTACAAGAGAACGCACATCCACTGACAGAGACAGCATTTAGAGTTTAATGATTTATGATAACTGTAGCAATACTGAGGTCAACTTGTTACAAAGCTACAAAAACATACCTGGTTTAGTCTTTATCCTTAATACCTTCACACAAAACATGTCCAAACATACTGGAAGATTCTTGCCAGTAAACAGAATATGGTGTACCCATATGTAAATGTGACTTATAGGGAAGGGATAAAAACATACCTGGATAGGAGAGATGCACCTGCTCTGGTTGGGTCCAAATAGGAGGAACACTAAGCACCAACAGGGGTGCAAAGCTTAACAAAACAGAGGCAGTTTTAACAGACACCATTCTACCATTGAGTTGCCGTCTGATGAAAACAAACACAAAAATAAACAATGGAGACATTTCAATCACATGATCCCTTTAATGCTGCCACACCTAAACTCACATGACATTCAAAATTTCCCCCATAACTGACCTCAAAAGGAGCTGATTAAGTCCACAACAGTTAAACCCTTGGCTGTCAGCTCATATGTTGAAACTGCAGATCCCCAAAAAAAAAAAAAAAAAAAAAAAGCTTAGTCAGCAGAACATACAAAAACAAATGATGTGTACCTAAAATCAGCTGGTCTTGTTTTTCGCTGTGCACTCTGGGAGTAAGTGCTGTAAAAGCAAACTGAAGTGCATGTCAGGACCTGCCTGTGATCAATGAAGTGAGGTGGCAAAAAACACTGTACATGTGACGACTTATGAAGGTTAGTTTTAATCACAACCGCTGGTAAGCACCTGCAAACATCAACTGCGAGGTGATTACTTCAGTAAACCTACTGATGGTGTTTAAATTATGCAATAGTATTAAGTAAATAGTCGCTAGAGGGTGTACAATCCCGCAGATGGTGCTTTGATTTATTCATGCTTTTTTGCTGGGCGGTATCTATGTAGCGCTTGCAAACTGGCAGATTAAAAGGGAATTATTAACATTATCGACACTAAGGCAAGCAAACACGGTGAGTACAGCTGCTAAGTATTACAGGGCATTTTTAGCTGTGGCAATTGTAACCTAAACAATTTGAATTTATTCACAGATGTTTTGTAAAGCCAGCTGTTAGCAAACTGTATTTTTGGCTGCTGCGAGTTTACGACTACGTTGTAACCCTGCGTACGGTAAAGAGCTGTTTATTTCGTCTCTGTTCAGCACTTACTATTCCACAAAACATAGTAAAATGGCAGTCCTTAAGTCCCCAAAATCTTCGGCTTGGTTTATAAGTTTAAATGTTTAAACTTCAAACTCAAACGCAACCTTCCGCTGTTTAGACTTTAGCTTCCAAATACGTCACAGCAGGAAAACCGGCGAGACCCAAGGATTTATGGGAAATTGAGTCCTTTTAAGTGCCGACACACACACACACACATATATATATATATATATATATATATATATATATATATATATATATATATATATATATATATATATATATATATATATATATATATATGGTGATTCTTGAGAATAGGGACAAAACAAGTCCTATGGATAAAGCACCAAATTTGAAAATATTTTTTTTTCAAATATCTGACTAAACCTGGGTCATCTGGGTCATGTGAGCACAGCAATGTATATTTTTCTTGTGTTTGCTGAATATTTTTTTATTTTAAACATTGTAGTCGGTGGATGATGCCTGTAAAAGCCCTTGTCCAGGAGCAGAACTCAACACATAATAATAGTTTAAAACAATTAAAGAAATACTAAAAATATATATTATTACAATTAAGTATAAGTAGTTATATAAATAATTATAAAAGTATCGATAAATTGAATTTAAAATAATTTTTAGATATTTTCCAACTCCGTTGAAATTTGTCTCTAGTTTTCGTCAACACCGTCAGATATGAAAAGAATGTAAAAAAAAATCAGGCATTATTGGGGGGCACCAGAACTTCTGAGGACCCCATGACGTCGTCTTTTCTCTTCCTTTGCTAAGAGGGCTAGTTAGCTCTGGTTAGCTTATGTTATTCTTTAGTTTTTTCTTCTGTTTTATTCCTAAGTTGCTTGTCACAACCATGATGTGTCAACTCCATAACTGACAATTTTCAAAAGTTTGATGACATTTTGTGAAATAAAAGCTTAATTTTGGTATAATGTAAAGATTTCATGGACCTGACGAGCTACAATATGGCCTCCTTCAGAATAACATCCTATAAATTGAGGTAGTTTGGCATTTCGTCAACTCCGTCATATGTCAACTCCATCAGTTTTTATGATTCTTTCAGTGAAATTGTTGTCAAACTTCACTTAATTGTGCAATTAATTCACTTTAATGTATTTTACATAAATTTAATTACTTCACATGTATCAAGTTTTTCATTTTATTCACTAGTTTGTCACCACCTTCAGTTCTGTGTCAACTCCGTCATGCACTGTCAACTCCTCAGATGGCCTTTTTGTTGTTTTTCTTTTTAAATAATTTATTTTGTTTCTTGAGAAGCATTTGTCTGTAAATTGAGTAAAAATATCACTAATGGGGTATTTTAAAAATTATTTTAGATTTTTTTTTTTCAGATATTGATGACAAAGTTCTGGGTCAGGTCTATTAAAAATGTATTTAAAAAAAAATTGCAACTGGGAGCCTTTACCTTAGCATCTTTACATTTTCTAAACATTTTTTGTCATATTTGCTTACATAAGGTTGAGAAATAATAAAAAAATAAAATATGGGAAAATTAAAACCCATTTTGTCCCTATTCTCAAGAATCACTGATATATATATATTTTTTTTACCACTTAAAGCATTTATTATAAGATTTTTTTTTTTTTTCCACAGATCTGATTATATTACTTTTTAAAAATTAGTAGAAATCCAGTACTAGAAACTCATTTATCCTTATGGACACAGGTCTGGTTTAGACAAAAAAAAACATACCTCTGTCATATAATTTTGTTTTTCTCTATACAGATTTGATGGACTCCAGCAGTAAAGACAGGAGAGACCGCAATCCTGACCATGTCCTCCATTATGATGAAGCACAGTACACAGTAAGCTATGCTCACAGGAGAAACTCCGAAGAGGTCAGCTGAATCAAATGATGCATGAATCTATTTGTGATTGCGTAGACTTTTTGGGTAATTAATCAGAACCCCTAATATTCTCACATATTTCTTATCACAGGCAGATTATGATAAACATGAGGATTTCAACAGAAAGAGGTGTGCTCTTCATATTTTGTGCTTCCTTAGGATTGTTGGATTGTACTTCTTGTCCAGGTTCTCTCACTATTTTCCCTTTACAGGCATCCAGTAAGCAGGTCTGGCAACAGTGCAGGCAGAGTGAAGCGGGTGGTGTCGTGTAAAAGGAAGACCCATCACCTGACTGTAGCTCGAAGAAAGCAGCTCGGACCCGGGAGAGGTTTTGATTCAGCAAACAAGGAAAACGATATGAAATGCCCACAAGCCACACAACGAGAAACATACTTTAATGAGCCATCAGACGTCTCAACAAATGTCAATAGCAATTACAAAACCAGTGGAACTGGTTCTGAACAGTCTGACTACTGTACACTCACTGAGGTATCTATCCCTGACCACACATTCTTGTACCATGCTTGGTTTTGTGTGGTACTGTCTGAACTATGGTTTGTTTTCTCAGCTCAGAAGGGATCACAGCACAATGTCTGATGTTTTGTTTGGAAGAAATCTGAGACTTAAGGTGGCTTTAACATTGTGGAGGAGAAATGTTGGGGAACTGTTGACATATTTTCTAAAGTATGTACTGAAGTTTTGTTTTCAGTCCTGCGAAATTTCAGTGTACGCTTACATCATTTTCTTTCTACAGAATCCAGGACACTGGTGTGATTGTTGATTTTCTGCCAATTATTTGCAAGTGGTAAGCTTTGCTTTATACAGAAATCTTCAAAACGCTGACAAGAACATTAAATTCAGAATATGTTATTGTTCTTCCACAGCATTGATGAGGACTCGCCCAGGATTAACATTGGCTGTTGTGTTGACCTCTTTCCTTTGGTTAGAAAAGTCCTCAGTACTCCCTATGAAGAGTGAGTGATTCTGTTGCTTAGTTTTATAATAACGAAAGACTAAAATACATATTTTAAAAAATTGTATTACAGCAGGAAACATAAAGGAACAGGACTTATGTGGTATTGATTTGTTTCCTTGTAGGTATCTGATTGTTGGTTTTAAATGGATATGTTCAGTTTTAAAGAACTGGTGGGAAGAACTACAAACAAGTGGTTACAATGGATCAACTCAACCTCTGCTGGATGAGTAAATATTGTTTTGATGATCTTTGCCATATTCAAATAATGACCCTGAAATTCAAAACACAAAAGATTATGTAAAAGAAACAACAGCTAAATAAAAAAATATCATAATGAACTTCAATTACTAGAGGAAAAAATGACTGGATCATTTACTGGGATAAGCTATGATCATGTGATTGAATGCCTTAATGTTTATCACCGTATTAGAAGGAAAGGCAGAGGTGCATTGTAGAAGTTCACTCAATAAATACCTGAGATTAGGAATGGGTAGTCCTTTTAACAAAATGCTGCAGAATGTACCAGAGTAGAAATATTTGTGGAAATATTTCCTGTTCATGAGAATAACATGGACATATAATTTTATCATTTTTAGGCGATTTGACTTTATACATTCAAAGTTATAATTTATATTTATTTCAACAATAATTTCACACTATGTATATGTGTGAAATTAGTGGTTGCAGGTCAATAGACCACCTAAAAACTTTCTCTCTTCTTTTCCGTCATAGAAATTTTCAGGTTTTTAACCAGCAACTTTGGGAATTATGGCAACAGGAACCTCTTTTAAAATCGGTTACAGGTCAGGCAGAAGACATGGCCAAAGTAAGGATACATATATTTTTATTAGATCTCATTTCAGAAATATTTGTTGTTCAGCAATTATATTTCCATCATTTTCCTTCCTCAGGTTGTTGAGTCTTACCTCTTTCAACTTCGCTGACACCAAGGAGGATCAAAATAACTTAATGAAGTAATTAGAAGAAACCTAATAGCTTTTATTCTCTTAAATTAAAATATTTTCAGTTGCATTGCAGATTTTCTGTACTGTATCACTAAGATTTCAGAGCAACAGCGAAGGTACACTAAGGTACACAATCATTTGTAATCATTTGCCCATTGTTGTCAAATTTTTACGATACAAGGACAGATCAACTATTCTGCAGAGCACCAAGGCACTTAAGGGATCTAAGATTTTCATTAACGAAGACTTCACGGATGCAGTAAGGAAAAGGAGGGCGGAACTAATGCCGGACTTAAAAGCAGCACGTCAAAGAGGGGACATCGCTTACCTACGTTATGATAAGTTGATCACCCATCCACGTACTAGTACCCCTAAATTATCCAACAATGTATGACAGACAGCCAGACATAGCTGACGTTCACTTCTGAAAGAGAAACATGAAACAGATCACGGCCTATGAGGATATAGAGCTACCAGTATTCCAACACAGAAACTATCATCAGCAAGATATTGAAACTGACATTGATCCTGATAACAACTTCTATAATGTCAGCAATGATAGTTGTCACTATTACAGCGATGATCAGTTCAACAACAGCATTAAAACGGAACAAAAGCTGTCAATAATTCACTTTAATAGCAGAAGCCTTTATGCAAATTTTGACAGCATCAAACAATACCTCCAACAACTTTCACAGACCTTCAATGTTATTGCCTTATCAGAAACTTGGCTCAATAGTGATAAGGGCATAGATTTTGAAATAAATGGTTATGAAATGGTTTGTAAGAACAGAGAAAACAAAAATGGAGGGGGAGTAGCTTTATATGTTGACAAGAAGATTAATTATAAGTTGATCGAAACAATGTCAACTGTGATGGACAACATGTTTGAATGTGTGACTATAGAAATACTCGTGGAAAAAAGGAAAAATGTCTTAGTGAGTTGCATTTATAGAGCCCCTGGATCAAACATTGAAGTACTCAACAACTGGATAGAAGAAAAATTTATAACAATTAATCAAAAAATAACATTTTTCTGTGGGGATTTCAATATTGACCTTCTCAATCCAAATAAACATAGAATGACTGAAGAATTTATTAACACCATGTTCAGTTTAAGCCTGTATCCTAAAATCACCAGGCCCAGTCGCATTACATCGCACTGCGCTACCTTAATTGATAATATTTTTACAAATGTGCTGGAAAATAATTTAACTAGTGGAATATTAATGAATGACATAACTGATCACTTACCAGTGTTCATAGTCTACGACTGTAAGTGCAAAACAGACGATCAAAAAATAGAGACGCATTACAGACGGGTTACGTCTGAAGAGACACTAAAAGCTCTACAAGCTGAGTTGTTGGCCTACGATTGGAGATTAATATATAAAATGAATGATGTGAATTTAGCATATGAAGAATTTTTAAAAACATTTAAAATATTATATAACAAGCACTGCCCAATCAAACAATATAACAGGAAAAGCAATCAAAAAAATGAACAGTGGATCACAAAAGGAATACAAAAGGCATGTAAAAAGAAAAACAAACTTTATAGAGAATTTCTAAAACATAGAACGTCTGAATCAGAAAACAAATATAAGAAATATAAAAATAAGTTAACTAATATTATAAAAACATGTAAAAAGGACTATTATCATAAATTACTGGATAGGAATAAAAACAACATTAAGGAAACATGGAATATTTTAAATAGAGTTATTAGAAAATCTAACAATAACAACTATCCAGACTATTTTATAGATAATGAACAGAATATTACTGATTTGAAAAGTGTCGTCAATAATTTCAATAGATTTTTTGTTAATATAGGACCTCAATTAGCAGAAAAAATACCGACTACAAAAACTGCAACTCAGCAATATCTAATTGAGAATAATCCCAGCTCCTTATATCTCAACCCTGTACTAGAAGAAGAAATCATAAACATTGTGAATAACTGTAAAAATAAGACTTCCACTGACTGTGATGATCTGGACATGAAAACTATTAAAATAGTAATTAAAGGAATCTCTAAACCACTAACTTATATTTGCAATTTATCATTTCAAACAGGATCATTTCCCAACAAAATGAAAATAGCTAAGGTCAAACCAATGTATAAAACTGGCAACAAACACCTCTTCACTAACTACAGGCCTGTCTCTCTTCTCCCACAATTTTCTAAAATCCTGGAAAAACTCTTTAAGAAAAGACTGGAACAATTCATAGAAAAACATTCGCTACTTATCAGCAGTCAATATGGATTCAGAGCAAACCGGTCAACATCGCTGGCCGTAACTGACTTAATAGAAGAAATAACCAACGCAACAGATAGTAAGAAACTGGCAGTAGGGATATTTATAGATCTAAAGAAAGCTTTTGATACAATAAATCATGAAATCTTACTTAAAAAATTAGAACGCTATGGAATTAGGGGAGTAGTTTCTGACTGGATGAGGAGTTATTTAAAGAGCCGGAAACAATTTGTGAAATTGGGAGATGTGGAATCTGATTGGCAGGAGACTGTCTGTGGAGTACCACAAGGATCAGTATTGGGACCAATTTTATTTAATCTTTATATAAATGATATCAGTAAAGTGTCCAATGTATTAAAATTTATCTTATTCGCTGATGACACAAATATTCTAGCCTCTGGCGACAATTTAGAGCATCTTCTCTCAACAGTCACTTCAGAGATTAGTAAGTTAAAGATATGGTTTGACCATAACAAATTATCCCTAAATTTGGACAAGACGAAAATCATGGTCTTTGGGAACTGTTATAAAAATACTGAAATCCAAGTTCAAATAGAGGACGTAACTCTACAAAGGGTTTTTGCTAATAAGTTCCTCGGTCTAATAATAGATGACAAAATCAGTTGGAAACCTCATATTAAACATTTACAGAGTAAACTCAGTAGAAGTATATCCATATTGGCTAGAGCTAGACATGTATTGAATGCTAAATCACTTCATATTCTATATAACTCTCTGATTTTACCATATCTATCATATTGCTGTGAAGTGTGGGGAGTTAATTACAAGAGCTCTTTACATCCGGTAACCGTCCTACAGAAACGAGCCATTAGAATCATCCATAATGTCGGTTATTATGAGCATACAAACCCACTCTTCATAAAATCCAGAATTCTCAAATTTGACGAGCTTGTAGAATTTAAAATGGCTCAGTTTATGTTCAAAGTATCTAAAAAGTTGTTACCTGAGCACATACAGAGCACGTTTTCTGAAAGAGAAGGGGGGTATAACTTAAGGGGTCACTCAAACTTCAAGATCCGCAATTTTAGAACAACAAGAAAAAGCTTCTGTATTTCAATTAAAGGTGTAAAGTTATGGAACAAGTTACATGAAGATTTAAAACAAAGCAATAGTTTAACACAATTCAAAAGAAAGTACAAAGAGGTAATTTTCAATAGATACACATATGGGTGACAGAAAGCAATAAGGTGTGTATTGCAGATAACTTGGTGTAAGGGTTTAGAAAGACAAACCAGCATAAAATGGGAAAATGTATAGGTAAATATTAGTAACTGTTACTTCTGACTGCCACTTTGATTTTGATTTTTTTAATGACAGTAGGACTCTAAAGTTTCAAGTGTTTAGGGGGTAGGAGTTTATAAGTTCTCACTTCTTCCTACCCCATTTTGAGCATGATATGTTAACTGAAACAAAAAAATCTGTATTTTCTCTTCTTTCTTATGCACTTCTTGTTACTGTGCACTATTTTATTTTTATATTTGTATCATGTTCGAATAAATTTCATTTCATTTCATTTCATTTCATTTCATTTTAAAAGTAGCCAAATGTTGATTGTATTGTTTCTGTTTAAGTGCCATGGTGAAAAGAATAAAAATGACTTTGAATTTTACATTTATGTTTTGTCCTGTTTTACTTAGACATAATTTATTTTTGGTGTTTCTTAAAACACAAATCTAAAATAGATTTTCTTATTGAGAGACTGGGGAAATGATTCTTACTTATGCAAGCACTGTGCTGTAAAATGATCAAATATGGAACTCAACTCGTTTCAACAATTGTTGGGAGGAATGAATGAGTTTTATCCATCTTAATTGATGTAATGCTTAATGCTCAGTTAATTCTATGTATGTTTCTTCAGCAACCATGTAATTCCAGTGCAAAGGGGTGCAGAAATAAACTGTAACTAAGACAAATGGTGATATAGCTTGGATCATAGGTTGGAAAATAAACTCCAGTTCCTAGAAATGCAAATAACATTTTAAACTACCTATCTTTTCTGTAAAACATTCTTCAATGCCATTACTTGGCCAGGTGTACCACAGAGTCATTCTGAACATGCAGCACTTATAAAAGTTCAGCTAATGGCATTGAGAGTCGGACAGACCGTTATAAGACGGCTCTCAGAAATTAGATGAGTGTTGAAAAACTCTCTCTTTTGCTTGGCTCATTAAAAGTTTTCTAACATGGACTTTTTGTTGACCATGTTTGTGCCAAATTATATATTTGTTGAAATGTGATTGATCCCAGTTCAGTTAGAGTGATTAGAAAAACTTTGAGAGTCTTCCCCAATAGTGTTATAAACCTCATCTGGACTTCAGCCCCATGTGCAATGTTGAAGTGATTGAATTCATGCAATGATATGTGGGTTTATCACACATAGATAAGTGCAGGGGTGGTGTCTGTTTTGTGATGTGAACCAGAGACCAAAGTCCAGGAACAAGTGGGCAGGGGAGAACGATATTTACCAGACTCCCAATCTGAACTCGGCAATCATGTTTGCACTCAGATGGAAGAAGATTTTGGATTAACATTTCTTCGCTGCATTCCTTAACTATAAGGAAGCGTTCTTATTTTTAGACAGTTCAAGTAGAGTTTCATTTGAGAATCCTGAAAGAGATTTCTAAATCTTCTAACTGGATAAGACAACAAGCCTAGTCTATTTGTCAAAGAGTGAAGGATGAAGTGGAGATGCTGGCTGCTCTCAGTGGCTACAATGCTGCTCCTCTGTGCAGCTAGAGCTGACATGGAAAACCTCCAAGCTGAGAATCTCAATCTTCTTCCCATAGATGAACACCACAAGGTCTTGAACCGTGGGATGAAAGGTATTTATTTGTTTAGGTTTTCACAATCATTTTGACTTCTCTTATTGTTATTTGTCTTAAGAAGCTAAAGATCTGGATAATTTTACAAATTCTTGGTATAAAGTTGAAGATTTGGCAGAACAACCACACAAGTAGGACTGTTTCCCATAGATGAATCAGCTTTATCACAGATTATCTGTGTTATTGTTGTGGAGGATGGTCAAATTCCAGGTTACAAATGAAATTATTTAGTGACTTATTGGTGATAAGTGTTCTTTTAAGGTAAATTGTATATCTTAGATCAGATAACTTACCAGACAGACAGTTGCTTTTGAGCAAACTGATGGCTTTTTTGGTTTTGCCTGTTTATCTTAAATAAAATGACTAATTTGACAAACTCTTACAAAGTAGCATATTTACATGCTATAAATTTCAAAGTTAAGTTATAAAATGAATGAATTGTCAAAAAAAATAACTTTGGAGGACGAGAAACTGAGGAAATGCAACTGTGTTGGGAGGAAACAGAAGAAATGTAATATGAAGACTTTAGAGCTAAAAATATTCAACTTAAATCATAAAAAGTAAAACAGAAATAAATTAAATCTAAAAGATAAACATGTTAATATATAACAGAAATACAATCCAGTCTTACAGATATAAATAAAACTTGCTTAAGTTATATAACAAAAGTATTTACTTTTGAAACCCAATTTCTCCTTATATTTTTGCAAGTGCACAACTTTGGGCTGGTTTATCACTTAAAATCCTATTAAATACGTTGAAATTTGAGGTGTCAAGTAGAGAAATGTAAAAAAGCTTTTAGGGCTATTGACTCAGTTGCTATTTTCTCACTTACTTGTATGCTTATTTCTCCACAGTGTTGCCCAGAGACTGCTATGAAATGCTCATGGCCTCTTCAGGAACAGCCAGAGATGGGGTCTACCTGATCAAACCACATGACTCCCCAGTTGTGGCCTATTGTGCCATGCAGGACGGAGGCTGGACCGTGGTTCAGCATATCACTGTCAACAGCAGTTTGGATTTTGATCGCACTTGGGATGAGTACAAGAAGGGTTTTGGAGATGTCACAGGAGATCACTGGCTTGGGAACGAGTACCTCTATGAGCTCACTCGAGGCCCTGCCCGCTATAAACTGGGAGTGAAGCTCGTAGACAGAGATGCTGTCACCAAGACGGGAGAGTATGATCCCTTTCAAGTCGAGGATGAATCAACAGGCTACAGGTTGAGGCTGGGATTATTCCAGGGCTCAGCTTTGGATGCTCTGACCCTAGACACAGAAAATTACCTTCACGACAACCAGAAGTTTACGACTAAAGACAGAGATAATGATAACTATTTCCAAAACTGTGCCAAGCTGGAGTTTCAAGGTGTGCCAGGAGGGGGCTGGTGGTATGATGCTTGTGCTGGTGCAAATTTGAATCGCAGGAATGTCATTTACTGGCAAAAGGACTGCAACAAGGAGAAACTGTGCAAGTACGCATGGATGATGGTGAGACCTTCAGAAACAGTTAAAGTGATTCACAGTGGACACTGCAAGAACGATGAGCTCTAAAGACATTCTCAGAATTTGCATCAAATTTGAGTCTATAAGTAACAACACAGATGGTGACAAATGTGCCTTTGTCGATAATAGGCACTCACATGAATATTTATTTTCTCACATTTTATTAAGAAATACCTTTAACAACAACAAAATACTGTAAGGAACCAGAATATTTTTCACAAACTTGAAGCACAATAAAAAAAAAAATAATAAAAAGGACAAACGTCTGTACAGTGTAGGCTTAACAATTTCTCCAGTTCACATCCATATGTATTGTCAGAGCAAAGGATATCAGTAATTCCCAAAATTGTAGAAAATTAATTGTGTAAGATAATAGCTTATACTTTAAGAAAATAAACTCAGTGAAAAAAAAATCCCCACAGTATGTTACAGGTTGGCCAGAAATACAGGAAATATATGATTTAGCAGCATTTTGAATAAAAAGTAGTTCTTGGATCCCAGTGAAAAACCTAATCCTGAGGATGACAGCAATAAAAGATGGTATTCCCCAACCTCCCTCCTACTGTAAACATTGACAATAAAAGCAAGTCATTTACATGATCTACAAGTTTGTCTTAAAAAGTATCCTCAGTATGACAAGTGGAGCCGAATTTATACTTAATTGTCTGACAAAGCACAGAGACAAGCATGTAAAGGCTTGTAATGATCATCAAGTACAAATGTTAACTGTTCAAACAATAGAACATGTAAAACATTAGCCCTTCAAAATTAAATCTAGCTAGCAAAACAATATTGTTAAAAAGTTATCGGATTTTAGGTTGCCAAATTGCATCTAGCGGCTAATATGTAACAAAATGCACAGCATGCCTTGATTATGAATCCGATGGGATATGTGATTTTATTTTTAAACGTATTTACAATGTCACATTTACAGTTTCTCTGAAGTATTTAAACTTCTCAAACTTTTTCACAATTTGTCACATGACAACCAAAAAAAACTGTTTTTTTGTGGGATTTTATATGACAAGAAGTGCACATAATTGATAATTGTGTCTTGGAATATATATATATATATATATATATATATATATATATATATATATATATATATATATATACCCTTATTCAGGTATACATACATCTATAATCACTGTGTTTTACTGTTTTAGTCTTATAAAATATCCAGTGCGTTCAATTGCTATCAAATATCACTTTATTAGTAAATTAGTGTAATTTAATCTCAATATTAACAGAGATGTTCTGGGAAAACCTAGGAGGTTTGTATGATAGTACTGGTGAAGAAATGTTGCTAACAGAAAGCCGTAAGAACATTTCCAGTTTTCCATCAGCCATGTAGGTTGCAGCAGACCGTTGTGGAGAACGGTCTGCTGCACATCACCCTGAACACATCATTCCCATGGAGAAACGTGGCCATAGCAGCACTATGGGGATATACTATGGGGACTATATGGGGACTATGGGGATATACTATGGGGACTATACTATGGGGATTAGTTATGTTTTTTGGAAGTCGAATGGAGCTAAATATAAGTCAATCCCATTAGTAAACCTATCAGAGACTGCAAAAAAAAAAAAAAAAAAAAAACTTGCTTGGAGCAGAGGTTTATCTTCTGGGAAAACGATGACCCGAAACATGCAACCAGAGTTACAGTTGAATTGTTTAGATCAAAGCATATTTATGGGTTAGAATTTCTAAGTCAAACTACAGATCTAAATCCACAAGAGGCATTTTGGCAAGAACTGAACACTAATGTTCATTGGTACTCTCTTTAACTTTTGTGTTCATTTGAGTGTGCATAAATTTCCACCTCTTGATTTGCATTATTGTTGAAACATCCTCCAAAAGACTATTATAGCAGCAAATGATGGAAAACAAATGCATGCTATAATTTAGATTTTTTTTATTATTATTATTTGTTAAAACATTGTCTTTCTGCCTTACCATTGCAAATTGCTTTGTGTCACCTTCCTACAAAACATCCCAATGGAAAACAATGAAGTTTGCAGTTAAATGACAAAATGTGAAAAAGTTTGATGTTTGTAACACACTGGATATAGTCATTCTTTTTGAAGGATTTTAGCAGCAGTTACTCTTCATGACACCAGATGAATTGATTAACACTAACATGTAGAGTCCAAGTTTACAAAGCCAAGATAGTTGGTAAGATCCCAGAACTTACAAAAAGAAGTCATTCATGTGAGCTTGGAGTTAACTGCAGGGTTCTGTCCATACCAGTACAGTTTCTCCTCAATCCTTTTCTTTTTCCACTGGCAGAGCAGCAGCATGCGGAATGTCTTTTGAAAGTTCTTGTTGCACAGGGCATAGCACATGGGGTTAACGGTGCTGTTGACATAGCACAGCCAATAGCCCAGGTGCCAGAGGGAGAGTGGGATACAGTCTGAGCAGAAGGTGGAAATCAACACCATGATGTTGTAAGGGGTCCATGTAAGGATGAATGCCAGTAAGATAGCACTGAGAGTCTGAGCTGCCTTCCTCTCTTTGATCAGCACCATCCTTTTTCTCTTGGTGATCTGGCTTTTCAGCGATGTATCTGTAGGCTTGGACACTGAAGAGGTCGAGGGAACGCTCATAGATTCAGCCGAGGAAAATGTTGAGGACACCAACTTGGTGTTTCCGTTTTTGCTCTGGTGAGCATCTTTAGGCACAGGTTTAAACTTATAGGACACACATTTGCTACTCTTCTGAGAGCTGCTTTTGGGATGCGCCTGGAAGAAGCTGTCGTCATCAAAACTGCTGAGCTGCTCACTCTCACTGCCCACAATGATTCTGTTTGCTTCACAAGCCTGATTCCTGACTGAGGGCTTGCGCCCCACCGGAGACATTGGCCTGTCCTCATCCTCAGAGGAGGCGTAGCTATTGAAGGTGGTCAACTGACCGGCTTTGGACCACTCGTCACTAGTGGATCCAGTGGATTTGGCATGGCTCCTGCTGGAAGATGACCAAGAGGCTTGGTTCTGATCATGTGAAGTTGATCTTAGTTTGCAACTAAAACAGGATCTTATGATGGTCTTCTGAGGCTGTGCCTCGCCAGAGTCCAATTGATAGTTAACCCCCTGAAGTTCCGCCAGATCTTTTGTCCTCTTCTCTGTCTCCTTATAGATCCGACAGTAGAGGATTGTCATAACCGACACAGGAATATAAAAGGCCGCAATTGCTGTCCCGAATGTTATAACGGGCTCAGAGAAAAACTGAATTTGGCATTGCCTTTCAGGAACAGTTCTTTTCCCAACAAAATATTGCCAACAAAGAATAGGTGGGGCCCACAAAATCAGAGACACCAACCAAGCTAAACCTATCATAATTCCAGCTCGTCTAGGAGTCCGTTTGGCCCTGTAAGTCAGAGGCCGAGTGATGGAGAAATATCTGTCAAAACTGATCACAAGCAAGTTCATGACAGAGGCATTACTGGCTACGTAGTCCAATGCTAACCACAGATCACAGGCCAGGTCCCCTAAAGCCCAGTAGCCCATCAGGATGTAAGAGGTGTACAAATTCATGGAAAAAACCCCGATGATGAGGTCTGCTGCTGCCAGACTCAGTAGGTAGTAATTGTTCACTGTCTTCAGTTGACTATTGACTTTAAAGGAGACCATTACAAGAACATTGCCCACAATGGTGATGAGGCTGACAATGGCAGACACAGTCGCAATGGTGATCACCTCCCAAAGACTGTGAGTGACCAGCTGGACATCTTTTGTAGTGTTATTTCTGGTGAAGTTAAATTGATTTTCTCCTTCCATGGTCTTCTGGATATTACAGGCGTCCATCCATCATAAGCATGTTTGGATCTTCCATCTGAGGTAAAAGCATCTGAAATAAAGGAGAAAAAAAAGAAAGGTAACATCTCTGCCTCACAAAGTATACATCAGTTTAATATTGTATCAAATTGTAAAACTTCATATGCTAAGAAAAGGATAAGTTGTATGTTCTACCCATTACTAAAACTATGTTTGAATTTTCTTGGCATGGTTTCCATTGCTATTTCACAAGAGTTTCAAATATCTGTGGGGAGGTATAATGATTTGAATTGATAGACTTGGCTGATTCTGAGATAGTGACATTGAGATATACATTTTTAGCTTGATCAGTGCTATTCAAACTCAAAAATTATATATTTTTCTAATGGCTGCATGTACTATTCATGAGCACTACCAAGTTGCCCAGCAACAACTCTTCATCGTGAATTGTGATGCACAAGAAAATGAGGACTCAAAGTTAGCTATTTTCAAGGTATGTTTGAAATTCATTCAGACTTCTAAAGTGAGCAACGGTCTCAGTAACAGCGACTGATTACTGAGTAAAGGACAAGTTGCTCTGTTTCCTCGTATGTTTTTCAGCTTCTGACAGTATGAAACTATTCAAGGATCGTGTTTCCAACCTTCTAGAAATCTCAAAAGTCAAGACTGCGTTCTGCATGCTACTCTCTTCTGAAAAGTTATCAGTGGCAACCATACCAATTGCCATTCTGGTGTGCAGCAGACTCAAAATTCAACACCATAGAAGCTCAAAATGCTTTGTGACTGATGAAGAAATGTATTGTGTGGATATTGTTATTGCTTTAAGCTATTTAAGGGACAGATATCTCGCTAAATTTAAGAGAGCCTGTGTCTCTCTAATAATAGAGAGACTCTCTGCTGCCCTCTACTGGTGAAGCATAGGGAAAGGCTTTTTCTGAAGTCCACAAGTGCTTCAGATATCAGAGTCTGTGGGGTTTGCAGTAGAAATGTAAAGAACTGTATGAGAATTTCCATGGAGCTTCATACTTATCTGGCTAAATACTATGAATGGCTCAATCTTTCAAATGATGAAGTCATTAAATATGCTGAAAAATATCCTTTCCCGAAGAGGCTTCTTAAATAGTTATAACATGTCAAAAGAGTCAGTTAAAAAGTTCTTTAAAGTCTCAACTCAACACAAAGACATTCGACTTTGATTAATTTTGTTATGAAAAAGTATCAAGAAATTTGTCTCCTAAGAGACAGACACAGACAGACAGACAGACAGACAGACAGACAGACAGACAGACAGACAGACAGATAGATAGATAGATAGATAGATAGATAGATAGATAGATAGATAGATAGATAGATTTCATCACCATTTTTGGGTGGAAAAAAATTATCATGATAACTTTTACTATTTCTTTCCAGTAGAGGGCAGCAGAGACTCTCTAACAAAACCTCAAGCACATGAATGTGAAGTCTGAAGTTTTCTTGCAATAGTGAGCCATTTATGCCTCACTGGATACATCTTTTGGAGACAAGCCAGCTAGACAGCATATAGTTCTAAGTTTGCACATTAAATTTAATTATGTAAAATCAAATTATAGTGCCATGATTGTGAAGGTTGTTACAGGTTTTAAAGCAGCATCATTTCCTAGCAAATGTAAAAAAAATCGAATGAGAATAAAAACAGTGTGCAACAACGTGCTTAACTGGACCATAACGCCACTTAAGTTAATGAACTGTTATATGTATCTGCCTTTTCCAAGCATGTTTTTCACTCCCTCACAAAAATCTCAAGCCAACTGGTCAAATGGAGTCATGATTTTGAGCCCTGTCTCTCAATCTTCCTAAAATGAGAAACTTCCATTTGTCATATTCCGACTCAGACTCTGTATGTTGTGTGTGACCTTCCCAGTTCCAAAATGGTTGAAAATGAACCATGCAACAGTTTACCGTCAGGATATTGAAGGCTCCCTGAGGCTCTCAAATTGGATGAACAATGAGCCCAAGCTTGATAGACAAAATGGTAAAAAAAAATAAAAAAAAAGAACACATAACTCTGTGTGGGTTGAAGCAATTGAATTTTCAGCCGGCCGGTCACTCAGAGTACTGACACACATTTAGGCACTGATAGCTTCTCACATTATTCCCTTAGCGGTCAACAAATAGCACCACGCTGGAGAAATTGGCTGTGTAAAAATAGACATTCATTTCCTTGTTGACCAACAGTGTCCTCTGCCATTTCAAACCGACCTGCCTTGTTTGGGGTTTTTAATCAAAATGCTACAATAGGAAATTGTATATCAGGACGGTTAAATGCTCTCTGAGGTACTAAACAGAATAGGTTTTTGAAAATAACACAGGTTGTCATAGTCTGGTATTTGTTGCAAGAAGGAAACATTTGTATGCGAAGCAATGCCTATCAAAAATACTTATGTGAAATCTTTCACATTTGGTCACACAACCACAAATCTCAGTGTGTTTTATTGGGATTTTCAATGATAGATCAATGGAACCTAGCCCTTAACTGTAAAGTGCAATCAAAATGATGCATGTTTTACAACTAAGAGTATGATATACATGTGGATTCAGTAGCTTGATATTCTAACATGAAATACAACATAATCGAACTGCCTAGCTTATCCAAGAGGCCCATAAAGCTGCAAGTGGAAGAATCTATTAACAGGCCAAGTGTTAAGTTTGATTCCCATACAAACCATCTATATAACAGCAGCAAGACAAAAAAAAATATTGCTACATAGAAGCCAGTAAGGTTTGCCACAAACCTTACTGGGGAAGTGGTAAAAGAAGCTAATCTTGACAGATGAGAGCAAATAGATTTTTTAGCCCACATGCAAAGCGGAAAATGTAACTTACACTGCACATTCTCTTGAGCACATCATCCCCATTGTGGAAGATTTTGGTGATAACAACTTGCCACATGAATGCTTTTCTACAGCAGGGACAGGGAAGATGCTTTGAGTTGATGGAAATTTTTTTTTAGACATTTCACACTTGAAACTGTAATTGCAGTGTAAGGGGGTTTGTATAAAATGTTGAATTGATCAAATAGAGATGCACGAGGAAGGAAGACCTGCCTTAACAGCCCTCTTAATTTAAGAGCCCAAAGCAATGGCTGTAATCAAAACCTATTACTTGAGAAATACCTGCTTTCAAAAGCTTTTCTTTAACAGTGCAAGGTCAGCATTCCCTCAGCCATCCAGGAGGCACACAAATAACATTCCAGTATTGTGACGTGCTGTGTGCAAAAGTTTACCTCATGAAATGAGCACAAAAAAATGCACATTGAGAATTACATTTTATTATTCTTTGTCAGATCTGGTTTTTATTAGAAATCTCTCAAACTGCGAGCGAAAAAGACCTTAAATGGCTCATTCTGAATTGATGTTGCACATAAATATAAGAAACAATTATGCAACCAAGAAACAAACAGTGAGAAGAAAATGATACAACAGTTTTATCTTTCTAAACCAGCACCACGGACAGCACCGTGAGTTTATCAGTGAAGGCAAACCTAAGTCTGAAAAGTATTTACTGGGTCAGGAAGGTGTGAGGATTATATTCAGCTGAGCAACCTGTGACCTTGAAGCCTTGGAAGGTATGTGAATGGCTAAAAAGCTAAAATAATTACATAAAGAATGAAATCATTTCAACTTACAACAGTAATATTACCCCCCCCCCCCTCCTCGTTTGTCTTACCAAAAGTAATCCTCTGGTTTTGGAGACAGCGGTCTCACCTGGCTGAGCCCACTGAATCAAAAACGCCAGGGACAATTTTACAGATATGATTACAACAAAGGATTGGGCGATTCCTCTGTTGCTCCAGTGTGGACTTTCTTTTACTCCATTTTTGTTCCTGAAAGATGATCTATCAGTGTGAAAAATAAAATTTAAGGAATGACATGAAGCTCCAAGTAAAGCACAATACATTTCATTTAATGTTTATTGCCACATTATGCTGTGAGAATGATTCACTTCAGCAGGGGCAAAGAATTGGTCAGAGTTGATTGGAAGGTGGAGCAAAATGGAGAGCAATCCCTGAAAAAACCTGAAAAATCCTGTTTAGCAATACTTACAATGGGGGTAGAGGTTCCATACAATAAACATACACTCTGAGCAACAAAAATATTTTTGAACATTAATTACCAAATTATTAATAATGACTACCAGCTCACTTAATAGATTTAGAAGGACCACCATATTGTCAAACTTTTTTCATAAAGTAACAAAACAATAAATAAATAAATAGTAATAATAATAATAATAATAATAATAATAAGTTCTTATCCTTGCCGCTTGTTGAAGCCGCTTGTATTTCTGGAAGTTTGTGTCATCAAATATTTTCTCAACATAGTTTTTACAACCTCATTTTTTTTCCATATATTCCTTTAGAGTTTGAATGCATTTAATTAAGAGATACACTCTCCCCTCAATGTCTCTGATCATTGAGTACAAAAAAATAACTTAATGATTTACAAATAGAACAAAGTTAAGTTAGGTTGGCCATATCCATGTTCTGACTTTAGATGCAAATGGAACGATGCATACCAAACCACTGCCCAACCCTTTTTTTTATCTCAAAGGGATTCTGGGAACTTTTTCCATTGATGGTAACTTGTTTTGGAAAACTGATGTTTATAAACGCATAAATGTAGTATGAGTGAGCAAAAACAAAATATGCAAAATTAGGTTAAAAAAACTCCCCAAAAGTCCAAATTTGCCAAAAAAAAAATAATAAAATAAAAAATACACAAATAGACTTGTTTTAAAAACTGTGAATCATTACAATTTTTAAGCCATGTTACTAAGCTATTTTAAACTACTATATGTTGCTCTATATAATGTAAAATTCTCATAAAATACATTTGAGTCGATGGTTGTGTCATCACAAATTGGGAACAATTTTAAGTGATGCAAGTATTTTCTTCTGTAAACCATGACAATATGTCTAGAAAATCGAGCATACGCAGAACTTTAAAGGTATGCGAAAGATCGTAGCAGCATAGAGAAAGCTGTGCAAAGTTTTTTTTCATGAGCAATTTCACAGTTAAAGCACTTGAACTTTTCAGAACATAAACAGGACAGCATAAACAGTGATTATGTGATTATGTCAAATGAAATGTAAAACCGGATTGTTATGAATGTTTCCCAATACACACACATGGACACGCACACTCATGAACAGAATACACAAATGGAAAATCTCTTGAGGTCAAGAGGTGGAACAAGTCAAGTTCACTAATAGCCTCTAAACCAAGACTGAAAGCACTTTAATGGTACGTCTGGAACCCAGAGTACGGACATCTTGATAAATCGTGTATATAGTGTGTTGTGACCCGCTTTTGGGCATTGCTCGGATACTGTTTGGTATCACATATGACAAATTACTGGGGGGAAGGATTCTAACCTTGCGTGGGCAGGAAGAAAAAAAAACTGCAACAGTACTGCCGATAAATTTTCCATGCTCACATTTAGGATCTTCTTGCATAACCGGATTTTAAACTAGTTGAAATGCATTATTCTACTAAAAACAATGTTTTAAACTTGTTGGAATATTGTGCAAGAAAATAACATTGCCCCGGCCAAGAAATCCGAATCTCCCTTATTATATATACATCCTAAGAGTATCAGATGTCCTTCTGAAATCCTGTGCTAGCTCGCTATGCATAAGTAATGGTCATTGATCCGTTAGTTAACAGTGTCCTGCTTTTGAGTGAAGACAGGTTGTGTAGCAGAAATCCACGCTGAGTCTTCATGCTAGGGCGCTGAAGGCTGGCTTGAGGTCCTTTGGCACCTGGCCATCACTGCTTCTGTCCTGCAGCTCTGCATGATGGCCCTCACCACGCGCTGCTCCCAGTCATCGGTAACCTTTCTGTACACCCCTGCTTTGGTTGTAGCACAGCAGCTCAAGCAGGCCAACACCGTGTGTAGTTGCAGAATAAAGACGGAAGTGGACGACGACAGAGCAGTGAGTCAAAGCAAAGGAGCCAAGGGATGTCGTGTGTGTCTGCGCAGTGATTATGGATGGTTTTCAAATCAGCCCACAGCTCCTTGGCACACTGGTTGGTGTTTACTGCAGTCAGCCCACTGACCCATGATTAACATCCCAGCATATGTAGCTTTCTGGAAAAAAATATATTCCTTGAATCAGTTTTGGTTTGGGTTCAGTCTTTCACCGAAGCAGAAGAGAAAGAGGAGTATAGGCATTAAAAGCTCTTGAAATATTATTGCTGATAGCAAAGAACTGAATGATGGTCTCAACTTGTTCCTGCACTGTCCTAAAATGCCTCAAGTGTTCTTCACAAAAATATGCGTAATTAGTAGTCTTAGGTTTTTATAACAATCTTTTCAGATAATATACATACATTTTAATTCAATTACAGGATGGAGTATTTTTATGACCATCTAACCCAGTAATTCATGAAAATAATCAACTTCAATGAAATATATACCGGTTTAGTCCATGGACAGGAAAGGCATCTTGTTCAAGTTGTCAGATGGTAATGTGTAGAAATTGGTGAACGGGAAAGTTGAACCACAGATTGTTTTTTTTTTAATTATTAGTATTTTATTTTAGTTTAGGAGCCTGGAGAACAAATTGCTCAAAGTGAGTCTAAATTGACACATTTAGTTAAATCTGATTTTGTAAAACTAATTCAGGCTTCAGATTATACAAAACCTGTTGATTGTTGGTTCTGGAAACTCTCTCCACCATATTTCAGAAAACGTTTTATTGAACTGCTGTGTCACAACCCAACTCTCCTGAGGGTCAAGGTGTTAACAGGTGTATTAAAACAAACAAACAAACAAACAAACAAACAAACAAACAAACAAACAAACAAGACCATTGAATGCTAATAAATGATGTTTATGTGTTACACATGCAATTTTACTTATCCCAAATAGCTCTTCATTTTCATTTTGACTTACCATCCACACAGCAGTTTTTTCACTGGTTGTCTTTTCAGTTTACTTTTGAAGTGCTATATTGTCCTGTCTTCTAATCTGTCATGTCTTTAATGCTCTGTGCACTGTGCAATGGCATTAAAGGAATTCACTCTTTCTGTACAAATCATATCCTGGTTTAAGTGTTTCATCTTAGCTATGATTTTTAAGACAAAAGTAAACTCAAAGTAGATCTTAACCTACGATGAGAAATGATGAACAGGATCATTAGATGAGTAATATGATCCGCTTATGTAGCCCACAGTGGATTTGGCAGCTGCTGAAGGGAATAAAGCGATAACACGGAAAGCCTCTGGGAGTTATGTTTTCAAAGCATCTACAACCTTTCATAAATGCCTCTTCATTTCAGTAATGACATGGCAATAAAACCATTTGTGTTCTCACCAAGAATCTTTGAGATACGAGTCTGTCGGCCATTTTTTTGCTTTTCATGTTACAACTAAATGGCAGAATTTTTCTGAACTCGTCACATGTGTGCAAGGCAAAGCCTCACTGGAAGCCAAACATTTCTCCACCAACACAATCTGGTGATTATTTTTCCAAGCTCACCAAACCATAACTCTGTTGACACGACTACTCCATGGGTTTTATCAGAAGAGACCCAGAACTATTTCCACATTTGTTGCAACACCTCATAGGATCCGTGGGGACTGGGAAGGACTCGTTAAAATCACGCTTCACTGCTTAATCCCCCTCTGTATTGTCATTTCCAGTTAATCAAAAGGCAGGACAGGAATGGTTGTGAGACGTGGCTGTTTCAAAAATGTATTGATTGCTTTTTTGTAAAAAAAAAAAAAAAAAGAATTTAATCAATTGAAATTAAAAAAAAAATACAGAAAATTCTGGAAAGAAAAGTTTGGAATTTTACACAAAAGGTTGAGGAAAAATACAAGGAGGAATATTACAGAACTTTAAAACGATGTGTTCTATTTTCAGATTAATAATCTTTATAGAAATATGCAACTGCTGGATGAAGATTAACACAGAAGTTGAGTGATTACATCAGCAAAAAAAAAGAGATACATTTCAGAAATAAAATGCACATGTTGTTTCCAAACTTTTCCAAGTGCACCTTTGCTTTTCCCAGTAATTTATACTTATTACAATAAAAATGTGAAGTGCTTGAGCAGCAATTTGCAATTTGGTGAATGATAAGTCATTAAGTAAAAAAAAAACAACAACAAAAAAACAATGCACACACATCTTTTCAGGAGCACATCTTCTGTTTTGTTCATTAGGGTTAAAAGGCTTCATTAAAAATACATCTCCTCTCAGACATGCCCTTGTGCACACATGACGTCTTTTCCCCTTGAATTCAGGTCATGCCTTTGTGCATTAATCAAAAAGCGCACGTTTAATCAGTCATGATTCTCTTGAGACTGAGCAAGCCACCGGTGTAAAACAAAAAAAAAAAAAAAAAAAGAAGACACAAAAGGAGAAATATACTCACTTTGATCAAGTCTCACTGTTGTCTGTCCAAGGGAGCAGAGTTCACAGTTAATCCCTTTGTTTTGCCTGGGAAGCCTTTGGGTCAATTGTGGCACCGAGGAACAGGATCATAACACAGCTGAAGAGAACTCTGGTGGCAGAAAAATCCTGCTGACTTGACCCTTGCATGCCAAAGGGATCCGGAGGGGAAAGTCTGAACAGAGAGGGAGAGAAGAAACCGTCTGAAGGGCAGGGTGGACAGCGAAACGCTTTGGGCATCCCTGCGTAAGGAGAGCACTCTCCAAAGAGCTCCAAAAGAGTCTCCTCTAAAAGCAAAGCTGCCTTCCTTTCTCATTCATGAATTTGAAACAAATCTGCACTGAAGCCAAAAAATTAGCAAAACAGAACTTTTTCTTGAAGAGCAAGCAGAGCGAGATGCGCTGTGCTCCCTCTCCGGCGAGTTAAAGCAGAATGACACAGAGAGGCAGCTTGATGTCGGAGCCAAGTCGCGGCTGCTGCCACTATGCTGCCGCTGCTGGAACTACTCAGGCTGACAGACACAGATGTAGCTGACGCTAGCAAGCTGGGAGGAGAAATTCCCATAGGGGTGAATGGTTCATCATGTTTCGGCACAGTGAGCAGGCATTGTGGACTCCAGAGGGTGGACGGGGCAATGGGGGCTGGGGTGGCTTCAAGGAGTCCATTTTGGAAGGTTTGAGGGCAGAAGAAGGAGTAGCGCTGTGGATTAGCAGCTGAGCTGAATGTTGGATAGTGTTTTTACTTACAAAAAGAAGTGCAAAAAGTTACCTTGATTGTAATCTGTCACAGTTTGACTGAAGCTCAAGCTCTGCTGATCATAGAACACATTCATCAGTCCTATGCTGATGTTGTCTATGAACCCACATGGGAGAAAGCTGACATGGCTGGGCCAGATAAGCAGCACGCAGATGTGACAGATGTTTTCTTTCTATAGCACTCTGTGTGATTGTGTGTGTGTGTGTCTGTGTGTGTGTCTTTAAACGTGTGCACACAAGTCTGCTTGGGTGCGAAGTGTGTTTTAATCTGGATGAGGCTTGCTGATCTGTTCCAGGAGTTCTCATTTAAGGCGACAGAGACAAACATTTGCAGAACCAGGCTGCTGTTAACACATATCTAAATTGATTTATGAATTTAGAGAGACCAATCAATCTAGCAGCCATGTTTTTTGAGCTGGAGAACCCAGAGAGAACCCACACAGGCAAACCCATGCTTCAAAATATAGACTTTCTTTTCAGATAAATTTGTAATTAATTTGTACAGGTTCATGTTAACAACAGGATGATCATTCCTCATTATATTGTCAGTTTTCTGAAGTACACCAGTCCCTCTTGCAGCAAAGCACTCAACACCCAGCATGATGCTGCCACCCTCTCTGCTTCACATCTGGCTGTGACGTGCAGTGAGGTTCATGGATGGTGAGGCACTGATTCATCTGGAGTTGTAGAGCTCCAGTAGTGCTCCCTTCATTAGTCTGAGAATATAAAAACAATTAATTTAGATGTTTTTTTTTAATTTTTTTATTAACTATTCTTTAAGAAGCAATATTTGAAATGATCTAAACAGAAGATTTTTTGTGAGAAGGTATATTTCAATATTTTATTTATTTGACATCAGCCAAAGAATATTTTTGTTATGCTTGATGATTTCAGTTTAAAATATGCCTCTTATTCACCCGTAGCAGTTGTAGGTTTGATGACCTGTTAAACTTTTAAAAAATAACCTTTTGAAATCTCCAGAACTCATTCAATAGTACCATCAAAAATTAAAGATTGACATATGAAAAATTTTACATTGAACAGATTTTTCGCACATCGCCCATCCCTGAGATAAAGACGCTACGGTTAAAATAATCCGATGTATTTTCTCACCTCGAGTATGAAACTGCTCTGGGAGTACTAAAGCCTAGTTAGTGGACAAAATACACATGCATCATAGCCACCAACATTTGTCATAATGCAACAGCCTGTCTGAAATGATTTTGCTTGTTAGATTAAATCTATATGTTTGTGGGCTCACGATTAAAGCCTGACATGAAAATCCCAGCTAAATCTGTCCCCAGCACATCTGTTCCACAGAGTGTCGTATGTCGCTGTTGCCTTCCACTCTCCCCCGACCCCCACACACACCCACCGGGCCTGACCTGCTGATCTGAAGTCATTTCCAGGCAGCAGGCCAGAGGACAGACACCTGGCTCGTCGTTGTTGTTGAACTGCTGACCTGCTCACACTGTATAGTGCTGCTGCATTGTTTTATGTAATACATCTGCACACTAACACATAGACATGAATGGAGTTGCGCACGTACAAGCAGTGCTGCTTCGGATGCTTCATCGTATCGATTTGGCTTGTAGAAATTTTAGAAGCTATGAAAGGCTCATGCATTTTTTACTCACTAACTATACTATGATATATGAAAATGGACTTAATCAGCTCCTCTAATAGGTGATGTTGAACAATTAGGACACTTAAAACGGTTTTATGAGACACTTCACTGAGCTAGACATCTCAGTCGAATTTTCCAAAATCAAACTACATTGACAGATATACAAATTATACAATGACGAAGAGATCGGGTCTCTTCCCCCGACCTAAGATTTCAGCCATCTTCCTTTATCAATCTTGTGTGTCCTAAAGGCATACTTGTTTTTGCACAGGTCCCCGTCAGATTCTCGAATGCCTGTGAGTGAGACAAGATGAGTTCGGACATAAGCACAGCTAGAGACGGATTGCATCTGTCTAAAGTCCACAGGGGCTTGCTTATCCTCTGACCCAGTTGTGCACCCATTCTCCAGCAAAAAAAAACAAAAAAAAAAACAAAAAAAAAACAATCTGCTTTATTACTGTAACGCTGTAACGGTAAAAGTTCTTATAAAATTTATTTTAGAGCTCCGTATTGGAAACCATGCAAAATCATACACATGTTAAAGCGAATTAATTACCCAATTTAGAGTTTACTTGGATCAGTATAAACAGAAGATATCCATGATCAATAGTTCGCTTTTAATTCTCCTGTCCACTGGGTTATGTCTCACCACGGTGGCTAAAAGCTTCCAGTCTTGTTATGTCCTTCCCTCTACAAGTCTTTAATGTGCTGCAAATGTTTATTTCCCATCAGGCCACCTTGGCTTGTGTGTGTTTGTGTGTCCCTCTGGTACCGAGCAGCAACTCCTTTTTGACATAATGATTTGCCATCACTCTGTACCGTTTCAGAGGATTTACAAGTCCCCCTGCTGTGTGGCTTGCTTTTATCCCCTAGTATTGCAGGCAGCCCTGTTTGCTCTCATAAGACTAAAAAAAAAAAAAATTGCAGTGTTTTCTTGTTTTTAAGTCTTTTGCTGCACATAAACTGTTCTTTAAGCTTTTAAACGTTATTTTAAACAGATTGCATCAAGTTTCATTTGAGCCATAAGCAAATACAATGAGATTCTAAAAAGGGTGACTGCAATGTTTTGAACGCACCATTCAGCTGGTGCTGGGTTGCACATTAGCCTTTTCGTCTCACAATGCAACTTTAATGCTTCCTTGTCAGAGAAGATTAGATGGTAGGCATTTCCTATAGCGCTACCTTGATGAACTGCTGGTTTCTATTCCTTTTAAGACACCCTACACTCACCAGCCAAACCTCTTATGCATGTGCACATGATAAAGTGCAGTTTGTGTATTTTTAAATTCTAGCCCATAAATTATTGTCACAAACATTGGCAGCTAAACTTGGATGTCTTCAGTAATAACAACAACAACAAAAAAATAGTTAAATATTAAAGTTTTTTGGTGCCTTCTGACAGGAGTGAGAGATTGGGTTTTTCTACAATAATATGAATGTGACTAACATTAGACGGTTATCCCTGTATAGAGAAGGAGAGGGAACAGTTCCTTCTCCAGCCACAGTAAAAAATATTTCCCCTTAGTCAATATGTACCCTCATTTTGTACCCATGTGTTACCATTTTGTCCTCTTCAATTTGCAACCAAAAACGCCTGGCACCTAAAATGTAAAACACTGAACAGCTGAAATGACAAGCGCCCTCATGCATGTCTCAGTTAGATGTTTTCTCTTGGATAGTAAATAACCTGATACAATCCAAAATAAGGCAAAGGCATTATGGTATTAAAGTACAATTTTGTTGTAATATGGACATTTCTTGTGGACAAGTTCCCAAGTTTGAGAGGCTTCTGTTGCAAAAGTTATTTTATTTTATTTTTTGTTGTTGTTGTTGGACTCCAAGTTCTGTGTTTTTAATGCAGGAATAAACTTTTCATATGTCAAAATATGCAAGATAATATCTAAGATTATAAGGTGATATCTTGCTTTCAGGAATAAAATACACGACTAGCGGGGAGGCAAAGAATGTGGAGTGCTTAGAGATGAAATGCATGAGAGTCAAAATGTAGGAAGAGGCTGTGATGTTGTTTTTGACCGACTCCTTGGCAACACAAACTTTTGTATCCACTCCACAGCTGCTCTAAATACCCCGTGATTACCTCACATGCTACAAAACCATTCTCCATGTGTTCCCATGTATACAGCCCTCTTGTTATTGTTCTTTACTGGTCCCCCCCTTTACTTTGACTGTGCTCCGTAAAGGTGGCGACAAACTTCATCTGAAGCTGAACAGCCAACACGCAGTCACATGGTTTTGGTTTCGGGACACCCCTCCCACTTTATGATACGTCACGCCCCTCCCACCGTGCATCCTCTGTTTTGCTTTGTGGAAATGGTCACAGAGAACGCCTCACTTTTCTGCAGCCTCCTCTGTGAACAAGATTATGTACATAATTCCTCATCACGACAGATAAATATTTCTCAAAAGTATCCATGTGTCCCAGTTACAAAAGACTGTGGAAGCAGACTAGTTAAAGACAAATATAAAATACTATTATCTCAGTGCATTTACACAAAACCACAGCAACAAACTTCTGACCAATCGGATAAAACTTCACACAGAGCTCTGTCGAAATAGTTCGATCAGGGCCTGATGTCAGGCAGATGCCTCTCTGCGAACAAACTGACGCAATATTCGTCATGCGTCTACGTCAGTCAGAAACGATTTTGGCATTTTGCATAAAGTATGTAAGGGCCTTTCCTCTCCTTGCCACTGTCAGTCTCTCTGCTTGGATCAGCTACAAAGCACATCTTATCTGGCCTTGTCTGGAATCTGTGTCCATGTTCAAACTTGAACAGCAGAAGTCACATGCTGAGTTGAAAATAAATCTCCGCGTTACCAGTAAATTCAATATATTTATATTAAAGTATTTGACATACTTTATGTTCCTGGTTAACTTGAACATATGGGGCAGTGAATAAAAGCTGAGGGTCGGTGTTAAGTGCTGCAAAGATACAGATGGGTGCACTGATTCAAGAAAATAAGACGAAAGCACAGCTGCATTCCATGTTATCTTTTGTTTTATGTCACAGGCTCAATCATGGCCCGTGTCCTTGTTTACTCAGGTATGTGTGACATCCGTATGCACTCATATGCATACTGACGCAGATGCTAATGGGGACACATAGAACAAGATGTCCAGGCTTCCCTTATCAGGGTGGTCATTGACCAGTCACCATTCATTTGAATTATTAGTCACCAAAACCGAATGTCAAGGCTGCAGATATAAGCTGCCAGTGCCGCAAATCGTCAACTCAGTGACACCGCGCACTCCCAAAAAATGCCTGAACACATTTTTGATCGGCTGCTGTAGCCAGGACATGAAAAAGGAAGGAAGGAAGGAAAGAGACTGGAAATTGAAAACGCGTAAGCCAGATTTGATTTTTCCTCTCTTGCTCTCTGCTGTCTTATTCTAACATGGCAAATATCTTCGGTTTGCTTGGCTTTGCAGGGTTGTCTGTGTCTTTTTTAATTACTGTAATTCAGGACCTCCAGCTGAATGCCTCCATCTGCCTCCCTTTGAGGTGAGAGATGGAAAAATCCTCTGAAAGAGAACACACACCACCATCCTCGCCCAGCAACAGAGAAAAAGAGCCATCTTACAACTAATCACCCTATTAGGTGGAGGAAAGGAACAAAGAGGACAAATACTCTATTAAATCTTTACTCTCTGTTTATCCTCTGGAGATGACTTCTACTCTTACTTAGACCAAGTAACTCTAAACTGAAGGCTACAACTATTGTCCCTTGTGAAATGATTTCCTGCACTAATCCCCAGGACTTTCTTATAATTCTCATGATTCACATGCAATGTTAGCCTTAAGAGCGAGACTGGTTATTGTGCTGTAGCCTTATGTTTTGTGTTTTCCATGCTATGGTGGATGAGTTTGCTGTGAGTCGATGTGGAAAATCTATAAACCACCAGCAGGGTTTTCTGCTAATGTGGCTTATGATATATGATGGTTTTCTACTACAAGGGAGAGACTTTGTGGTCATGCATGATTCACTCAGTGGTAAAATGGAGAACATTTGCAGCATTATTTTTATTTGGACAAGATAATTAGATAAATGTGATACATTTCTAATTTCTATTTCCACCTGCTTCAGTTAGAAATAACTGTTTAAGGGTTCAAAAGCAAATGATTTTGCACAATACATGCATGGTCATATTATTTGAGATTATCATGGTGTGTAGCAAGCAATTCTCTTTGGAGGTTTGCCCAAAGTTTGCTGGATTATGTAAAAGTCTGATCTCAGCATGACTAACCTTTTGCATGAGTATAAATCTCTATGTTGTCAAATAATGTAAAAGAACAAGAACTTTCCTAGCGAACCCTGACATTCCACTGTATTTCTACCTAAGAAATTTTGTACATCCCTACTGGTTCAGTATCTATATGTAAATCAAGCTATGTAGAATATCTATGTGAAAACCTTAGTGCAAAGCAGTGGTCTGCAGTGCAGTGTTAAAAAGTATAATCAACACAAAACAGAGAGGACACCCAGTTATCACTAAACTCTGCTATTTGGTGACATTACGTTCTCTCATACAGCTACATTGGAGAAAGAAAGAGGACAACGACCCTTTATATCAATGTATGCATTTGTCAATCACAATAGTCATGTAACTTGCTCTGCACTTAATGCATTCAACCCCCTAAAACAACAACATGTTGAATGTAAACATCAGGGGTACTGGAATCCAAAAAAAACCAGCCCATGGTGGGATGCTTTAAAGGAATTTGGCATTTCCACAGCACCTTTCAAAAGCTACTCATACCCAAAGAAATGTCCCTATGTTAAAGCCACAACATATTTTGAAATTATAGGTGAAATCCTATGAGGTCACACAAAGGTCAAAAGTCTGACCTTTGTGTGAGAGTTGCAAACAAAACAAGAAAAAAAAAGACTCAAGAAATTCTCCTTGTAGCTTTCAACATGTCATACAAAGACAAATCAAACATTAAAAGAAGATGTTCTTGTCAGATGAGATCAAAATGGAGTTTTATGGCCAAAAGCGTTTTGTTGGTGCATGAAGGGAATGATTTTGTGGTGGTAAACTAAAGTTACACATGGCGTTCAAACACACCTTCTGCACAGTGTAACATGGCGGTGGCAACATCATGCACTGGGCATGCTAATGGGAGGAGGTTTGGACCTTAGCACGAAACAATTTGTCTAGAAAACCTTTAACAATTTGCAAATAATCTGAGAATGGAATGGAGATTCTCCTTCAACCCTAGCAATAATGTCACGGTGCATGCATTGCATGCTGTCCATCCAAAAATGAAGATGTTGGTGCAACAGTAATAGGCAAAGACGTATGGACATATGGAGGCTGAATACAAACAATTTTTTATTAATAACATATTTAATTGTAAAATTGATTTAATTGGTTTTAATTTGTTAAAAAGTTTAAGTAGGTTTAGATGATTTTGTAATGCCTGCAAGCTCCGTGTTTTAACTGACATTGGCTTTAAAGAAACAATAGAGATATAACAGCTCTAACCACTGTACATAGTAACTAAATGTCATTGCCAAGCCAAATTCTCACCACACAGAGCATTTATTCTGTTGCTTTTTTCTGCCTTCATCAGCTCAAGAGGAATAAATCATGACGAAAACACCTGGGAAGAGGAGGATGAAGTGTGATCAGAATGGAATCACTTTGTATCTTTTAATGGTAATTATGTTAAAAATGTTGGACTGTATATGACAGTTTGTTTGTTTTTTTAGATTTCCCTTTTCTACTTTTATTTACTAATACCTCTTTCTACAAGAAATTGGCAAAAAAAAAAAATGTTTACTTCTCTTCTGGATCCGAAATAAATCAAATGTTGTTGCAAATGTGGAACACATGTTACGTCTTAAGTGAGAGATCACACACTGCATGAAAGTGCTTCTGCCTGTGCTTCTTGTAGCGAAATCAAAGTCTCAATTTAACAAAGACAATAGACTCTGCTTCCTCGCAGATAAAACTTGTGGCCTAAAAGACGCTATTAGATCCCGCTCCCAAAAACAGCGTGACCCAGTTTGAAATGTGGGTTTGAACAACTGACACACAATCTTTAGCCTGCAGCAACGGAAGCGGCTGCTGATCCGCAGGCCTAGTTCTGCACGAAGAAACTTAAAAATCCCTTCTATGCTTCCACACTCTGAATCGGAGGAATCCGTTTCATGTAACCCTGTAATAATACCTGAGGAGTGGACATGGCTTTTGGTGTAGGAAACCATCTAGATGCTGCTTAAATAATCCTTGGCTACTGTTATGATGTCTGTGATGTGAAGGACGGGAGGACAAATTCTTCCATTTTTTTTTACAAGACCTGACAGACTGCTGCACCAGCTAAGTTTGCCGTGATGAGTCAGATAAAGTCTGGCAAGATGTCTGGATTAGTGGAGGTACGGTGTGTTTAATAGTTGATAAATCATACGTCCTCTTTACTTTGAGAAAATGCTTGATCAGCAATAATTAGATAGCTAATTGATAGGTGGAGCTGCCCACCTTCAGTGTTTTTCTGCTTTTGCTTTTCTCACTGTGAGCTTGTTCACACTATAAATTTAGTTTAAGTCCACCCTCCACCTACTGCCAGCTCAACAGAACTGTCACAAAAATAATTAAAATTCAGCACCAAGTAACATATTATTACATGCCTCAATGTCACATGTTTCCTAATCTGGTGACAAAAAAAAAAAAAAAGATGTTTCACTGAAAGTTTTCAACTCCAAAATTGCACACACATAAAACTGAAACTCACAACTTTAACATTATGAACAATTTCACAATCAAGCAATGACTTGTTCAAACTTGAGGGCATGGGCTGACTGACCTCACACGATGCTGTCAGCAGAAAATATAGAAGAAAACTCCCAAACTATAAGTGTAGTTTAGATTTGAATTTCACAAAACTATAAATAACGGGAAATAGCCCAACTGGCTATAGGTACATATAAACTAAATTTGTCTCCAGCTATCAGCCATCTTTGAAGTTAACAGGGAAAACATATTCAACCCCTTAACTGTGACGACAGCACTGATGTTCTCATGTAAGTGCTTTCAGGGTGACAATTAAGGGGTTAATAATAGAAATAGGGCTCAGCACTTTCCCCAATCAGCACTAGGGGGCAGTACCATAGCCACAATGGGGCAAAGATACTCTTCTATATAATAAAAACTGAAAACACCACACAAAGTTCACTAACTGTTGCTTCTATAGTTAGTATACTTCACCTTCTCATTCTTGTTGTACTCAGGCTTTTTGTAAAATTAAACAGCACTTAACACAAAAATGTCATCTTGTTTTTCTCTAGGAAATCAGATGAACTATTAAACTGAAAATAAAGAAATGTATGACAAACCAGCAAGAAACAGGCAGCAATATCAACGCCATCTGCAAGACAGTTAGCTGTGCTTTACAACAACATTCACAAGACCTTGACGCACGAGAGTTTGAACTCCCGAAACACAAACCATATGGATGCTTTTCTCTATAGTGATACCCACCGGGCGCTCAGCAGGAACTCTCTCTGCTTCATTGTTCCTTCCAGATCCCTGACATTTAGACAAAAAAAAAAAACAGAAAGAAAGGTCAGAGTCTAGATCTGTCCAAAGGTGGACAACAGTTGACCAGTTTTGGCACAAATATATCAGCGTTCAGTCAATGTTGTGACTGAAAGGAAAATGTCAGAGACAACATTCTACATTAATCCGTTGTGACTCATCTCTTTGTGAACAAATTAATATGTTTTTGTGCTCTGGATGGTGACTCACTCCCGTTTTTTTAATGTCTACTCTTCCTCTATCTGTCACTTTCATTCTTTATCTTCTTTCCCTTCTCATTCCATGTCACCATCCAGATTCCTTGGAAAGCGGTTCATGCTTGAGCAAAACCTATCTGCTTATCTTCATCCATACCTCATTGCCCTCATCATGTCCACAGGATTCAAAATTAGATTTGATTTATGTTTGTCCAGTGACAGCCAAATTGAGGTTTATCTCGGCTGTCTCTGAAGCAATGCGTTTACGGTTATAAAATATCTACAGTTTTATGCAAATAGTGGAAGTATTTCAGATGGTCTAAGCGCTTTCAATGCTTCTTTTTTTTTTCTTATCCATGCTGCGCATCACAGCAGGACTATTTGCGCAGTGACAGTTTCATCAACACAACAGAAACACTCTTTTCTCAACACAATGTTTGATATGTGACATTTTCTGTTGAGCAGTGAAGGAAGCTGAGCTGTTGCAACACATAACTTCTGCTTCCTGACACCTTCATACAGGATCAGCCAACCCCATGTGTCCAAACAGCTCAAAGGCAAAAAGCCTGCACAGAACAAGTACTCAATCAGCTGCTAATGCCATGAGACTGACAATTTTTGCTTCAAGTCTCAAATAACTTTTGAAAAATGTAACATAGATAACTGAGATTAAAAAGGAGGCATGTCCTGATGCATTTAATCAAGCCTAAAATCCGTATCAGCTCTACTGTACTGTTATTAATATTCTGAAAAGAGAAGAAGATAAATGTTTGCATCTTCTTCGTTGTCTTTAACATGCCCTTATTTGCATCTATTTTATATTTTGTTGACTTAATTTTCATAAGTGAGGACTTCATATTCTTATAGGGTTGTAGCTAATGGTTACATATGTAACTGACTATTTTGACAATTATTCAATTAAGTGGATAAAATATAAGGCACATTCTGCAGATTCTTTGTTTCACTACTTAAGCCCTTTTTATACAATATTAGAAATACATTAAAAGATGCAAAATCCAAACAATTCAGCTCCTTTTTTGAATAGGAAAATAAACATTTTATTGCTCAAAATGCAATAGTACAGCATTACTTTAGTGCAGCAGTTCCCGGCCCTGTTCCTCCAGTGTTTTTGGTCTTTCCTGTTTCATACAGAAGTCCTGTGAGAAACAATTACTTGCTGAAGGCATGGACTCTGTTGAAGTTAAGTTAAAATTCACCTAGTCGCTAACGTTTGCCTGTGACATACGCAATGCGCCAATTTGGCGCCATGAGGCGTACCGGAAATTGCTCGTGCTGCGAACAACCATTCCAGCTGCGAAGAGATAAGTGACAAGCCGCTAGAACATATTTACAAAGTGGATTCTTTTTTTATTCATAATTTCAAAATGTATTTATCTATTGTACAGTTTTGACTTAATAACTGGTGTTCTCTCAGCAAATGGTTTCTTTTTGAGTCTGTATAGTTTAGTTAATAATTAGTCAATTACTAAAGTACTCTATGATTATTTAAACAGTCAATTCATCACGATTTATTTGATTAATTTTGCCATTTTAGTAGGGCAAAATTAGTCTGACTATAGGTGTGAAAGGAAATTAAATAGATAAACTACTCACTAACAAATATCTTTTTTTAAAACCTCGATTCACACAACTTAAGATATCTAAAGCCACATTTTTACCTAAAACATGACATAATAGGAGAAGCAATAATATGGGAAATAAAGGAAACGCTGTTACAAAAACAATGAAGTAAAGTAACTGGTTGCTAGACTTTCCCATTTTCAAAAGCAGACCAAAAACTGTTTTCATATAGGAAGTAAATTTCTTTTTTTTTAAACAATCTGACACAATCAGATTGTTTCTTCTTCTACTAACTTTCAGTTAAACACATGAAAGAGTTTGTTTTTTTTTTGTTTGTTTGTTTTGTTTTGTTTTGTTTTTTTATCTCCATGAGCTGAACATACTGCATCAGACAGTAGGTGCAGAGGCAGAGATGTGTGGTGTGTTACTTTAATATCGTGTTGTTAGCTCTGTGGTCAAAAGCATGTGTGCAGAGGCATACTAAAGGCACCATGAAGGCTTTTGATGTCAGGTTCCTTTGTGTGCAAGCCTCATTGCTTTTAATGAGGCGCCCTCCCTCATTATTGTGGCCCTGCAAGGCCCTGGAACAACCACATAGTGGGACTGCCTCCACGCACTGTACTGAAGCAGCAAATTACAGAAGCTTAGCCCCTGACTGGGAACAGAGGCCAACCTCGTCACCCTGTCTAATGGCACCCAGGGGCCACAGAATTGCACCTACACATATGTTTGGTCAAAGTTTAATGGGCAATTCCTTTGTTGGTCCCATTACACAGAAACTTTGCGATGTGATGCTGTCACCATCGACTGAGTGGAACACAAACATCAGCAGCCTCTGCTCTCAGCGCAGTCTTTGTTGTGACTCTTCTGTCATTTTGTTTGGCAGTGGTTTGGGGAAATTTCTCCAGACCTGTCCAGATCGTGGTCATCCGAATTTCAATTTCACCTGGTGGGTGGAAATATCAGCAGCACAATCTAATTAACATGCTTCACAGTCTGTTAACTTCACATAGACATTATGTCTTTACCTATTCTGCAGCTTTTTACATAAGACACTTTAATTGACCTTTTTAAATTTGGACAGACATTGTTATGTAAATACATGCTTGTCCTTTAAAGTCAGTTATTATTTCTCACCTTTTTATACTGACATTTTAATTAACCTCGCTTTTATTTAAAGTACTATTTCAAAGAAAAGATACAATAAAAGAATGACAGGCTGACTTGTGGTTTTTATTTTTTCTATTTCCTCATCTTTTGTGAGTTATTCGCACAACACCATTTCCAAGAATGACAGTAAAAGACTGCATTAATGAGGACGACATTAGATTAAAAAAAAAAAAAAACAATACAGTTGAAGACTAAATTAAACATGTGACAGAGCTCAAATTTGGCATTCAGTTAAATTTTTGCAGAGTTCCTGTAGCTTTTCCTGTTTAAAATTACATACTTTCCAGACTGAATTCTTTTGATGTTCCAGTAATTTTATGACCTGTTTTTAACGTCACCATTAAGAATGTCTACTGTATGTTTCCATTTTATATTTATACAGTGTTTGTACCATATCTGTATGCTCCAAGGAACATTACTTTAACTGCTTCTGTCTAAAGAACTACACATTTATTAGTGGGTTCTAGTTGATCAAATACCAAGACAGTGAAAGATCTAATTCATAAATCTTAGCACTTTACAGCAGCTGAAATCATTTCTAGAGGTTGAATTATTTTTGATTTTTCTTTGTGAGTAAATAAAAGAAAGGTTTTTATTTTTGCTTGTCAATTGATAACGGAAAGAACAAATGATGCACGGATCGACAATGACTTTACTGGACTCCACAATCATATATGTGCGGCTGAAAAAGTTGCGCCAAAAATGTGATGCTGACATTTTAGTATGAACCGAAATCTTTATTGTTTTCCCTAATTTCTGACACAAATAATTAAAGCAGTTCTGAAAAGCAAGGGCGCCAGCGGAAGGTACCAGAGTACTGTGGCTGGTGAATGTAAAATTATTTCCCACTAATTAAAAACATAAATTTTCTGGGTTTCAGCCACCAACTAAAAATTAAAGGCTCTTCTAAAGCATCTCATATTGCAGAGTTTGTTGAGTTTCTTTCTGCCCTTGCTAGATGTGTTTTTAGTCTATACTTAGTGCTGGCAGTAGCCATCCTGCCTTTATTTGATGAATAAATAGTGTTTGTTGCCCAAAGCTGTACACAAGGTGCAGAACGCTAATTGGGTGAGATGTCTGTCAGGAGTCCTTGCTGGGCTGAAACCTGCAGGCCGTTTACCCGGCACCACCCCGACTTTTTGCCAGAGTGTTTATTCTCGGCGTCCAGCCAGGGCCCTTCATGTGGTCCTGCATCCTCCGGACAGACAATTTAGCAGCCAATCGTAAACCAGCCGATTGCTCATCAGAGAAACTGCCTAATGTATAAACTTGTTCGACTGAATTCCTAGTACAAAGAAACATCATGTAGTTAGCTCCTACAAAGTTTTTTTTTTCTTCAAATATATTTCTGCAGGCAATTTCTGCACGTACGAATGAGCACTCCTCAACGAGGCTTTGTGAACATGTGTATGGACAATGCAAACTAATATTTACTACACATGGTTATTTGCTGCTCATTAGTGAGATCAGCTTGTTTCAGTTTACCTACATGAATAATTGATATATTTAATGTAAAGTGTATCCTTGATGAAGAAAGATGAGAGCAGGGCAGAGATGGGAGAGCTGCTCTTAATGGAAAATAAACACAGGTGGCCTTCCTGACTGCTGAGAACTCCTGACGTATCGGCTGTCAGAGGTATGGCCTCACATCACGGGGCCGCAGAGTAAATATCAGAAGTGACGTTTCTTTAAAAGTTTGGGGATGAATCAAGGCAGAAGAAGCACACCTTACAGTCCCGGGCTTGTTTTATTTTCAGGTAGAATAAAACATGGATCTTTTAGGTCCATCCTAAATAGTTTGCCATGGTTTATCAATGGGAATCCTTTTCCTGCAATGCACTGTGCTAGTTGGTTTATGTTGCGGTAAAACGGCAGCTGTCTGGTAGGGGATTTAAGACCAGGTAGCAAGTTTGGATAACTCAAATGGGATATGCATGAGATATGTCCAATACACTAGAAGTACCTTTTGAAAACAACATTTAAGCAGGTACTACACATACTTTTCATTAAGCCCACATTTTTGTTAAAAAAGTTTTTTTTTGTTGTTTTTTTTTTATTGGTCTGATGTAATATTCTTATTTTAAATATGTTTTTATTAACTCTAAGTGGAAAATCATAATAATTACTTTCAAGCATTCATTTGTGAATATATATATATATATATATATATATATATATGTATGTGACATTATGTTATCTTTATATGTGTTTATGCTGATGGGATTTCCAGTAAATCTACTTTTGTTTTCACTTCCAGTTTTGCTTGATTCACTCACTGCTTGTCCAAGTTTCGATATCAAAACCTAAACCAGGGAATGTTTTTTTTTTGTTTTGTTTTTACCAACCCTTGTCCTCTCACACTGCGCTTGAAGTTTTAGTCAAAGAAGCATCACAGCGCTGCAGTCATCATTTCAGATCTGGCCTCTAATGAACATGAGTCTTTAATGGTCTTTGCAGCTACATTTTTTTTACTGGAGCAATATAATCATGTCAAAATTAAAAGCAAAAATGAAAACCGACTCCCAGTTCACCTTATCACAGCAAGTATTTAAGCTATTGTTGTTCTTTCTCTGAAATAATAATCAGAAAGACAATTTTTAGATGGCAACTTTAATATTTGTTTGGGACACTTTGGGAAGAACTGGCTGAGTTGCTTTATGAACAGCACAGCGTAGAGCTGTCTGAGCCGAGTCCTGGGGATGAAAAAGTCATAAAGACTGTGTAGAAAAACCACCTGAAATTACTCGTATAAGCTAGTGCCAGAGCAAAATTACCTGTGGAGAGCACTTAAGGCTTCCACAGCAGATTAAATTACATTGCTGTTTCCTGTTTTAGAGCCACTGTGCAGTCTAGAACAGAATTCCATCATTTGTGCATCTTTTTTTTTTTCCTTTTTTTAACTCGGGGCTTTGGAGTTACAGAGAGCCGTCAGTATCATATGCGGGAGCTTCCCCGGGTTTGTGAGGCTCTTGTGAAACATCACACACTGCTGGCATGCCCCAGATGGCCAAACAGATGCAAGACCAATACAAAGAAAACAGAATGTGCATAAATTACATTAAACTGTTAAGATGAAAGCTTAAATGTTAGATGTGAAACCGCGTTGCAATGATGGGTTCTGGCTTATGAAAAGCAGATTTTCACGTGCATTTGGATTACATCTGCATTTGCAGTAAAGTTGTTTAGAAACCAACCTTTCTTCCCTGTGGGACTGTAATAAAAAGTTGAGCACTAGGAACACCAAATGGCTCAATGGTAGAGCAGTGGCACCATACACAGAGGCTTTATTTCTTAGGCTTTTTTTAAACTATTGTCACTTGGTATGATTCATGTAATTATTTGCATGTTATTCTTGTTTCCGATTGTCTTCTGGCCAGTGACGCAGGCTGTTAGAATCAGCAACCCTCAATTTGCTTGTGGCTATCATTTGGTGTTCAAGTACTTTTTTGTATTTTTTGTATTTTTTTTTTTTATCAGATCTCAACAGGAGCTTTTTTCCATGTAAACAGCCAGGAAGGAACTTGATGGGGATGCTGAAATGAGCAATTCTTAACAATCAGACTAATTGCATAGGTCTTGGATTTTCCAACATAAAGTCCAGTCGACTTTTCCTTTCATTTATTTCATATTACTCTGACCCTAATATAAACAGGATTGTTTCTATTAATCCTCTAGGAAAGAGCAAATGGGAAATAACATGGAGATTTAAAACAGTCTGCAACAATATTATAAAAACGATGCTCGTATTTTTATGCTTCATGTGTTTGCATCGGTCAGCAGAAGTTTTTGTCCAATAATATTGAGATGCAATGTTTATTTATTTATTTATTTATTTATTTATTTTTTTTTTGGTGCCTATCTCCAGCCACAGGTGGGTGACAGGAAGGGAACACATAGGACAAACAACCACGAGTGCACACTTTCACATCACAGCAGATATTTTAACCCAACTTGCATGTGTGTGGACTGAGGAAGGATGCAAGAGTAAATGGAGAGCACTCATGCATGCAGTCCAGACTCTGGACCTCTGTCGCTGCAGGGCAGCAGTCCTGTCACTGTGCAGCTCTGGAGGAGAACTTTTCAGATGTGACTATGCAATCACTGACTTCATGAACATCTTCAATTACCTGGTTTTGCTTGTTAAGTGTTTTTTTTTTTTTTTTGTTGCGACTCATCAGCTGTGGATCACATAATGAGAGTAAGCTGTAATTATTTTTGTCTCTGTGGAGTGGCTTGTTTCTTTAAAAATAATCATTGATGACGCCTGCAGCACTTTGAATGACAACCTGGTGATTAGATTTAAATGGATCATTACTACACATCAACAATCACAGGACAATTACCTTGATTACAAGCATCCATTTGGTGTCCTAGCAGGCAGATGATGCCTTTACATGTTTCTTAGCTTTGTGCTCTAATTCCTATGTGTTATTTTTTTTATAGGAGCTGGAATGAGAAAAGATTAAAGCAAGATGGTGTTATCTTTGACATTTTCTCTATCACTGTCCCTGCCTCACACACTTGTTCTTTTCCACTCTGATTTGATGTATAATCCTCTCATCTTCCTCTTTTCATCCACGGGCGTAAGCTTACTTTTATTCTGAACACACCTGAAGGTTTGTAGCCCACAGAGCGAGATTGGGATTTAGATTGCAGACTAAAAAGCTAAGTTTTTATATGTTACACATTAAAGGAATTGGATGACATTTTTGCCTAGCCTCAGTTTTTCCCAAGGAGAAAGAAGGATGATATCAAGAGCACATTCATAGCAGACGGAGGACTTTGACTGTTATTCTCTCTGTAAAAGGTGTTTAAAGAATGACGGTCCAGATGAATACATTTGGATGCTTGCACATTTGTTAGCACTTGACTTGGCTAAAGTCAGACACAGGCACATCACATCAGGTTCACGTGATCAGAACGTTATCATTCAGTTCTTGAAGGAGAATCACACAGTTTGAAACTCATATATTTGGTTTGGTGTGCTTCCAGGGAGTTGGATTAAATTCTTAAATAAATTTGACATGGAATGACTGTGGAAAGAAATCAGCTTGTAGAAGTCACATGGCATAGTGATCAAATACTGTAAGTGTCATAAGCAGAATACTTTTTCTCCACTGCAACAAGCTCTCGAGGAAATGTTTCCTCTGCAGCAGCTCTTTGCAATTAATTTTGATGACTAATCGCAATTATTCCTTTATTTGTACAGAAACACACAAATTCAGCTTTCGGAATAATAAAGTATGATCTGGCTGTAAACTGGGGAAGCAGCTATTAGGCATGTTGGCAAACAAAACAGATTTTAAATTGTATATTATTCTTTTTTTAACCTGATCATGTTTTATGTTTATGTCTACAGGTAAAATGTCAGTTCCAGTTATTCTCTATAGTTCTATTTGTCTTCTATCCTAAAATGTTCTGACATGTAAAATATGTCTTTGTATAAAATCAAATCCTGGGATTAAACTTACAGCAGTTCGAAAGTAAATTATATACTACTTTGTGTTAGTGTATGACATAAAAATCAAGGCAAATATTTGCTTCTATGAGTTTATACATCAACTATTCAGATTTTGAAAACTTCGAGATTGTAAAGACTTTTTTTTAAGTAAGGAAAATCAAATTGTGGCTACATGAGTTGCATATCTCTGATAGTATTGGCCTAGCGGCCTGAAATTTCTAATCAAGCAACCCTAGTTATTTAGGGTTGCTTGATTAGAAAGCAACACTAAATAAAATAAAATAAAACATTTTATTTCATTTGTATAAATAAAATAAAAAAATTATTTTATTTTATACAAATAGGTTCTGTTCACGCAAGGATGGTATTTTCCTTATTACAGTGTGCTGAGCTTTAATTACCTAATGTTCTTGCAACTAGCTATCTATTGAATTGAACACCAACATAACAAGATGTTTGAATGCTTCAGTCTTACATTTTTTTGGTGCAAGCAGTTCAAACAAGGTAGGCAGGGTCATTGTCTTGCTTACAAGTCAGTCTGAGTCATGCAAATATTAGGAATGTTGGAAAAAGAAAATCACGGATTATGTTTTTTCTATAATACAGATTTTCTGGTTGATAAGCCTAAAATATATGAGCCCGTAAAGCTACTTTTTGCACAATCCTCTAAGCTCTCATTCATCCGCTGCAGAGAGGTTTTAGTCCGAGGCATTAGAGCTGGATCTGTACTTGAATTGTCCGCTGCCATGTCAGCACAATAGAACACCCATGGAGTAGGAAGCAGCCTGTTCAGCTCACTTGAACCCCTAACTCAGCACCACTCACCTTGCATCAGTGTCCGTCCACACTGCTGGCCCTGCAGCATTTAGTTTCTCTACGGCCTCTGGCATGTGTGCTTTTCCCTAACCTTGAGTGAGTCGCAGATTACGGAACAAGGGAAGACCGGTGTCTCAGCAGAAGTCTAAGCATGAGAAATGTTTGAATGTGGTACTGCAGGAGGTGCTGTGAATGTGAAAGCATTGTGCGTGAAGCATGTGCAGGGTAAAGGAACAACAAAAAGTAACCTCTGCAATAGTTGTTTAGATCATGGTCTTTTGTCTGTTTACATAACCTAGATCCATCAATCCGGCTCACTGTGTAACAAAGTAATGACACTTTGCAGAAACAAAGAAACCCAAGCAGTGAACGAAACTGTTGTACCCAGACAGTAAACCATCAGATCTGACCTCCAGCCTCCAGCAATGTCAGCAACTCTAATAGATGTCTGTTTACAACAATCCAATTTACTTCTAATCAAAGGTTCCTTTGGGCTACAAAGCAGTTCAATTAGGTGTTCAATGGTAGATGTTGTACTATACAGCCTTTTACACCTCCCGGCACCTTTAAATTCAGTATAAGCTCTCCTTTTACCTTTGGTTTTTGTCTCTATCTGACTCTTTCTAAACCTGTCAGACGGAGAGGGACTGTGATTCTGTGTGTGTGATGGCTTGTGTGCCTCTCACTGCTCCGGTGAGGACCTTCAGGGAGGAACACGGCCATTAGGAAGGTGATGCCATCACTGCAGGGCATGAAGGCTTTATATCATTAACCTGACACACACACATGCATACACACAGATAATACTTTCCAGGATGTTCCATTGCTATTTCTTTAAACACTGAGGTGCCTGCAGCTGGAGATATTTTATATTCAAACTAAAAACAATGTTGAATTGTGAGGGTGTTATAATCCCGTAGCGTTTCTGTGGCTGAACTTCAGATTTCTCCTGGTTACACCTCAGCATTCTGCTCGCGTTCTGGATTTCTCTTGGATTGCATTTTTCTCTGGATCAAGTTGGCTACATGAGAGGATACACTATATTACCTGTCGGAGATACTCTCCTGAATCAGCTTCCCTGCCCATCACTTCACATACCAAGCTGTTGCGAGCAACAGGTGTTGTAAACTGAGCTTTTTTGTAGTATTATTATTTTTACAAAAGTGGTCTTGATGACACTTTACTTTTGATTGAAAACAGACATAAAACTGAGAAAAAGACCCTTATACAGCATGTCAACAACTTCTACTTAAGCTAGCTTAAAACTACATTAGTGAGACTGTAAATGTGTTTAACGGAACATGCTGCATCTAAGCCAATTACGTATGTCATGCAAGAATTAACAGATAATAAACTGAAACTTTTATTCCCTCTGTCATTCCAATCACCCATCTATTTGATTGCGGACTAATTTCTTTTGATTTTTTTTTTATGTTTAGATGTGTGGATTACTTGGATTGTTGCCCAAGTTTAATGTTGAAATCATGTCACTGAAAATATTACAGTAATTTCATTTATTACAATATCACTGAAAAAGTAATTAATTCAGGAACTTTGTTCACAGACTGATGCTTCCAACCCTGGATTTCCGTTAATTATGATTTTCTGCTGAAAGCTAATGAAAACAAATTAAATTTTAATTTGTTTTTATGTGATGCTGTTTTCAAGTTAATAAATGAATGGTTTATTATAAATAAAATTAGACTGATTGCTTTGCAAACAAAAAAAATATAATAATACAAATTCTTTATTTTTCTTCTTTGTCATGACTTGAGGGTGATGCAGTTTAATCACAAACTGTACACCAATTATCTAAGAGCAACAAGAAAATTGGCACAGAAAGACCTAGAAACTGGTTTAGCTACTATGGGGTGTTGTTTGTTGTGCAGTATTGTATGAGAAGCACCTGAGAAGAAACACAATGAGACTGTGCTGGATGTGGCGTCTCTTCACCAGTTGGCGGTTTGTCTGCAGGTGGGCCGCTGGAGGTGACAGCACAGACTGTAACTCAAGCTGCTCACTTTTACCCTCCCAAACAATCTGTCACTCCACAACAGCCACGCACAATGCAAGGGCCCACGCTGACACGCCAGATACAACTTTCACCCATTTTACATCAGCTGTTGGTATCATGGGAGTCACACATAGAGGGGGGGGGGAGGAGCTTCAGAAAGAAGAGAGCAAATGGTGTCCCCTGATTAGCCCAAAAATGTTGGGCTAATAGGTCTTTTAGGTGTTTATGCAAAATTGTTCATGAGTTAATCATATTTAATTCAGAATTTCACAGTTGTGTTCTTTTAAATTGGGCCTTTTTTTTTTTTTTTTTTTTTTTAGATGACTTTTCCCGTAAGTGAAATCAGTTGAAAAATGTGTTTTATTTCTCCTCAGATTAATTTCGTCTGATATTAAAATCAAACATTTGGAGCAACAACAAAAAAGAAAAAAGCAAAAAAAAAAAAAAGTAATTTGTAAATATGGATAAATTGCTTCTGTGCAGAGATATACCATTTCCTTGGCAGAACAATTGCTGGAGCTGATCCTCTGTAGCACATTCTAGATTAAGAATGGAATGGACATTAGACTTGCATGGACTGAGCTCAAAGGTACAAATAATGTAAAGATTCTTTTTCTAATGTTCTAATACTTATTTAAATAAACGAATATGACTATATGAAAGTTTTCTCTTCATTGCATTCAAGTAAGAGTGTAGAGACACTGTTTGATGGATTGCACAGTTTTTAAAGGACAGATTGTTCACTCTGAGAATGAGGTGGATGTGATAACAATTGTTTTCATACCATTTTTTTACAGGGATAACTTTGTGTTTCAATGGCAGCAACCAAATAAAATCAAAGAGCAATGTTGTCTTTTCCATTCTATACAAGAAAATCTGACTTTCTATACTTTGATACAGTTATTATGTAACTGTATTATGTAATATAGTTACTGTTGTTTCTTTCCACAGAGCTGCATACCTTACAAATTGCTTTTAAAATTGATGCGATCCAATGTCGTGTTACTTGACGCTTAAAGGGTCGTTGGGTCATTTCTTTTTCTGTTTTCTATTTTAGCCACGAAAATAAACTCTTTCATGCTGATATTTAACAGACAACTCTAAGTGTTGACAATTTCCTCGGCTCACTGTACGCAGGAAAAAATTAACAGCATGTGGATGTGGAGAATTGTTATAAATAAACAACAAGAGACCTAAATTAACAATAAAACTTAATTAGTCGCAATAAATATTTGCACATCCTCAAAACTTCATTATAATTTAGCCATCTGTGTATTGAATGAACATGATCCAGGCCTGTTTATTTTGTTAATAAGATGATGTTGCTACGATACTCAACTTGATAAAACATGGCACGTTAAAGCAAGAATATACTTCAGCTTCCTGTGCAAGGCACAAATCAGCAAAGTGTTCTAAACTGAAAATTGTTCCAAGCACATATTATAATTCCTGTGGTTATTGAACAGTTTAATTGCAGCTATTTCCTGTTTAGACAGGAAATAGCTGTCTAAACAGCTATTATTCCTGTTTAGACAGGAAATAGCTGCAATAAATACTCAATTCTCTTTGCTTATAGATATTTTCCTGACAGCATCATTGCTTAACATGCGGCACTCAAAGCAGGAGATGTTAAAAATAAATGAATCATAGACAGATACATTTTTAATATTCTTCTTAATGAATGTGACTTTTTAACCGCCAAGGTTTGAAATTATGTCATCGGAGGATAACGGTAACGGGTCCCGTTCGGATTTAGTGTAAAATATTCCACGGGACCATCCGAATCTTGGCAAAAACTGCTACTTCCAGAGGGGATCTCAGCAGCAGGCTGCAGCACTGTGTGGTGCCTGAGGTGTGGTGACATGATGTGGGCTGACAGGTGGCACTGTGGGTAATAGGGCTAAAACTCCCATCATGCAGCCTGCTGAGACCCATTCCTATCACTTTGGCTGGCCAAATGTGCTCACCTACTCAGCCGCTTCTCGCTCATTACCGCATTGTGATTAAAAGCTGCGGCAAAGTCACAACTGGGATGTAGCTTTGAGGTGTGGTGTGACTGAAATTAACTGAGAAGTAAAGCTTAAAGCTGTGTGCACACAGTCGGCAGATTATAGCAACAGACCGCGCTGCATACAGTAACTGTCTTTCAGCAGGTCAGTCACCATTTAAATGCACTCATGGTAAAATAGGTTTAGTCGAGGCAAATCCTTAAACAACCTTGCTATGCTGTCGTTATGTGTTGCTATTATCTGCCATCTTAACAGAATGATGTAAAAGTTCAGTCACATCATGTCTTATAACATCCCCACAATTTCCTTGCATGTGATTGGATATTTAACATTTCATAATGATTTCCATGATTGCATTTCCAATGGTTAGAATTAGTTTTTGAATTAAATTGCAATTAAATCCATATGCGATCAAAAAAGTGATTCATCCACAAACTTTGTTCACAGACTAATGTTTTCAACACTGTATGTTTGTTAATTATGATTTTCTGCTAATGAAAACAAATTCAATTTAAGTTTGTTTTTCTGTGATGTTGTTTTCAAGTTAATAAGTGAACATTATAAATAAAATGACATTGATTGCTTTGCAAAAATAAAAAAGATAATACAATTTCTTTATTTTTCTTCGTTTGAATTAGTTTTTTGAATTAAATTGCAATTAAATCCATATGTGATCGCCGCAATAGAATGTATGTTTCTTTTGTCCGCCAAACAAAACATCTGACACCAATTCAGATCAAGAGATTTCACATAAAGAGTAACCAGCACTGGATCTAGCTGTGCTATGGACTTTATCATTATGCAAAGCAGGCCTTTTGAAGACGTTTCTGACCTATCTACATGCAGAAGTGAACAACACGGCGATGCTCTGCCTCCAACAGCAAAATTCAGATTAGGGTAACTGTTAGGTACACAATAATTTTGCTCATCATTTGAAAACAATGATTTTCCTAATATATATACCCCCAAATGTATTTTTGTTATATATACATATATACAACCTTTTGCACAATGGCAGCATTAAAGACAACATGGGAATCAGTTTTAGATCTTCATCGATTAACTATTGCGCTTTTCAGTATTTTTTTTTTTTTTGGTGGTTTATAATTCGTCTTTAATAGGTAGTTTATAGATTTGAATTAGTGGGTACTTGGTTGGGTATCTATGGGTGAACTGATAATAAATTTGAGGTTAATGACATATTTTTTCAACAGAAGTCTTTGGTATTCTGTTGATGTTACATTCACTCTAAATCCTGAGGTGCATACTGAGATGTTCTCATACTTCCTTTGGTGCAATATCTCAAGCAAAGGAAGTAAACATCCATCAGAGAGATCTTAAAAAGCTATGGACTGATTTATTCATGAGCATCAATCTATTTTCAACTAACCTAATGTAGTTATATTACTAAGAAGAAACAAAAATTACATCCAGCAGAATGGACAGACATCAGATCATGCTTTTGTGCCTTGGCACATCTTGCAGCTTTATGTTTGAAAAGCAGTTCCACAACCGGAAAGACGTACACAAACATTATTAGTTCTTCAACAATTTATTTCTTTTCCATCAAAAGAAATGCACAGATCAGCAAAGCTATTACATACAAATCGCCATACAATAGCAGTTCATTATTTTATTTTTTTTTTTTTGTTGACGTTGAGGGGTGATCGGTTTATTCCATTTGTTGTTTTTACACTGTATCTCGAACATTTGAAGTTATGCTGCATTCAGCAACAAAATAGGAAATACCAACGTTGTTTTTTTTGTTTTTCTTCTTCCACGTTCAACCACAAACTACGTACTGTATCTGGTCAGTTAACAGAATATCGCTCCAGTAAGACTATTGTATTACATACAATATGGAAAAAAAAACAAAAAAACATTTTGCATAGCTTCATTGTAATGTAGATACAGTACTGTAAGGCACTTCATAAAGAACTTTAGGCATTTATTTTACCTTTTGCCACTTCTCTCCAGAAACGTCACTTTAATATGCAATGTTACAACATCTGAATAAAACTTTTCTGTAGTCACATTTTTGCCCACTAAGTATTATCTTCTACACTTCTCTGCTTTTCTTTTGGCATTAAGTCTCAGGTTCGACATTCATACATTGTGCATAATATTGACTGAAACATTGTCTGATAACCCCACACACCCACTATTTTTTCCAAAACACTATAAATAAATACATAAGTAAATAAATATAAAAAAAAAAAATTGTGCAATAACTTGGGGTTATGTTGTTGAAAAGGCAACACACGTCAATAACAAATCCCGAATCTAAAACAGATCAAATAAGTCTGAACAAGTCAGAATCCTGTTTTTTTTTTGTTTCTGTACCAACAGTGGCGATCAACATGACCTCCACTCATCTCTTGTTTTTAATAAAAACATTTCTTTAAGCTTCTTGCCAAACATTTTCAAAGCAATGCTGGGTTGACTGTGTGTGTGTGTGTGTGTGTGTGTGTGTGTGTGTGTGTGTGTGTGTGTGTTGTATCTGTCTGAATAGAGAAGAGGAAAACGCATCTTCTCTATCCCAGCTGGTCTTCGTACTGCTTCCGGAAGCAATCTCCAGCTGGGAAGAAATCCCAGCAGCGCTCCTGATACATCTTCCACACATAGGACTCCTGGGCACCAAGCAGAGACAGTCTTATGAGATTAAAAAAGCCAACTTAAATTAAGGAACTTGAACTCCTCACACAACATTTTTGCATATCAGAGGGAGCAATTCTCTGATTCAGGATCATTTTCTTAACCAATAGAAATTGCTCTTCTCTGCATATTCTCAGCACTTGAAATGTGTTTAAAATCGTTTTAGTTTAACTAGTTTGGTGCACCTCAAACCTAAGTAGCTAACAACTGGTTTTACATCTTTATAATCAAACAAGATCAGACAGATCTTATAATGATACCCTTAGGCTTTGTGCATAGAGAAGATACTCTACCTGACCAGTGTGCTCTGTTTCATCCTTATTGATGAGGTACATCAGAAAAAACCTTAAAAGACAAAGACATCACCGTCAGTTCGTAACATTCTGCGCACAGACAAGAGAGAGAGAAAATGAGATGTGCAGATTCAAATTTGTTACATGATGCCACGTTATTTTTGGACAATCAATGTCTGAGGCGAGAGTCTAAACAAAGCAACAAAACCCTGCCTCCATCCCCGAATCACCTGCTGCTTTCAAAATCAGGTGTAAATGGCAACGAGCCACCATATCTCTGTGGGCGTCACAGCATGCCGGTTCATAATGAATACTGCATGAGAGCGCACTATGGCAAACTTATTTTCCAATAAAGTTCATAGCATTAAATAGTAATGAAGCGAGATAATGAGGTCGTCTCGGATCCACTGGCTAGCTGACTGTGAGAGCAAATGGACTGAGACTTTCTGTTGTTAGTGGTGTTATGCAGAAGCCATGGCCAAAGCAGGGAGTTCAGAGGAAGCACACCGGGGGGGAGGGGCATCTCCTGGATCGAGTTATCTGGATCGTTTCGCCCCACGTACTGTGCCAATGCGCTAAATCTACCAGTCAAATAGTTAAAGATCAAAAGCAACACATGATGAGGAAAAATGGACGTACTAATTACCGTGAAGGTTTGTACTTACAGGTAGTTGGCCAAATTGTGCTCTTGCAGGGTGTGAGTCTCGAAGCCATGAGGCGTTGTGTCAAAGTAGTCGTTACCAATGCCGCAAATGAAACATTTAGTCTGAGGGCAGAAGATAAAAACGTGTTTATAGGATTTATTCTATGTTGCTTCACTAGCATTGCTGTGTTTGATAAGTGTGATATAAGGTATTCTTCCCCAGGTCAGCACCTGATTCATGTTTTATGTAAATACTAAGGCTGAGAAAATTACTCTGAAGAAGGCATGCTAAGTTGTATGTAGTGTGAGAAAAGCATGCAATTTTACTTTGCCTCCATCATACATTTTGTCTAAGATTACCCCATTATGTATGTAATATTTAAATGTATGGATTGACAGAGACAAAACATACACTATTCACAAAAAAAATCCTGAAATTGGGTCAAAATCCCCATTAAATGATGTAAAACATTTTCTTACCTCCATGTCTTCTTTGACTTGTTCCTGCTGATCTCTCAGCTCTCCAAAGGCGTCAATAATCAAACCTACATCCACAAACAGATGTTATGGGCATAAATAAGCATCATCCTGAACACAAACAGTGTTCTGCAGATGCACTTTTGAACTATTTTTCCTTCTTTCATGTTGCAGCTGCAAAAGTCACTCTTTTTAGGGGAGTTTATGAGATGCACTGCAACTGTATTCACACTGCCTGAGTCAATACTTGTAAAATCTCCTTTCGCTTTGTGCTTCTATCAACTTTGCAAATCATCTTTCCTTATTCTTTTTAGAGAAAACCACAAGCTCAGTCAGACTGTATGGAGCAATCTGATAGCAAATTACACGTTTTTAGGTCTGGACTTTGACTGGGCCATCAAAAAACTTTTATATGATTTGGTAAAAACTAATGATCTTTAAAGAGGGGGAGCTTGGATCTTGACTTTGACCAATAGGCGGAAAGCTGAATCTATATCCCCACCTATCAGACTCCCCCTCTCCTCATCTTCCTCCTTTTCCAATTTACAGTCTCATAAAATGTCAGAAGGAAAAGCAAAAGAGAACATGACGAAAATAAAAGAAATCTTAAAAAAACAACAAAAACAAAAGCAGACAAAAGATAGAAACAGAAGGGAATAAAAATATAAGAAAATAAATCAATACATGCTAAAAAAGTAAGAGTAAATAATAACTAAATATATAAATATACAATATGAAAAATTTGAAAAAATAAGGAAACTAATAAAATTTACATTTTAAATTTCATTTTTAATTTAAAAATGATAAACATATTAGTTTGCGTCTAACATGTGAAAGTTCTAAACTGTCAAACAAGTTTAGAATTTTTTTTTTCATGAAATATTTAGCAAATTAATTACTTTATCAAGCTATCTATTCATTTCTACATGTATTGACAGTTTTGTACCACTTGTCTTTCTTGTATCACAGAACCCTCTCCGGCTATAAAGTGACAAAATCTAAAAGAGTTGATCGGGAAGTGAGGAGTACGTAATACAAAATATCAGACAGCATCTTTGAGCCAAATGAAACAGATCGTTTTATCCTTTCCTAAAAACATTTCTAGTAAAAACTGTGTGTACACTTGACAAACCTACCTTGAATGATAGCCAGCAGGATAACAATGACAAAGAAGAAGAACGTAATGTCAAAAAGGATGCGGTAGAGTTCATACGGGTCGCCCGCCGGGTCCTCGATTTCGTCCCCGATGCCGCCTCCTGCTCTCACCCCAACGTACATGTGGAACAGATAGCACTACGACAACAAAAATGGAGAATTGTTTTAAGTGTGAGAACGAGACACAAGTTAAGTTGGAGAGAAAAAAACAACAACAAAACAATTAAATGGCGTTTTCCGTTCACCGTCATCATGTCATCACACTTCATGTCTGGCTCATCGTCATCCGCGCTCTTGTTGTAGAACTTCCTGAAGAAGTTAAAGGCCACCACAGTGTAGAGATAGACCACGACTGCCAGCAAGCCGACTGTCAACACAAGCTGCAGAGGAAAATGGGGAACAGTCATTACCATCTGCCACTGTACTGTTATTACATGTTTTGGTTTGAAACGTAATCAGCACAGCAGAGGCAGGTTTGACAATCACCACTCGTTCTCTTTAACAAGGAGAACAGTGGGATCTCTGTAGAGAGGAGCAGGTGAGATCAAAAGAGCTGCAGCATTTATTTGCTAGTCATAAATCAAATTTAAAACATTTAATTTTACATTTAACATAAGGCTCTGTCCAGACTTGGCCCAAACACTAATCTGCATGTCAGCTTAAAAGTTAAAATCAAGGAAGCTGCAAAAAATTAAACTTGGACTACAAACATGATTGATGGATCTACCCACAGGCCAATGACTTTGAAAAGTCTCAGTAATTCCTAAAGGTCTCAAACATTTTAGATTTTCTCTCACCTCTGAGACTATGATGAAATTAAAGTTTGATTTATGCCTCTGGTTATTTTATAGTTGTGGTTCAGAATGCAAGAAAATTTCAATGAGAAAACTAAATTCTTTATCAGCCTTACTGCATATTACCCTGCATAACCTATAAGTTGTTTTTAAAAGCAAAAAAAACAAAAAAACTGCACATACAGGTCAGGCAGTATTCAAGCCTGGTTTTAGTTGAACCAAAAAATGCTCCAAAATGCACTAGTTAAAATGTGTTTAACTAGTGTACTCAGTTTTGACTGCATATGTAACTGCAGTGATATAGTGAAAGTTGGTTAATTGTTTAAAATACTTCAATTAAAAATTCTACTTACTTCTCTTGACTTACAAAGCAACAATTAAAGACTGTGATATTCTTTTGCCGATTGTAGCTCGTAGGCTAAATCTATTGTGTGCCTCACACAAACCTTACCCTCAATCCTTAACTCAGCACTGACCCCTGTTGTCTAGAAGAAAACTTGCCTCCATCTTCTTACCTGTTTGCCATTATGAGTGACGGAGGACAGGATTGTGCGGAGGGTCTTGAAACCCATGGCGATGTCCAGCAGATGGGCAGCGAAGAAAAAGTTGTTGTAGTGGCCCAGAATGGACATGGTTGTGTACCAAACTAGATACAGGAATGACTATTGCAGACACAAAATGATCAGAATCAATAACTGAGTGACACAAAAAGGAAAATCCCAAAATATGATTGTCACTTTTCATGTCGACTCACGTTGTCCGTAAACACCACTCCCATTTTCCAGACGTGGTATTTTGTATCGATTGAGCTCAGCCTGGAAAAGGAAAGAAGCTGATATTAATCATTCATATTTTCTGTTTGCCCTCCTTTTTTTCATATACAGTTCCAGTCCCGTAGCTATTTATTGCTCCAATCTCACACCATGACACTAGTGATGCCTCCTTGGCAACCGTCTCCTCTGTGGGGTTGAAATCCAGAGCACTCTTGTCCAACCCCAGCAGCTCTGCTATCCTCTCTGCTCCGTACAGGTCTCCATACTTTTTAATCACCTGCAAACAGCAGTCACAAAAATAAACAAACAAGTGAGAAGACGAGCAGGGAGGCTCCTCTTTTGCTTTTACTTTAGAGCTCGTGTGGATTACAGATTTAACCAAGAAAACAAATATTTAAACAACTTACTTTGCGTTTGACGAATTTATCCCAGTAGTTGTTGGGAAAGGAGCTGATAAAAGCCACAAAAGCACACATAAAAATTAAACCACTGTTACAGCTAAGAGAGAAATAACTCTCTGAGACAAACTCACGGGGTGTTGATGACCAGCCTGTCCCACTGTCCTTTAATGTCGTCATCAGACGGCTGCTCGGTAATATAGAGGCCTGCAAACTCCAGCTTCCTAGCTATTTCCTTTTCTCGTTTGAACACAACCAGAGGCACCTTGTGTAAAGAAAAACACGTCTTTAGGTTAAAGTTTTAAACACTAACATCCCGCGATTTTTTAGAGAAACAGAGATTATAAATACTAAATTGAATTTCATGTTCAAGAAGTCAAAACAAAATAAGTCTTTGAAAAATACAATGAAAAATCTAAGATTAAATTTGAATAGCAATACGATTCCTGAGTGGGTTTTTTTAACAGCTTTATTTAATCGAGGCAGAGAAAAGCTATTTTATGAAGTTTTCAAGATGGTTCCCACTCAAGAAAGAAAAAATCTACCTATCTAATAAAGCTACCACCACGATGCAGAATGTTTACATATAACCATTATATAGTTTTGTCCAGGTAGTGCTAAAGTTCAAGGGAATGAATAGTTTTGCAATGGACAGCTTACATAATGACATTTTTTGTCAATATACCTTCAAATAGTAATATCCCACCACACACAGGAAAGATATGATGGTATGTAGTATTGCCAGACAACGAAGTGTCGGTGCCATGTAACCGGTGCTTTCCTGCAGGACAAAGTACTCGAGGGCTCCTTCATCCTCCTCCTCTCCTTCTCTGCCTTTCCGGTTCCAGGGGTCTTCATCTTCAGAGTAATCACCGGTCACCTAAAAGAGCATTTTATTAACATGTATAAAAACAAGCAAACAAGGTCACATCCTCAGTCGTAATATCAGAATGGTCTAAAAACAAATGTACCTTGTAGAAGAGAAGTATGAAGTTGATTGCAAAGGCAACAAAAAGTGCCAAGAAGCGCAAGTTGTAGAAATTTCTAGCCAGGTAGTTCTATAAAGAAATTATGAGAATAATGTCTGCATGAGTTATATATGCAACTTATTCAATTACAGTTTTCTTTACAGTTCTGATGCTTCATTTAAAAAAAAAAAGAACTAAGAATGCATTTGTTGTAAGCAATACATTTTCATGTTGATATGTGATCAGGTTTTTATGTAAAGTCTAAACTTAATGCTGCAGGCTAAATGCTGTAGCTTGACAGCTGCTCAGAAACATCACAGGTGAGCTTTTTAAATACCAAGACCAAAAAAAAAACATTAGGTGGTTGAAGTCTGCAAAAAAGGCAAAGCATTTGTCTGTATTTTATAGTCTAAATTTGTCTTATCCTGTTGTCATGACAACTGCCTCCAAAGCAATGTGTGGGTGTGCTTGGTTATTCACTGTTAAACCTGATGAACAGTGAGTAATTCCTTGTTAGTCAGTCTCAACCATAACAGATTTTAAGATGCTTTGGCCAAGCGAAAGGATTTGATTTGGTGTTGAGAGTAATCATAGGTAAACTTCTGACCAGCATTTTAGTCTGGTAGATTTCTAAGCCAGCCAGAAAGCTGGCCATAAAGGCCTCTGGTGGTTCTTTCCTCAGGCCGAGCCTCTTCTTTGGGGCTCTTCTCTCCTCTATCGAATGCTGTGGTGGAGCTTCGTCCTTGGCCTTGTCATGGTCCTTTTTCTCACCATCCTCTGAACTGCAAACATAAATTCCATTAGTGACAGAAAGTGTGAAGTATGTGAGGAAAAAAAGTGTTTGAAGAATAAGAGTGAACGCAGAAGTGTTTCTATGCACACAAGTACAAAGTTTGTACTTTATGAAAAACTACACTCACTCTCCCTTCTCTGAGTCTGATTTGTAGTCTCCATTTGAAGCCTTCTTCTTTGCAGCCATCTGTTCAAAAATTGCATGTTCAACATTTATTTTCAAGTCAAAATTACTGAAGCACAAAATAAATTATGACACAGCACACAAGACAGTTATGGCTCACAGTTAATCTAGTTTGCTTTTGCTTTGCACAAACACGCATGTCCCGAGAACTTCTTTATATTTTGTCAGACTGCAACCGCAAATGTCATTATTAGTGATGTGAATGTTTTCTATTGGCATACGTGACACATATGTATAATTGTGAAATGCCTTACAAATAAAAGTCTGGAAAGCATAGTCTGTATATGTAAGCAACCAGCCCGAGTTAATATTTAAGCAGAACTTCTTTTCTGCCATTACATTGCTTTTCAACACATGAATATGTCCATATGTCTGACTGCTGTATTCCTTGGTCTTTCTGATGTTCACCAATGTTTCCAACAAACCAACATGGCAGTGTTGTTCAGACTTTTTTTCCCACATGGTCCAAAATTGTTTAAGGATCTGTAAATTATTATACAACATAAATGTAAAAAAGAAGTATATATATCCCATATTTTTAGGGTCATGTATCGACTGATTTTTATTTTCTTGGCCCCATTAACAGTCTATTATTAACAACAGGAACATGATTTATATGTTCCTGTTTGATATGTTTAAAAATGAACTAAATGCAAATTTGGGTGTACCCAGATCTGGTTTTGAGTAAAAGTTGCTTGATATATGTGGTTCTATTTCTAATGAAATAACAGAAAATAAAGAAAAAACATAATTATTGAAAATGAATATTTTTGGTTTACGTAATATTTGATTGATGTTGTAACATGACTACATTTGAAGAAGTTGAATACAGTACTTTAAAAGGTATTATTACTGACCTCTGCCTTCTTCTGCCTGACAGCGCTGGCTATTGATGGAGCATCTCCCACCACCACCTCCGATACGTCCCCCAAACCTGGCTCAGTTCCATGCTTGCCCTCCCTCCTTGGCTGTATGTTGAGCAGCTCCGCCATCAGGTCAGCCTCCGCTGCATCGCCCTGAGCCATCTGACCCATCTCCTCCAAAGCTGAGGCATCGTTGGCCTCCATTTTTTCTGTTTCTAGGACATCTCCATGAATCCCAAACTGAGTGGGGTCGGGCATGTTTCCCAAAATATCCGTCACCTTCATATTCTTAGCCCCTTCGACCAGGCCACCCCCAAACATAGTGGTCCACAAGATGTGGAAGAAACCCCAAACCAGGCTGTAGATAAAGTGGAAAAGACCAGTGATGATCATCCAGAAAAAAGAGAAGAAGCCCTTCACCATCTCCCTCACACTCATCTTCCTGAATCTCCGATACTGCCGCCTCATGCTCTTCAGAGTGAGCAGTTGTCGGAAGTGACACAGGTTCTTTCTCATTGAGATGCAGGCGATTGTGAAAGCTGAGGAAGACTCCATCATGACGTTCTCCTCTTCTTCCTCGTCCTGGTTCTCCACTACATTTTGGCTCTCGTCCTCATCTTCGTCAGAACGCTCAACAGGATCCGGCTCTGAGATCTGAGAAGCCAGCTGCATTTCAAAGATAGTGTCCTCACAGAAGTTGACAAACAGCTCCATCTTCTCACTCTCCCCACCCTCATTGACCACATCGAATATGAACTGCCGCTTCGACTCTTTCACCTGAGGCTTTTCCCACTGCGTGCGACTTGACTCGCTGATCTCAAAGTAGACCCTCTCGATGCGTTTGGCTCCACCCATGATCTCAATACGACCCAAGAAAGGCTCAAAGTAGCTCAGGACGCTTTCAGCCAGGTTAAGGAACGTAGAGAGACGAGCATCATGGGGCATATGCTCCGAAAGATTGGTGAGTAACACGGCCACATTGAAGCCGATGTCCTTTGCTGGTTCGTGAAATCTCTCCACAAATTGTTTGTAACTGAACATGTCGTTCTCATCAGCCTCAGCGCAGGAGAGAAGAAACTCAATTTCAGACTGAGAGTACTGCTTCTGGTTCTCCATGGACTTTTGAAAGTCCTTCTTAGAAATGACGCCTTTACTCTCTGAGTCGTATTCCCTAAAACTGTCTGATGTCGTCAAGTCCTTCAACTTGAGGAACATGTCAAAAAATTTCAGAATCATCTCCACGTTACTTGAAGACTCCACCAAGGTGTCAACCATCTGTTTGCCAATAGTTCCATTCACAACGTTACCTGTTAAGCAACAAGGTGATTGAATAAGGGTTGATTAGGAATTACATTGATGGGAAAAAGGTGTAGTGCTGAACTTTTTTTTTTTTTTGCATTTTGTTATGTTTCAAACACTAACTTCAATTTATTTTAATTGGGATTTTTTTTGCAATAAACCAACAAAGCACTGGAAAATGTCACATGGTTTTAAAAATTATTTACAAATAAGTTTCTGAAAATGTGACAACCATTTTGTATTCAGTGTGTCTAATTGGACTTTGTAAAACCACCTTTTGATGGAATTACAGCACAATGTTTTTTTGGGGGAATGTCTCCACTAGTAATATAGATCAAGGTCAACAGGATTAAAGGCCATCTGTACGTTCTGCCACAGATTCATTTGGATTTAGGTCTGGACTTTGACTTGCCCACTCTAAGATACAAGCCTGCTTTGCCATAAATCATTCATCTGTAGCTCTGCGTTTATTTTGTAAGGTACTGCCCTGATGGAAATATCTATTTTTAAAGAAGCTCTGTCAATCTCCCATTCAACCTTGACCAACTTCCCTCTCTGCTGAAGAAAAGCATCCTCCACATCATGTTGATACCACCACATTCTAATGTTTTGTTTATGGTAATGTAACTTTTTTGTGTGATTTTTCACATGAAGCTAAAAAAAAATGTAGATGAGACATTTGGGTCTCATCTGTCCAAAGTACATTCCCAAACACGCTTGGTCTGACCCCTGCAAGGCTTTATTTAGCACTTCTTTCTTCAAGTAAAGTCTTTCTCTTTGGCACTCTTCCATAACATCCAGATTCATAAAGTGCACCATTAATAGATGTTCTGTCCAGAATTTCTCCCATTTGAATTCTCTGCATCTTCCCTAAAGTAACAATGTTTTTGTAGGAAGGCAAAAGTGCCAACTATTTTCAGATCCAAAGCTTGGAATATTGTTTTATAGCTTAAATCTTTCATTATGCCTGACTTCCATATCCCTTGCTCTTTATTATGCCATGTGCTAAATCTAAATTACATGCAGAGGGATTTATTGACAAGCAACATTTGAATGTCATTGTCTGCACTGTATTTCGTAGGGGTATCAGAGGTAAGGGGGTGCAATTTCATTGCGAGTCACTCTTAATTTTTATTTATTCAAAGATTTTGAAGACCTTGGCTCATTTTACCCCACCATTTATAGTTGTTGCTTTGATTTGGCCTATCCTGTGACAATCACAACAAAATACATTGACTGGGTCTTTAACTTGGCATTATGTTAAAAAAAGTGCAAGTTGCATGAATACTTTTTGTAAGATTCAGAGGATCTAACAGTTGGTTATATACATTTCTATTTCAATCATGAAGTAAACGTACCTTCTAGAAGAGAAAGCATCATGACGATCATGTCCTGCTGCAGGTCCAGGAGCTCCTTCAGTAATTCAATCTGACTGGAGTCCTGTTGTGAGAAGGGAAAAAAATATCACTCAGACAACTGATGGCCTTCCTGTAGGGATTGCTCTGCACTACTTAATAACCCTGAGCTGAGTCTCAAGTGATCAAGGCTGCGTCGGATTCTGCTGGGGGCCAGACGGTCCCTCAACTCGACATCCATCGATCATCACCAGGGTTGATGTTATTTCACCGTCCAGGAGCAGATGGCTGGGCCACTCTGACTCATTTAGGGTCTCTCTGGATCTTGTATTAACCACGCCATAAATCCAAACCTAACTTTGCTGGGTTGAATTAAACCCCCCCGCACCTGTGTTCTGCAACATCTACTGTCACACCTAAATCCTTAGAGATGATAAGATAAGGTTATAAATCTTATAACTAAATTGGCTGACGTGATTGTATTGCAGTAACACGCTGGTGTTATCATTGAGACTGGAGGGACCTCTAGTGGTGTCTCAGAAAACATTGATGCTGTTCAGGTTTTTTAATTTTAACTGCACAAGTGGTTCCATATAAACAATTATTTGGGCATTTATATTCTGACTTTGACCGAAAATGTACTTTTATATCCACATTACCTCCTATGATATTTATTTAAAGCCAAAATTCTAAACAATTTATGGATTTACAGACAAAAATATGTACAACAGAAAATGCAGTTCAGCTGACAAGTTCATTAGCAAATATTTGACTATACTTTCAACCTTTAGAGAATTTCAAAGCTGACTTCCTATTGCAAGCTGATTCCTCAACAATGTGGCCAAGTCTTTACATGCATATCATTTGTAAAAAACATTGAAATATAACAAGAAAATCATTTTCATTTTAACTGAAAGATGCATACAAGATGTATTGTCTCAACTTTCACCCTGCAAGTATCATCTGTAAAATGATTAGACATTGTTGTAAATATTATGCCAAACTTTTTAGCATAACAGTCTAAGAAGTGGTTGCAAAGCTCACAAATGAAAACAATAGGAACACTTCTATCAAAGAACTACTTCCTCACTTCTGACAAATTCGAGTTTATTTCTGCTGACATACATCAAATACCTGGGATAATTTCATCTGCATGTTGGCAAAGACATGCAAGAAGCCCACAACTGCATCCCACAGCCTGCTGTGAGCCAGACTCTGCTGATTACCGATGCATGGACCCTGGAGGACAAACAATATGGTTCATAGGATGAAAAGAGTGACATGGCTAACTGTGGAGCAGTGTGTGGTAATGCAATACCTGTATATACTCTGTCAAAGAGTTGAAGACCTGTTTGGCAACTGACAGTGCTTTAGAAAAGTTCCTCTGGCCAGCTTCATCAATGACATCCTTACCAGAATAATACCAGTAGAAATCACTGATGGATTCCTAAAAGAGGAACTAATAAGTTAATTGTTGTCTTTTATAGAGGAAAGGCAGGAGGTCTGCATGCTACAGTGGGCTACCTGGAGTCTAAGCAGGTAGTCAACTGTGCTGATGATGATATTGACTGTGGTGGTATTCCCCGTTTGGGTCCTCAGGAAATTTTGAAAATCTAAAACGCACATGACAGACAATTAAGCATAAAGTATGACTTAAATGACTTCCTCAGCCTTCTTCACATTTTGTCACATCCATCTGCTCAGCAATTCTGATCTGCTTCTCAGTCCTATCAGACGAAAAGGAATGTTTGAGGGAAAGAAACTGCAAACATCAAGTTTTTTTGGCTCTTGTTTTCCATACATACATAAAGAAAATAGAGTGAACAGCTAATGTTGTAGACTTCCTGTCCACGGATTCTTACACCTGAGCTGCATCTCTGCAGCTCTTTCAGCATTACACTTCTCACATTGCTCTGAGATATTCAGAAGTTGGGATTTTGCTTTATTCCCTAACTTATTTTAAATTTTTCTACAACTTTATTCTGTCTGCTGTGTTCACTGGACTGCTTTATGTTTATTCACTCTGGCAAACCTCAGAGAAAGGAGGGTTAAAAAAAAGAATGGAGGCCAAACATTTCAAATTTTTATATAAAAAAAATGGAAAACCATTTATAAATTTCCTACCGCTTCATGTATTCACTACTTTGTGTTAGTACATTTGAAAAAAGTTCAAGGCATCAGAATATCTTTTCTAGCAGAAGGACTTTATTTACACCAAATCTGTACTCTCAAATTTTACTGGGCTCCATCAAACATTATCTGAAATTCTGACATTTAAAAGCCAACCTACCATTGTTATGACCCTCACAGAGAAGTTGCAGAAACCTAAAGAGATCCTTAGTGAACTCATCATTTTGTAGAACCTTGGAACCTGAGAACAAGCATAAAATATATATTTTTTAGTTTAAATATTGATCAGTGCTTTTATATCTATGCAGGCATACAAGCTTTCTTAATGTTTGCCTCCTTATAAAGCTGCTTCCTTGTTGACAAACAACCTTAAATCTTGTGCACTATTCTGTTGAGAGCACACATACAAGGTCAAGTGCATCAATCCAAAAATTAAAAAAATACAGGAAGAGAGCTGAGCTTTGTTGTTCACACAAACAAAGCTTTGGTAGATTTAACTCATAATTCACGCTGGTTAGTATTATAAAAATTTTATTAAATAAATAAAGGTCCCAAAGGAAAAAGCAAGCACTGATTTCCTAAACTAAAACATTTCAAACAGTCTTAGGGGTCTAACCGGAGAGTAAAGGAGCATGCATTAGTTTACTCAGTCCAGGGTTCAAATATTGACATTGCATCGCATTCATAAAAAAAAAAAAAGAAAGAAGAGGAGACAGGAACCGGGAGGAAACAAGGAAAGGAAGAAAAAGGGAGCTAGAGCAGTCAAGATGTCAGCACAGCATACAATGAGTAGAATCTAAACCATGTATTTACCCCGCTCACTCACGTTGACTGGGATCGATGACATTAAAACATGATCAGAAGGAAACAAACAAACAAAACAAAGGCAGACATAAGCAAAGGAGAAGACATTGAAATTTAATCAGAATAGGTAGGAACAGGGGAAACAATGATAGGACTATAGATATAGATATATATATTTAATTTACATACACTGATTGGCAACACTGACATACAGCAACAATTATTGCAGTCTTACAGGAAGCACAGGTTGCTCACCGGGCAGGAGTTTAGACGAAAAACAGTAACCATCACTTATGCCTGATCTTATGAGGTGAAAATGAGCTGGGTTATGTATGATTAAAAAAAGTCATTATACTGTATGCAACCCATCAGTTTAATAGAAACATTATATGTAAATGTGTTTGTGACAGTTTTTTGGGACTCAGACAGGACTTTGACATACAGTAGCACAGGTTTGTCTGCGGGATGACATGACAACACGAAACAAGAAACACACATGACATGGAGATGGATTTGAGGAATAACAAACCAAAGAGCAAATGTTCTTGCAAGCTAATCCTATCTCTTTTTTGTTTTGTTTTGTTTTGCAGTCATCTTTGAAGCCATTATGGTCAAAAGCTCATCATGTGAAAATAAGGGGTAGTTTACTAGGTGATAAGGCCACCAGCTGGGCTAAAGCAGATTGCGCCAGAAATCTGTTCACATACAGCATCAGTAAATGGTTAAGCGCCTCATCTGCTGCTCCAATAACACCCACAGATTTTATTATCTGGATTTAATTTTCATTTTAATGAAGATACTGATCTATTAGGAGACGGTTTGCGTATAAAAAGAGCAAATTAACTACTGGATTTTTATTACTGAGGGTCTAGCGTCTCATCACTGACAAATATAAATTTACAGTAAATCTTTCTTCAAATTTTTAAACTGACTTTAATGAACTTTTTTACAACACTTTCAGTCAACTAAATATCCCCCAGAGCAGGCAGGATCAGTCAGAAGCAATGTTGAAGAAGAGCTAGGATTGCAAAGAAGATTTTACCACGTTTATCATCCTTACTCACTTGATCCCTCTTCAGTAACCATCCCCAGGCCTTCGGCTTTGTTTTGCCTTTCAAAGGCATTCAAATCCAGGACACTGAGAAAGAAATGATGCAGAATGAACTTTAAAACACAGAATCTCATTTGTCTGCGTTTTTCAACTTATACAGCAAATTCTACAAAGTTGGGGAAAGAAATCTGCTGTTGAAACATGCAAAAGTCAAAAGCGCTGAGACTCATTTATCGGGTCCCAAAAGCAAAATATTCTATAGTGAAATATTTCAGTTGCCATTTTGAATACCTCAAGAAATTGAACAATTATTCCAAATATTTAAGATTAGCATCATCCTTTTGAAAAAGACATGAATACTGATATATTCATGTCATAGCAGAAAATGTTTCTTTTTCCAATTCATTAAATGACATAAATCTAATTCCATGCTTTTCCATGCTGTGGAGGAAACCTTAAATTTATTATTGACTGCTGTTGCTATGAGAAGCCAATTTTCTACCCCAGTTCTATGTCAAACATGGTGTAACATGGTGTAACTCAGTCAAAAAAAAAAAAAAAAAAAAAAATACATATATATATATATATATATATATATATATATATATATATATATATATATATATATATATATATATATATATATATATATGTATTTTTTATTTTTTTTTTTTTTTTACATTGAACAATTGTATTGTCATTACCTGCATGACATCATCAATCCAGACAGACTTTTGAAAAACCCCACGTCTCTTTTCTCCTTGAGATAATCCAGCATTTTCTGTATAATAAATGCCAGATTATTCAGATAAGCTGAAGTTGGTAAATGGTCAACAAGAGAATCGATGCATACCTGCTGGACCAGGATGTTTCCACCGTTGAGAATGGAGATGCCCAGTTTGAGGGTGAAAGTCACCGTGGCACCAAGTCGACCTGAGATGATGCAGAATGGATGATAAATTGACCAAATATGGCCGCTGCAGGACAGCACACAGGTGTGTGATTTTTACTACCTTTGCTGGCACTAATCATTTGAAGAACCATCTCTGCTGCACCTCGGTCGTGCAGTCGGGCTTGCTGATACAGCATCTTCTGTTTCTCCATTTCCTTTTCCTATTAGAAATCAAGATGTTTGTAAAAAGTATTCACAAAAATAATAAAAAAACAAAGAAACCCTAAAGCAGGGGTCCCCAAGCTACAGCCCGTGGGCCGGATCTGGCCTGCCTCCTCATTTGGTCCGGCCCCCTGAACAATACCAGAGTGCATTCAGTGTTTTTTTTCATATATATGTGGATTTTTCTTCAACCACCAGGGGGACTCTTGAGCAGATATGAAACTTAGTTTCCCTCAATGGAATATATACTAGTCAGTACCAGTCACCGTTTCTCTCACGGTTTTTTTCCATTTGCATTCTGGGTAAAAATCTATCTTCAAACGCCGACTATGTCGTCGGCAGTAATCCAGCCCCCCCCCCCACACACACACACACAGTTTCATCCCGCCCCCATCAACAAAAGTTTTCTAAGGTTTCTTTCTCAAAAAACTAAGACCGGCCCCCGACCAGAAAAGGGAACAGTTATGTGGCCCAAGCAGGAAAAAGTTTGGGGACTCCTGCCCTAAAGGTAACAGTACCTCAAATGTTTTCTCTTTTCCTTCTTCTTCCTCTTCGCCTTCAGCACAACTCTGAAATGGAAAGCAAAAATTTTAAATGCACCATTTCCAAAGAAGCATACAAAAACAGTGTAGGAAATGCTGTACCTTTGCCATCATATCTGCATATGCAATATACAAGGGATCCTCTTCCAACGAACTAATGAAACAAAGAAATGCATTTCTAGTTAGACTTTGCACATCTGACACTTACATCCTAACTATAAATAATCATTTTCAGCCACTTGTTCCAACAACATTAATGAGGTCTCCCTACTTTATACAAAAATGGGCAATTCACACTTAACACCCACGTTATCAGTTGTGAAGAGGTCCAAAGCAATTATGCATCACAGATGGAGCAGCTTGTGCCATTGCCAGGTGGCCAGGTGTGTGTGTGTGTGTGTGTGTGTGTGTGTGACTGTGAATTTACCTGCATTCAGTCAGAGCGTTGTGGCTGAAATGAAGGATGAGCTGGTGTAAAGGGTCCGGTTGCTTTCGGACCTCCTCCTCTTCCTCTTCTTCCACTTTAGGCTGTGTTTTCTGCGCAAAAAGAACAAATCAGAATTATAACCCAGAGTGATAGGGTACAAATTGTTGGGTGCATTTATTTTATTCCACGTCTCAAGAGAATATCAGATAACATGCGCCATACAGACCACATGCTTAATGATGACAGGCATATTTTATACACTCAATCTGGCATTCAAATGCACTCAGAGATGGCGTTGTCAAATGCGGATGGAGTTAAGCATGACTCTCTTATTACAGATATTTATGTTATCTAATAACACAAATATCGGTAACACTTTATTTGAAAGGGGTTGAATAAGACTGTCATGACACTGTCATAAACATGACATAACACCTGTCATGAACATCAATAAGTCTTCATGAATATTTATGACTGTTGTCATAAAGTGTCATTCGGTAAATCATGACACTTTTAATACAAAGTTGACATTATTGAAAATGTCTTTGTTACGACAACTTGACATTAATCTAGACAAAATGTCTTCATTATGACAAGTTGTCATTAACCTAGATAAAATTGACTCTGTTAGCATAGCATTTGACACTGCATTAACACTAAATTACATCTTTATAATTGTTGCTACTTGTTTCACTTTACTTGAGGTAAAAGTTAATATTAATGATACTTAATGACATCTTCATAACTGTTGCTATTTGTTTCACTTTACTTAATGACACTGTAATAACACTTAATGACATATTCATAACTGGTGCTATTTGGTCCACTTTAGTTGATGCAAAAAAAAAAAAAAAAGTTAAGTCTGTTATTAAATCATTTGATAGTGTAATAAAGCTTAATGAAATCTATTGCATGTCCTACTTGTTTGGCTTTATTTCAGGGAGTGGAAATATTAATGTTTTGTTAAATCTTCTGCTAGTGTAATAATTAAATCATTATGACTAGTATTATGACAAATTTATGTGAGATCATGATTTCTTGGTTAATGACAAGTTGTCATAAAGACAATTTTGTCTAGGTTAATGTCAAGTTGTCATAACAGATATTTTCAATGATGTCAACTTTGTATTAAAAGTGTCATAATTTACCGAATGACACTTTATGACAACAGTCATAAATATTCATGAAGACTTATTGATGTTCATGACAGGTGTTATGTCATGTTTATGACAGTGTCATGACAGTCTTATTCACCCCCTTTCAAATAAAGTGTTACCCAAATATCCAATGAGTTCACACACTGAAACCAGGCATGGGCTTATTACTGTAATCAAGGTTTTAAAAAGTTTTAAAAGAGATAAAGGCTTCTGTGATAGGATTTCCACAATTTAAAGTCACTTTAATGTTATGTCAGAGATAAGTGCTGAAATGACCTTGAGCTAAAACACTGTAAATCAAGCTATGAGCTGATAGCTTGACTAATTAATCAGCTAATATCGGCTTGCTGTAGTCGTGAAGTGTGATCTTATAAAGGGCAGAAAAAATGAGACAGCAGGATTAAGTATCTTAAACGTAAAGTTTTGGATACTTAAGTTCTGAAACATTATTTTTTTTTTACCTTAATTTTTCTCTTTTCTTTGGTTATTTATCTTGGTTTCTAAAACAAATGATTTTTTTTTTACATTATTTAGTTTTTTAAGATTATTTAGTTTTAAAAGTAGAGATGCTTTCATCTTATTGCAGAGAAGATGTGTGCGATTGTGATTTTATACATGCATGTGTGTGAAGCTACAAAAACTTCAACTGAAGTGTCTATTTTTGAGCTTCTACACTAAATAGATGAAGTCTGGGAGTAAAGAAAAAAAAAAACTTGAGAAGGACAAACTTAATAAATTAAACCGGTAAGTTGAAGCATTGTGACAGGATGCTTCCTTACCTGTGTTTAACACAACACATCAAGTCGCCCTGACATCAGCAGAGATGTCATGCTTACCTGAAACACAACTCTTCACTACCCTGGTCACCAGGAGTGACTCAGTTACACAAACTGACAATGGCATGACACTGACAAGACGAAGACTGTCGCATATAAACTATGCACAGCTCATAGGTATGTACATGAGGAGAACTGGGGAGGTGAGAGCCATGACTACTTACTGCGAGGTCCTGCACCAGCTTCTCCTCAAAAGAGTACTCCTCTGTTTCTATCCATATACTTTGATATGCCAGAAGGAAGAGGTTAATAGAGCGATGCCTAGCAAGGGGTAAGAGGACATTAAGCCTGGGTTAGACAGGAAGGAAGAGGCCAAAGGAGGATAGGTTCCTTTAAGAAGGGGTTGATGCTGGTTAGTTTAGGGTTCTGGCACATCCAGCTGGTCTCTTTACATGTACAGTCTGTCGATGAGCATTGCTTTCACTCTAACATCTCAGCTCTTGGTTGAAGTACACCTACCCTAGGATTTAGGGAAGTATGTCCAACTAGTCAACCAGGGCAACATTTTTTTACAGAGCACATGTATAGGTGACTCTCAAAAATTAGAATGCCATTTAAATTACTTTTCTGCTGTTAAAGTGTGAATTTCCTCGAAGGTACAGCTAATTAAACACACATTCCATTATATTCTTAAAAAAATTAAAAAAGCAATTTATTTCAATAATTTAATATGCATGTTTTCTCCTTCCACTCAACTTTCCATCAATATAAAAAACAGCTTTTAGCCACTTTAATTACCTTATATGACTTATCCTACTTGTGAAGATATCAATGACGGAGGAGCAGTCGGATATTTTTCTGATGAATTTCTTAGACATAACAATTACTTAAGTAAAATTTTCCATATTCATACCATGAATATTTACACAAACCATCTCAAAGCATTTTATGAGAAAAACAGGTTCAAATTACTTCTGATTTGACAGTAATAAGGAATAAATCAAACTCACAACAATACAATTCAATCAGATTTAATGACACACATAGTCCATTCTGATCTTAAATGCAATAACTGTGTTCACAATGCCAAATGTTACATTTTTGATTCAATCATTGGGGAAAAGAAATACCTTAATTATGATATTCTAATTTGTTGAGATTCACCTTATTAAATAGTTTTCCTCAGGATGATTTTTTGTGACTTTTTTCAAAAGAAGGAAGTTAGATTGAAAAAAAAAATGTTTCTAAGTGTTAAGAATGGATTCAGGCTGACCATGTTACTGCAAATGTGTGGACCTGTGGATTAGCCAGAGATAACCTGAGGCAGAAACTGTGCCCAGAGGGAAACAAGCGTAGCCACAAGCCAGAGAGCAGTACTAGGTTAGCACTTCTTTACCGTCAGAACTGAGAGCAGACTGTCATAGTCTGTGTTCTCATGCATTATCCCCAGCCAAATGTGTCGGAAGGAATTCATGAAGTAATTATTATTTTTGTGCCTATGGGGATGAGGAAGAGGTACAACAGAGTCTTGAGATAGGGGACAGAATAAGGACTGAAAAGAGAGACAAAAGAAAAAAAAAAGATGACATCTGACAAAGCATAAAGTGCTACAGAGAAGCTTCATTTTCACACTTCTCATATAAATATCTACAGGAAAGTAAGAAGCCTCCGCTTTGTGCATAGCATCCAGTAATTATTACCTACTCTGAGTCATATGTTACTGTCAACAATGCTGAATAAATGAGTCATGCTGTCAGAGAGGCGGGCAGGATCTGAGCACATATTGAAGAAGACCACCCTGAGGTATCGTGCTTGTTAATTGTTTTCCTCGAAGCTGTGAGCACTCTGCCTGACGTCCTCTGATTGAGTTAGAGAGCAGCAGGCCATAAAATTACAACTGCTCATTCCTTCCTTCTTACATGTCACAATAGCAGCTGCAGGCTATGTATGTGTATTCTAAATAGAGAGAGGCAAGTCATTAATGTGGGGTCAGGAACCAGGAAGGAGAAACAAAAGAGCTGAACAAACAGCAAAAGTAGACATTACAGTGGGAAAAGAAATCCTGAAGCATTTACTGAACCATTTCTAATGTGTTCAAGGTGCCGAGAGGCTTCCTGCAGAGTTTTGCCATAATCTCATTAAGGTAAAAAGGTAAAAGTAATTTTATTTATATAGCACATTTTCAGCAACAAGGCAATTCATGGTGCTTACCGTTAAAGAGGATTGGATGGAGACCTTTTAAAAATGAAGGGAACTATGAATGTTTTTAGTTTAACTGTGCACAATGCAGTACCTTGGTAGATTATAAAGGGGGGCCATTCGGAAGCAGGCAACAACTGCACGCTTTCGCTGTTTGGAGAGCAACTTCTGCCACACGCACTTCTTGGATCTCAGTGGCTGCTCCACCTAAGGAGGGTAGATAAGTATTAAAAGTAGTAAGACAGCTTTTTGTGCTGGCTGTGCCAAAAAAAAACAACAAATTTAAATGAATTCTACAAATTCTGGTAAAAAAAAAAAAAAAAGAGTGGATTGAGGTCTTGCCAGAATCATGATGGGATATTTTGGATGACAAGTGAAAGTGTGGTTTCTTGGCAAACTTGTTTAATTTATAACCTTAGTGGGCAAAAAAATAAAAAATAAAAAATACTTGCACATCTAATGTGCTTTATCATAATTCCAACTAAGGAAACAACAGTTACAATCATCATTATAAAGTAAATATTAATATGACATTCATATCTATGTTTTTGTGTGTAACTTTCTGACTATAACAACATGGTTTATTTTATAGCAAAGCGATAATAAAGTCCAACCATCTATTCACATGTGTCAAACTCAAGGCCCGCGGGCCACATGTGGACCCCTCCCCCCACCCCCCAGCATTTTATAGGCCCATGATTGATTTAAAATAGGGTTTGAGCACGAATTGACTACAAACTACATCTCCCACAATGCATTCCGATTGTTACCAGCCAACATTACGGCTTCTTGCCACTAGAGAGCAGCAGAGTCACCTCAAGCTGATTATTGATTTTTCCACCGAATAAAACTGAGACATCGACAAGCTAACATCAAAACGTCCAAGAAAAGAAAAATCGATTTACAAGTAAGACTGTGAATGAAGATGTGTGTGAGTTGGTGTCAGGGCGGCAGGTCGCGCTAGATGTTATCTTGACCGACAACATAAAAAAATAAAAAAAAATCGGTCATGTACTATTTTTATCCGTGAAAGTACAATCATATTAACATCGACTATTTAGTCGCATTTTATGCGGTTTAGTTAATATTCACCGTGAATCCAGATCCCATCACAAATTAAGCAGATAAATGTATCTACATTTTTCTCGTAGTGACAAAAACCACTGACTGAGGCCCCAATAACTTTTAATAAATTAAATTAAGCGACTTCACTTAAATTAGCATCACTTCACCCGCTGGGGTCTGAACGCAGTTCCTCCTGGTTCCCATCTGCCCTTTTACCAGGATTATTTATTTTTATTTTTTTATTTGCGTGGTTTCGCTTCTCCGAAACCGACAGATTTTACGTCTGCAGCTCCTCCAGAACACCGCTCTCCTGGGCGTTCAGGACTCTGTAGAACCATTTGTCTCTGCTAATGACATCTTCAATACTTTTTTTGATCCCAGGCTTAGTTTATGGACTGAACAGACAGAAAACAGTTACCATTTTACATTTTGAACTGTTGATTTTATTTTTGAACCATTTTTTTATGGTTCAAAAATAAATTTTTTAATTGTATAGTGTTGATTTTATTTTTGAAACCTTATTTATTGTAAAGTGTTGATTTTATTTTTGAACCATTTTTAATTGTAAAGTGTTGATTTTATTTTTGAAACCTTATTTATTGTCAAGTGTTGATTTTATTTTTGAAACCTTATTTATTGTTAAGTGTTGATTTTATTTTTGAACCATTTTTAATTGTGAAGTGTTGATTTTATTTTTGAAACCTTATTTATTGTAAATGTTGATTTTATTTTTGAAACCTTATTTATTGTAAAGTGTTATTTTATTTTTGAAACCTTATTTATTGTAAAGTGTTGATTTTATATTTGAACCATTTTTAATTGTAAAGTGTTGATTTTATTTTTCAAACCTTATTTATTGTAAAGTGTTGAGTTCATTTTTGAACCCTTATTTATTTTGAAGTGTTGATTGTCTGAAAGACCTTACACATGAATTGCCCCATATGGGGTTTGAACCGACGACCTCAGCATTACCAGCACCGTGCTCTAACCTGCTGAGCTAACTCACCTACCTTACAAACTGTTGAGTTTCCATGGATTTAAGAAGAACTTACATGATCTTACCACAATGAAGATATGATAAAATTGCTTATATTCCAATGTTTTTCAAAACAACATACATAATATTTTATTTTCCAGAGATTTTGTATTTTGAAGTGTTGATATTATTTTTGAACCATTTTTTATTTGTAAGTATTGATTTTATTTTATAGCCATTTAGCCAAGTCTCTGTAGAACCATTTGTCTCTGCTAATGACATCTTCAATACAATTGTTTGATCCCAGGCTTAGTTTATGGACTGTAATTTGAAATTAGGCACAATTATAAGTCTGACAGTTTGTTCACCAAGTTACTGTGCTCTCTGAGAGGATCTGTGGTCTAAGTATTTGACTTTGTTCCATGCCCATCGTTGACATCAGTCTCTAATATAATGTGGATCATCTACTAGGAACACTGCAAAGAGCATGAGTTTCTGTAGTGTAGTAGTTATCACGTTGGCTTTACACGCAAAAGGTTTCTGGTTCGAAACCAGACAGAAACAGATTTTGCATGTTCTATTCATCACAGGTGTTTACTAAAGGTCAACAAGGGTCTGTGGTGTCATGGTCTGTACTCAGAATCCAGGCATCTGAGTACAAACCTCAGTTGAAATTTTCATGCTTTGCATCTCACATCATCAACTTTGGAACCTCAAACTGAAACAAAGCAGAGAAGTTCAGTTCCTGTAGTGTAGTGGTTATCATGTTTGCTTTACACGCAAAAGGTCTCTGGAAATGGTTTTTGTAGGTTATGCATCTTTTGGGGTGCAGTGAGACAACAAGAGCCTTCCTCTTTCGTGATGGTTCATTTGCCAATCGACTTCAATGAAGTGGAAGAAGTGGCTGGGGAGAGGGAAGTCTGGGCCTCCCTTCTGAAGCTGCTGCCCCCGCGACCCAATCCCGGATAAGCGGAAGAAGATGAAGATGGATGGACTTCAATGTAGGCTTCTTTGAAATCAAAGCTACTTTACTTCAGTTACCAATTGGCAGTTCTATGGCGTAATGCACATGTGTCAAACATGCACCATGCTCAAACATGCTGATAGGCTGATGATTGACTTAAAATAGATTTTGAGCATGAATTGACTACAAACTACATTTCAACCAAAGGTTTGTATTCAGAAAGAATGTTTTTAATTAATTGATTTCAGTTGCATCTGAGACTAAATCTTTGCATAAAGTCTAATGTCTGCCCATGTGACTTGTTTTTATTATTTGTTTGCTTACCTTTAAACACTGATTTAAATATTGTAATTTTTAAACTGAGCAGTAATTTTACATCCATGGAAACTCAAATGTAATATTTAATACTTCAATAAATAAAATCAGTTATTTAACAATATGAGGTGGTGTTTAATTTATTTTTAACATTGTATTTTTATACATTGATGCTAGGGCTGCCCAAGTCTAGTTTTCCAGAGCTACCATCTGCAACTTTATATGCATTCCTTTTCTAACACACCTGGACCACTGATTCATTATAAACCTCTTCAGAACTGAATGAGGGAAGTCAACCTTTTGTCTGGGTGTGTTTTAGCAGGGATGCCCTCCTGATCTGTACCGTCAATGTGGCCCGTTGAGGGTGGCCAATATGCTGAAGTGGCCCTCGGTGAAATTGAGTTTGACACCCCTGGTCTATCTGTTGTGGTACCTTCTATGCTTTTCATGATATTTAAAACCCGATTACCATAACAACGTCTTCCAACTGAAATCATTCCAACTGTATTTTTAATATAAAGTAGTTAATGCCATCACATCCTCCAATGAGTAATGTGTCTTTATTTTGACCTGTTCCAGATTAAAGATGGCAGCAGAGATCCTTTGGATACGGTCAACCACTCGTTCAGGGTCAGGTGGGCTTTCAATCCTCATCACAATGTCCTTATACAGGTTCAGCTGCCACCGCACAGCAGGGTCCTCAGACTAAGAGAATATTCAGATAAAATTGAAAGCAAAGTAAATTGACAAAATGTTGATTAATGAGGAAATGTACTTAAATGTTGCTTTTGTACCTTTTCTCGAAGGTGCAAATTTTGATGTATGTGGTCTTTAACCTCTTCATCTGTATCTTTCTGTAAGGAGGAGATAAAGAGAGAGAGGGAGACTTGCTACAAATGGCATGCAGGATAGAAAATGGCAGGCCATAATAAAAGGTTCAGCAAAGCCATTTCAAAAAATAAGGTCACGAAACATCAAGCTTGAAGCAGCAGAAAAGGCTGAAGAAATTCTGATGGCATTTCAATTTTTCTCCAATAAAGAAAAAGTCTCGACTAAGCATTAATAGCAAATTATAAAAAAATATATATGTAGAAAAGATGTTCCCTATATTGTTTCCTATGGGTGACATGCATAACCTTACATCAGCTAAAACACAACCAATAGAAAACATATAGATACATCAAAAGGACTACATAAAGGATAGCTACTGCAGCTGAATACAAATATGTGCTTCAAATTCTTGACTTTCTTTAAATTAACTTAATAATGTGTTGGTGCATCACAAGAGATGAAAACTAAAAAAAGAAAATATGAAAAACTTCAAGGAGTGTCAAAAATTCTTCGAGACGTTCAAGTATTTTCTATTAGAGCATCAATTTGCATTTCTTTAGGCAATGTTGCTCTCATGTAAGTGTTTCAATCTTTTTTTCAAATGGGTTCTCACCATGAGGTAGCGAGTCTTGGCAAGAGAAATCAGCTCCTGATCCCCAGGGGTGCACATGTTGAGGCCGATTGGCAGCATCTTCTTCAGAGCGGCCACAATTAATGAGGTCTGAATGGAGTAAAACTCGCCGCGCCTCTTCTTATGTTTCCTCTCCTGGTCTTGTCCTCCAGACTGAAAAGTTCATCATGACATACTCAAAAAAAAAAAAAAAAAAACACATGTAGTGGCAAGTAAAAACTAGAAGCTTTAATTTATTGGTCAAAATTCAGTGGCTGATAGCATTGGAGAAGATTCAAAGCACTTACTGTGTGCAAAACTCCACAATCGGCTCAGTAAAAACACATATTTCCTCACAAATATCAATATATCTTGAAAACACAAACACACATATGGAAATGCTAACGACAGACTAACAACAAAATACACATATAGCTTTTAACTATTGACTACAGACAGAGGGATATCACGATCAATCAACTGCAAACATACATAATCACATAAGATGCTGCAGAGGGACAAAGCTTTTTATACCAGATGAACTGTGGTTGACCCATACAGCAGTGAGGGATGAACAAACTGACCATGTCACACACTGATAAATGGAGGCCACAAATTACCAGGTAGCATAATATATAACTAAACTATAGACTACATAGCACATCAGGCACAAGCTATTGGCTTTTCTGCTTGGTGACAAGAGCATACAAGCCAATAAGCTGGCAGGTTAACAGCACATGCACTGCATCACTCTACCTTTTCCTTAAAGGACTGTTTTGAGTTAGAGGGATAGATAGAGACAAACAGAAAGAAGCAGTTAGGGGGAAAAAGGGATGAGAGGGCGGTTAATAATGGAGGCACAAAGTCCTCCTCATACGGACATGCAGTGCAATGAAAAACATTGTATTTTTCTTCAAAGTGCTCAACCAAGCAGATGTACTAAAGCTGAGGAATGAAAATTAGTGTTTGTTTGTTTTTTTTGTAATAACCATGCAGATGTTATACACACACATAGAAGATTTAAAAGATGATATAATGTCAGAAGGCTCCATAGTGTATTCCTTAAAAATTTGATTTAGATTTCTAAATCCTCTCAGATGTGTGTGTATTGTAGGAGTGAACACCCCGATTCTGTGATATTCTCATAGCATTTTCATGTTAACATATGAGCACATGTATTATCAAAATAGTTTTTTTTACATGGCAGAGAACATGTTAACATGTGTCCTATTAATGGCCATGTTTATAGTGGTTTGCTCGTTTTTTAACATCTCATGGAAACAGTAAATTATTTAGATTAAAGCTCATCAATCTGCTGCATGTAAAGTCCAGAACGTGTAAATTTGAGTTCATCCCTGTGAAGAAACATGGCAGTAAATCAACATACCTTTGACATCTTTGTTTTATTGTCTCCAGTCAAGAAAGAAAGATTGTTGATTTCATTTTGAACCACAAAGTTTTGCTCTTCTCTTTTAAAGTTCTGGGGGAAAAAAAGAAAAGAAAAAAAAGAAAAGAAATAATACATGTCAGTCTATACATTTTTATGTTTTGTCAAGTTACAACCAAAATCTTAAGAAATTACAATCCCAACATATTTTATTGAGATTATATGTGATGGACTAACTCAAGTGATGAATAACTTTGCAGTGGGAGTCAGTACTATAGAAGCACATTTTGCTGCAATTACAACTCAATCAGAAGGGATAGGGACTAATGCGAAGAGCATTTGTGCACATAATTTTTTTCAAATTTTGATTAGATTTGGGGTCTGGACTATATGGACCATTCTAACACAAGGCCATCCATCGATCAAAACCCTTCCAAAGCAGCTCTGGTTTTGTGTTTAGGGCTTTTGTCAGTGAGAAGGGAAAACCTCTGCTATTTTCTTGAAGCTTATGCAAACTAAATCAGGTTTTCATTCCCAGATTGTGTTGTATTTAGCTCCATCTATCTTTTATTTACTCTGACCAGCTTCCCTTTCTCCATCCCCACCAGGTCTGTCATACTACACGGAGCGATGGCTTCACAACAGACAATAGAAACTATTTGGAAAACATCAGCAGTTTAGAGGATCACAAACTTACTTCAAAATTCGTAAAATCAGCAAAAACCCTTTGAGGGCACATTTTAGGATTCTGGAGAGTTTGCCAATTTCTATCACAAACTGGGCAAACAACTCAAACATCTTAAAATGCTGCATTGGGTTTTATTCAAGGACATAAGAATAAAGGTGACTGAATCCAGATGCACATACTTGTCAGATTCTTATCGATAAAACTGTAAATGCTCTACTCATTTTTGCACTACTTGTGTTTTTGTATCACATCAAATCCCAATGAATAGTTTTAGTGATATGGATACTTTGGTGTAAGCTAAAGAACAAAGGAATCATTTACATGAGACTTGCACCAGAGGATGAAAATCTCTGCAACCATTCTGAAGAGCTCATTGGAGTCTGAATCTGGTTCTTTCAGCCACCTAGACCTGCAATAAAATAAAATAAAAATGATGTAAACTTAGTTTTTTTTTGTTTGCTTTTTTAATTGTGCAATAACATTTCAACTATAAAATAATAACTATCACTTATTCAACCTGTTGTTGTCCACATAGCGGATGAGCATGGGGTAAAATGCATAAAGATCCCTGCACAGCACAGCAAACTCATCCAAAATGAGCAGCTCGGCCTCCTGGGTGTCTCCTTTACTGTCGGCCTTCAGAAGCTCCTCTTCAGCCACCACTTTTACTGTCTTCTTCTTTAGTTTCTCCAAGGTGGGCAAGAAGTGGCTCTTGAGCAGGTCTGCGCGAGCCTTACTAATGATAGGTTGCACATAAACTAAACATTGAATAAAAAAAGATCCAAATTTTAAGCCATCTGATTTATAATTCAGCAATGCAACAATTCAAAGACTGATTGTGTCTGTTAGATATATAAACTCCATCAGTACCTGCAATTCTCTTCATCCAGGAGGCTTCGTCGATGCCTAGGTTGTTGTTGAGGATCTTGAGGATGTTGCCGAGGATGAGGCTGAGGTGCTCCGAGGTGACCGTAGTGCAGTAAGAGCTTCCACCACTGGCAGCCTGGTTTTCAGGGCCCCTCTCCCACCAGTAGGACAAGTAGTTGCACAGCATGGGCAGCACCACCTCGATCACATGGGGCATTTCGGTGTAGCGCGCTCCAGACTCAGCCATGTCATTGATGTCTTTCATGAGCCCGTCAAGCCGCGGCATGCCAGGACACATCTCCTCAACTGATTCTCGTATTCCTAGCACTAAAACATAGCGAGGGTTTTATTCACACATTATACGGAAGCTTTAGTAATACCAGGTTGTGCTGTTTTTAAATGTGTCTACTGGTAATGGGGGAAACTGTTCTAGAATAATGAAGGCTTGACTTTTATCATCAATTTGTAACTCACCTGCTCGATCTCTGGCACTCTTGGTATTAAAAACGGAGCAGGGGTTGTGCGTGTTGAGCTTTGGCTCCAGGAAGGCTACAGGCATGGCGCCAGCAAGAGTGGCCAGACACTGACCGAGAGCTGGCAGCTGCCTTAGAGATACAAAATTATTAAATGACTATGTGTTTTCTTTTTCTTCTGTTAAGTTATTCTCTGCACTTAAAAATCTATGCTGAGGATACCTTTCCACATAGATGTTTTTCCCAGTGCCAAGAGCAAAGAGGCTGGTCAGGATTCGATAGCAGGACACCTGCACATCATCCACTGAGGAAAAAAATAGAGGAAAAAAAGTTACAATTAGGCTGTAAACCTGGAAAGAGATCTGTGTACTTTTACTGCAGTGTTTTTGCAGTATATGTACATGGATGTATATGATCTGATGATCAACTGATTGATCGATTGTTTCTGTCCGTCTGCTAGTTATTGTGGCTTCTTTTAAAAGAACTATGTGTGCTGTACTGCTGTCTTGTGAACTGCATAGTGAGGTGTTTTGTTTTTTGAACTTACTTAATGTGCTAATTTTTGCATTTCTACACTGCCATGAATTGTGGTAATGCTGGCTAATTTGCAGTGTCCTAATCAAATAAATTAAATGAAGTAAAATTAAGTGATTGTCTGGCCATGTCTCTCAATGGATGGATGGAGATCCTTGTCAAAGTTTAGAAATCATCTTTATTACTTGGAACTAATATGAGCACGGTATTCTGCAGTATACTGGAACAAGTCTTGCATGTAAGATCTGTTCAATCAGGTGTTCAAGTGTTAAAAGATTTCACATCTGATAAAAGTATTTTTCAGCTTCAAAACAAAGTAAAAAAAAGAACCCACCACCTTTGATCATTCCCTCTTTGTCAGGACTTACAAAGCAGATCTACTCCAAAGTGGTGTTGAGTGATGTGCTCAAACAGAGCAGTTAGGATGGGAAGCAAAGCCACAGTTGTGTAGTTGATATTCTGCGACACGCCTTTCATCTGGGAGCGAGAGTGAGTGAACTTCCCCAGCTTCAGGTTCTCAAAGGTCTTCTCTAAGTCCTCCGCAGCGTTCTCAAAGAAAGTCCTGAGCCCCACCCTGACCTGCTCCGAGCCCGACTTCATTACTGTCCTGTTAGATTTAACAAGAGCATAAAAAAAAAAATAACTCAAAGCAATTGGTATGGAACCACTGGCGTGTATAGCACAGATACTACTTAATATGCATAAATGCAATTGCTACAACCTAACAGTCTGTAACAGTTTCACACATGATATAAAATTCCCGAGCATTAGCCCGTCTGTCCAGAAACTGTGCCATTAATTATTTACACAGTGAACTGGGAGAAAATTGAAATTCAAGGTGAGTCAGCCATTTCTGAAGCCAGGAAAGAAACTTCATGAAACAGCACAACACATTAATATGATTAGTGTGTTCATTTTCAGCATTTCACAGTTCATAACATAAGTAAATAAATTACCCATTGTTAGGCCTTGATGTGTCAGGGAACAAAGAAGGCAGAGATGAGAAACGCTTGTGTGGGCATCATCTGTAGCTCTTCAGCATAAACAAGACGCCATAATGCAATGCTGATTTAGCCTCATTATGTATGAGCTGCATTTACAAACAGTACCTTGTCTCTAAAGAGCATTATGAGCCTCAGGCAACAAGTGCTGCATGAAATGTGTTCTGCCTTATTTTAATGTCAATGGAAGTTCTTTGTTAATACCAGTATAAAAATAAAGACTGTCTAAAGGAAAATGCTGAAAAGAAAACCAATGTGCTGCAAAGCATCCAGGTCACATTAGATCCACTTAACAAAGAAAAGGTGTCAATGGCTTTCAAAGCAGTTCATGGTTACCTAAAATAATAGCCTTGAGCTTTTCTTTTTTTTTTTTTTTTTAGGAAGGAAACCCTAAGCTGCCAAGTTTCTTGTGTGCTTTGGGCTCTGCCTAATTTGTACGCACCTGGTGTCGAGAGTGTGTGCCAGGATGTGCAGACAGCTGACCATGGTGGTGGAATCACTCCCTACAAAACAACACAAAGGCCATTAGCATGAACACAGCAGCTTTTTCTGTTGACTTTTTGACATGACTCATGAAAGAAATAATTAAATGCACTTATATATGAATAAGGAAAAAAAAATCTACAAAAATAATTAACCTTTACAAGAGGTTTGGTTATGTGCTAAAATTCCTTAAGATAAAAATATTCTGACAGATGAGCCTCATTGGAAAGCACATTCTAACTCACAATTTGCATGCCAATGTAATTTTTTCCCCTTTCTTTTGTTTTGCATTTGGTGAGCTTAATTGGTTTTCCTCTGTTGCTCTGTTTAATAAATGCATTTTAAATCTTGTATTTTGTTTGCCTTTTTTATGTAAACAGTAACCCAAGTAATAGGGGAAGAATCCCTAATTAATTTTTGCAAATAAATGCCAAATTATTTAATATTTGTTTATTCTGGAGACTAGTTGCTGCAAAAATAAACTAATGAATGATGGTAAATTAATTTTGCGTCTTGGATGGAGTCAGACAGCAATGAATGTCCAAACCTGATTATAGTGCTCAGGATGCTAAAAACCCAAGAGATGCTGTCATCGCAATAATTATCACTGATTTTGCTACTGCATTACTTTTTCCAATAATGCAGGCCTTAGTTTTTAAGTCCAACGCAGACAGCGGGCAGGTGTTCTTATGAATTGGTAACAAAAGGTTGCAGGGGATGATCTATAAAAGGTGTTACACAAAAAACACACTTGCAAGAACATCACTGACTAATAAGTGTCAGCTTACCAAAAAGAGAAATCCTATGTCTGACAAGAGCTGCCAGTTTACAAAATAGGCTGTACCATGAAGAGCAGAAATAGGGAGAAAAAAAAAATTCAGAAAATCACAGTGACTTACATAAATGACGTGATTCAGATTTCAGGCAGAAAACATGCAGCAAGGCACATGTTTTCTGTGCTGACAGCGTGTGAATTTCTACCTGGTGACCATTTCCTTCTCTTTGTTGGAGGCGTAACCACTGCTGCTTAGGTTCTTGTTGGGAGAGGAGAGGAAATACAAAGAGTGGTTCTTGAAATATTGATCGATGAGTGGGAGGAGAACCTGAAGACCACCAACAATGAATGTAAGATTAGGCAGAATCCACAGCAAAAAAATAACAAAATAATGAACTTCTAGATATTTGTATTTGTTAACTTTCCGTACCTTGGCAAAAAACTTGATTTCTTGTTCATGAGGGGACCTGTCTGTTTTTCCACTGGCTGCCATTGACTCTGGATTGAGGAAATATGTTCTATTTTAGACAACAAGAAATCCACAAGTCTACTTTAATGCTCTGGAACAGCATCATACCTAAGTGGGCGATAAAGTCCTGGGCTGAATCGACATACTTCAGCAGCTTCTTGAGGAATTTATAGGCAAACCTTTTTTCCATGGAAGAGGAATCCTGCTCCAAGTCCTTCAAACCTCTGCAACATAAGACCTTGTTTGTAAAATACCATTCTTAAACCATTATATTTACTTTTGATAGCACTTAATAAAGCAGTCAATCAACCAGTGATAGTTATAAAGTGCAGCTAAGATCTTAACACAATGCCAGTGACATAGTCACAGCATATTGACCTTGTAATGCTATAGCCATTAATTTGCAGGAAGCGGAAAAGGTCCAGGGCCTTTTCTCGATTACGGGCCTTTTCCTTGGCTGTCAGCGTGTCATAGGGCACCAGGAGAGGATGAGTTCCTCCGCCTGAAACGACAAATGGCCCTGTGTTCAGATGTGATTTACTCCCTCACCGTTCAATGTGTGAGGGCAAACAGAGTGGCTGAACCTAATTTGTCAAGAACACAGAGGCTCTCATGCATATTTACAGAAGTACATGAAAAAGACAACAATAACAACTGTACATGGCTTTGTAATCCACCCACACGCAAACATAAACAATCTGTATGTTTGGCTGGTGTCTTTGTGCAGTTTGCATGCCTAATACACTTCATTACTTCATTAACTATGCACCTCTGCTTCCAAGGTCACTTTTCTTCTTCTTGGCCCAGATGTTATGGTAATTCTCAGCCATTACTTCCACCATACCCTTGGAGTGAAGACAAAAAGAGACAAACTCAGTGAGGAACCCTTTTCCCGCCCACAGAACTCATCCATATTCAGAACAGACTGTTTTGATCTGATGTGCATTTACAAGCTCCTTTGATTTAAAAAGGGGAAAAAAATACAATACAATAAAGCTGAGTTTCTCACCTGCAGTTCTCTGGACAAAGTCACATTACTTGTGTCTACTGGGCTGGGATTAAAACCATTAGCCTGGAAACACATGTAGATTTAAAGTGAGACAATGTCAGCTTCCAGCAACAAATAAACATTTTGATGAAACAAGATTTCTCCCTTAAAAGGATTTCATAAAGGAGCACTCATTGATTTAAGAGCTTGTGTGGAAAGAGATTAACACAGAATGAGTGATCTGCATAAATCCTTACAAAGTAGCAATGCTGTAAAAATAGGAGCATTTGACAACAGCTTAAAACTTAAGCTCATATTTTCAAAACTCAAGACAATATTAATTACTACTGGGCAAATAGTAGGAAGTGCACAATTGAAGGGTTGTGAAAGATAATTCTTGTCACAATTTTGACTGATTCTCTGTGTTCTGTTTCAAACAGAAAGAGTAGCACTGATTTTTTTAAAGTATATTTAGGACCTTGGTAAAGTATTCACACTATTCATACTCTTTTCACATTGTATTATGTATTTTATTGGGTATTGGCTTATTCTTCTTTCCGTAATAGCTTAAATTCAGTCAGACTGGAAAACATCTATGAACATGAGTGTTCAAGTTTCACCACAGATTTTCATCTAATTTTAAATATAAACTTTAATTGGGCCATTTGACACACAAATAAGATTTAAACCATGAAAGGCTGAACAACAATGTTGTTCAACCTTTCATTGAGGTTGATTTGAGATTTGAGGAAAAATCTCAAATCTTTTCCATCCCCTAAAGGTTTTTTTTTTTTTTTTTTTTCAGGATTGCTCTAACCAGCATGTCTGATCGGTAGATATCTCTTTAAAATTCTGCATCAACGACAAAATTTTGTCTCACTATGGTAACAGAAACACAGACTCAATAATGAAAATGAAACTGAGCAAAATTGTATTTGTGTGACAAAAAAAATGAACAAACCATACCTGAGAAGCTTGAGATATTTTCCTCATTTTCTCATTTTCCCTCTGCAGAGACATGCTCTCTCCATCCTTTGTCCTGTCGATGCTCCAGCCCATGGCCAGCATGCATTTAAGCGAGTCCCTAATGGGCAATCTGTAAATCTCCTTCTCCTGCAACACAATAATAAAAAATAAAAAATAAAAACATGCAAGCAAATAGGCATCAGCCTTTACGCTGCTATTCTAAGCACGTGTTTTTACCTTTTCTGTCAGGGCTTTGTAGATCCTTAACTGAGGGTGAGTTTTAGCTTTCTCATCCACACCGTCCCCATATTTCCACCCCAGCAGCACCTGAGATACAAGCAGAAACAAAAGATGAAGGAGAAGTAATATTCACTGATCCCACTTTTCAGTAAACAAGGTGAAGTACACCACAAATTTAAGAGTTACAATGTTTTCAGAACTTGCTATTGTAAGTTTTACTTAAATGCTCAGCAAATGTTACAATGCAGTCTGAGCAGTCGCTAAAAGAAGGATGAGAAGCTTTGCCAGAAACAATTATTGTTGTCTGCCCATCTTTTATTTTGATCTTATTAATTTCTCAAAACATTCATCGTGCTTGGATTGGAATTCTCTCCAATTTAACAACCCACATCTCCCCAAACTTCACCTGCAATCCAAGAATTGTGTTTAACATTACCTTCTCTGCAGACCATTTCTCATGGCAATGCTCAGCATATTTGTTGGTCAAATGTTCAAGTTTTTCTGGTAACACAATGCTAAAAAAAAAAAAAAAAAGAAAAAAAAAAGAGGGCACCAATTATTCTGAAAGCGAGAGCTGACACATGTTAGCAAAGTCATTAACATGTCATTACTCAATATATTTAGTCAGAATGATGCTGTTTTTCTCATTGATTTTAGAGTCTATAATGGCTTACTTAGCAGTATTGATGGGTTTGGGGTCAAAGTTTCCCTGAGCATCCACAGAAACAGGCTTTTCAACGGCCGTGCAAATGGAGGCATCCACATAGTCTGGTGGCAAAGCCCCAGCTATAGCACTGAGACACGGCATGGCCATCTTAAATAACTCTGGGTCGTACTTCTGCAACAGGAAAGAAAAAGGCACAATTTATCAAATAAATTCTGTTATACAACATTTCACAGAGAAGGAACTGTCCTCAACAAATCAAGTAATGTGTTTTACATTTAATTTAAACCGGATGGGTCAGAGGAAGAGACATTAATGAAGAATTATTCTAAAGCCTGAAGAACCAGCACACTTAAGGACTTGGATCAATGATGGGCTGTCCAGATATTGATGTTCTCTGCCCAACTCTTTGCACAGCCTGTTTCCGTGATGGGGCATTTAGTGAGATGTGCTGAGTCTGGCGATCTGCAATGCTAACACGTCAAAAGCATTTCCTTGCATACATACAAATTAATAAAAGACTGATGAGTTCTGTTTTTTTTTTCTTGACTTGTTTCTTTTTTAGATCTACTTTATAGAAACACATTTATTGGCCAATAGCAGATAAACACCAGAAAGAGAAAATGGCGGAAGAAAAAGCTGGTCAAAAATGAAGTATAGATTTTATAGAGAAAAACACATAAAGTTTATGCTTTCCAAAAATTGTTGCTTCCTGGACAGATAGACAGATAAAACAAACGTTTACATCAGGAAATAAAACAATTTCATGCTAAATCTGATATGAGAAACATTTGTTTAAATATATACTGCAAGATATTAATTTCACATGTGTAATTTGTGTTAACATGTTTCCACGCTGATCTTTTGTGAATGCCGCTGGTTGAATCATATTTGTATTGTAAGTGCACACTGTGTGGTCAGTATGAATAGAAAACCACTACACTGGCTAGGTCTATGCACCATTTTTTGTGTAACTCCATGAGTTTCAAATTGCCACGATTTATGTCTCTAGGAGATTTACATAGAAATTTACGTTTCACATAGTACATCATTAAATAAATTATTCAAAACCAAAATCACGTGTGAGCACATATCCTTACATGTTATTTTGAACACGTGAAATTCGCGTATAACAAGACAAAGTTCTGAAACAAATGCCACAAAAGAGCACCTTACCCTCTGAGAAAGAGAATCAAACACCCCCCAGAAGATCCTCTTGGTGAGCAGAAGTTCATCTTCAGATGCTGTGCCGAAGCTGCCCCATCCTGAGGGGAGGCAGTAGTACTTCCAGTTCTGCTCATAGTGGTTGGTTAGAAGCTGGAGGCAATTAATACAAAGAGGAACACTTATTGTAATAAATAAGTGTGTTATGGACATGGAAGTAAGATTAAGAGTTTATATAAATTTGAAGACCAGTTGTTAACCATTACATTCTTTCCAAAGAAACGCTTTACAGCCTAAAGGCACGTAACCATAAAATCCAACACCTACTTCATTATTTTTAAATCATAAATGGCAGGTTTTTATAAATGTGTTACCACTTTTCCCATGTCTCACATTTAAAGTGGGGGGGGGGGACGTAGACCGGTAGCCTGCAGTTTATCACATTAAAAGCCACACTGTCTGTTGAACTGGGGTGGATAAGGTTTTAGTATTTCCCTACAAAGCTGACAACCCAACACATCCAAGGAACAAAGTGTGAGTATACAAAAACCACACAGAAATAAAAGAGGTTAGAGAGGAAAAATAGGGAAGAGGGAAATGTAAAACGAAAAAATTCAAGACACTTTATTTAAGATATAAGAGATTAAGTATTGCTAACCCTTAGAGGCATCTTGCAGTATTCAGTCAGCAAGGGCACGTCAAAGACGAGACGGTGCAGGAGCTGCTGGAGCATGGAGGGGCGGAGGTGTCTGCACAGAGATAACACTTTTGCTCTGGGTATATTGAAACTCCGATCAAACTCATCACGCCGACATAAAAGAATAAATCAGTAAACTGAGCTGAGGGTTATAATGTAATTTCCCTTGAGAGCCACTAAAAAATGCAGTTCAAATGAATGGTTTAATACAGGTAGGAGAAACTTTGAATCCATTCTTGTGTTTCTTACTTGCAAATAGACAGTAAACACTCTTCAATGGCGTCCCTCTGCGCCTTGGTCAGCGAGCGGCCCTTGGATAGCCGGTAGATAGTGTGCAGGGTGGAGTCGATAAGAGTGGCATAGTGCTCTGTGCCAGCAAAGAGAGGGGCACACCGCGTAAGAAGAGGCAGCATGGCTGAGCCGATGTAGCGATTCATAGCCAGGGCGGTCTCAGTGGTACAGAGCCCCTCCTGGTGAGAGAAAATATCAATATATGTTTATGTATAGATTTAAAAACATAATCGTTCAGGCGTGAGCTATACATGCCGAAACCACAGCCTTATGAGGCGCTGATACTATTCCTGTCCAGAGATTATTGGTCCTGAAGCTCATGTTTATTTCTTTGTGTCCCACATTGCTGTCAACTCAAATTACCGTATCCAGAGTGGTAGCCGTCCTCAGGTCGGGGAGGAAGCCGACTTCGAGCAGATGAAGCAGAAAGCTTTGGTCTTCAATACCATACACCCTGTCTAAAAACAGCACCATCGGGGCTTTGTGGTCTGGACAGAAGCTAGCTGACATGTCAGGCTCAGTCATTGATCCGTCTGAGAAGAATCAAAACAGACAGAAAAAGGCAGCACAACATTTAAACAGCTTAGTTCACTCATGAGTAAAGTGATAAAACTGACCAAGAAAACATATACGGTACATAAAAGCAAGTCATTTCTGATTGGAAAAGCCGTGTTTCTTTATTATGCTGGCAGTTTTTTGGTGCCAGGCCCTCACTTGCGGTATTCCTTGTTTAGCTGCTGATAAAATCGGTGAGCCAGTGCACACAGCAGCAAATGTAATGTCCAATCTTGTCATGCTTATTCAGATCGATCAATGGAGCAAGACAGCTTGCCATAGGAATCATCTGGCTTACTCTGAGTCAAGGGAGAGCACCGTAAAGTATTGGGCTACTAAAAAGACTTGAAGTGAAATCCATAACTTTATGCTTTTCTTGAAATGTAGACAGCTTTCTAACATTTTTTGTGTGTGTGTGTGTGTGTGTGTGTGTGTGTGTGTGTGTTGAGTATTCTGATATGTATGCATATAAATTATGTAACTATAAAACATAAATCTCTAAAATAATTTTTTTTTATACATCAATAAAACTATATATTCAAGGGAAATATCCTAACAGGTACCTTTGTTGAGAATGGGCGTTTTGAGGGGAATGCTGATAATTCCTACGAGGTCTTCGGTGGGCACTAGGGAGCGTAATATTGCTCGAATGCGCAGAGCTTCACCTTTTCCTTTGTTGATGAGCTAAAGGAAGCAAATCCAGGAAAATTAAGAATCATAAAACATCAAGAATATACAGCTAGACGACACCAGAGCACTTTGATAGCAATCATAATACAATAAAGTTCATCTGTTTTTGTCATTTTAAGTTTTCAATCGCTCATGCAACATGCTGTTTTCAAAAAACACAAAATTGAAAATTGTCTGGTATGTATAGTTTTGAAAGAGAAATCAGACACACCCAAAATCAGCATCAAAAAGTCAGAGCTTCACGATGCTGATTGTAAATCTCTGGTAAATCAGAAGTGTACGATCTCATATTTACCAGAGATCTTACATCAGCAACAAATCTCTGATTAGAACTTCTCTAATCAATGTTTAGCAGAAGCACCAAAAATGTCACAAAATACAAAACACACATACATGCATCTCAGGGGCACAGCGTCCCAACAGGTCAATGAGGGCAGAGTAGAATGACATGATGGCATTGCCCATGTGGACCACCTCCTCCTCATCGTCGCCATCAGCTGACCTGTCAGAGAAAAATAAATAAAAGAAGATGAAAAGCATTTTAAAAGGCCCTACACAATAGCTCATGCGTAAAAGAAGGAGCATCTGATCGTCATTATTTAAAATCGTTGGCTTACAAATCAGAGCTGACTCGATGCACAGAGCCTGGCAGGTCCAAAGCGGGAGTCTCAGAGATCTTAATAGCCTCCTTCATCGCAGCCAGTAGGCCGTTCCCTCCCTCTCCTCTCAGTGCAGGGCCAAAACACTCTGGACGTCGGATGAGCAGTTTCACCACAACACTGGAGTTCTCCTCCACGCTCTCTCCTTGAACACAAACAGAAACCCCTATGAGCTCGAACGTTCAAGACCAAACAGCAAGCTTGCTCTTCCTGAATACGCATTCATCATTTGTTTTAACATAGGCAGGTAAATGAAGTTGTTTGAAGATTTTGATGCTTTCATAGAGGAAAAGAGCGGTATAAACGCTGACATATTGAATGAAATAGAAATGTGTGGGTAGAAGCAGAAGTACCGTTGACGAAGACCGCAAAACGCAAGAAGGAGAGATAACGCTCTCCTTCTATGGGGTTCCAGCCAATGTCTGGGTACCCTTTAGCCAGAAGCATGGGACAGCTCTGTAGACCACATCCAGCCAGGTATGTAACCACCTACAGATAAATAATGTTGTTTTCATTATGTAATGACGAATATAAGGCACATTTATTTGTTTGATGTTTCTATTATTCCATAATCTTAATTTGTCTTGGAATCAGACAGACTTTTACCGAGTGACAAGAAACTACAAGTCCTACCTTGTCCAGATCAGGTTCCTCCAGTGCTAGAGCTAAGCCGTTGTTATCCATCACAGAGGATGCAGCTACATCTAGAGGCGTAGATCCTCTCATCGCTGGTGAAGCTAAAATGCCAAAGACACAAATGCTGGTTACTGTTCCATTTTAATGCAAGTTCCCACTGATGTCCATGGCAACATAATCTTAACAAACAGCAGAGGGTGCTATTTCCCCTTTATACTTTTTAGTCATTTAATATCCTGTAGGCATGGTTGGTAGAAGTACCAATGGTAGTATTTGGGTTGCCTTTAAACATATTAAGAAGAAATACTGGCATCAATCAATTATAAAGTAAACACAAACTCCATGTAGAGCTTTTAAGTGCAAAGAGCTAAAAAAACAGACAAGACACAAAAAAACATGCCACAGAGGTAAAGAAAAGTAATAAAATTAATTAAAACATTGCCATTTTGCTCACATTGTGCAATGTATAAATCAACTGTGATAACAGAATTGAGCTGGGTTTTACTTTCTATTACTAACTAAAGAAAGCTGCTCCGCAAAACAAAGCTGATCTGAATATTAAATATGACATTCAAATCCTTAATAAGTTTCCTAACACAGACCCGACATATGGCTTGAGAGAACCAAAATGGCAAAGAGGGGTATATGACATAGTACAAGCTTAATAATATCATCTCTTTTGTTTTCAGTGAAGCTCAGGAAATAAGAACCATCTGTGCCTCGATGACATCAAAAAGCTTTAAGGTAAATTGATTATTTGGCTTTAGATGCAAGCAAATATGGTAGTTATCTGCATAGAAGTTGACTGATCTGATGTTTTCAGAATACTGCAGAACCCAAAGGGAGTAAATACAGTGAAAAATTTATTAACCTTGCTGAATTTAAATTTTCAATGTAAAAAAGGAAATCCTAAACAGTATTGTCGTAATGCTTTGCAAACATTTCAAACTGTGAAACTATCAAAATGCAATTGTCCTTGATCTAAAAAGTATGAGAACTAAAGATCTAGAAAGTTATTTTTTAGAGAAACTTTAGATTTACTTCCAACCAGTCCATGCCACCTACATGCTGTAAAACCACATGGTAATTGAGCTTATCCATCGCAGAGTGGGGCTACAAAACAAAGATGCACTTACCAAGACCCACACTACTGTTCTCTAGCAGGTAGCTGAGGTGGTCAAACATGGCCTTCTGGTTCTGTCGGCTGATCCGGCAAAAATAGCACAGGAAGCGACAGCAACTGGCTACCATTTTAGGAAAAGCAATTTCCTGTAAGGTGGCATTAAACAAACAACATGATTATGTCCTTTCATCTTTTCATCTAATATTTTTTCACAACATCATTAACCATAAATTGAAGTGGATTGGTGTAATTTCAGATAAGGTTGATTTAAAGGCTCTGCATAAATCTGGGTACAACTGGTTTCTAACTTTATATACTCCCGCATGTTTTCATTCCTTGTTGATATGTAAAAGGTGTAACACATTCACACATTGCCAGTCACTCAGTCACTTTCTGTTGTTCCTGTCTTTCTGCCAAGATGCTGTCAGAACGACGCCAGCAGGCATAACTCAAACACAACCATAATTCACACACAGAGTGCTTCACACAAAGCTGGAAAATGCACAAACTTCATGAGGATAAGAGTAACATTGTTAGTAGTTTTGACAACAGTGGGTGCCTCTCTGATTGACTGATACCTAATGATAAATAATAATCAGTGCAGATACAGATGTTTTCGAACCTGAGACTTGTCTCCTCCCAGCACATTCACCATGACCTCCATTACGGTCTCGTGCATGCCCAGTATTCTCATCAGGTTTGGGTGCTGGTAAAACACCTTGTTGTTCATGATGTCACTGCAAAGTAAAATAAAAGACTTGTTACTAGACGTGGGTAACAAATCAGACCAAGTGGTAGTGACACAAGTAATCATAATCAAACAGCCAGTTGGTGTTGGTCTATCAACAAGTTACACTGAAATATGATGATGAAAAATGATCCAGCAACCTACCTGAGTCCATCAATCATGAGCTTCTCCTCCTCTTTCCCCATGCGGACAGACAGCAGAGACCTGATTTGACCGAGGGAGGCAAGGAGGTGGATGGTGTCCTGAACCGAGGCAGCACTGATGGTGTAGGTCTTCCTCATTGCCCGGAGAAGCTCCCCAATGCTGTCATACTGCCTCCTTAGAAGGCTAAACATCTTGCGAACGAGTTTGGGGTCTTGGATGTGACACTCCTGGGCCCAGCTGACCATCGTCTGAGAGATGAGCTCCTTCAGATTAGCTAAAGAAGAAGTCCTGGTAAGATCACTGTGTTGTTTTAGCAAAAGAACAATATTGTCAACCATTCAAATTCATGCTAAAGGAGCATTTGATATATCTTAATCGTTACACAACCAATCCTAATTCTTGATAGTGACCGGGTCTATAGAAATCTGATGGACCATCTGCCCGACAAATCATATTAACTAAGACAAAATTTTAATGCACAAACCTAGCTGAAAAGAAGCAATCTGATTGAACAGTTAAAATGTGGGTTCTTTCAAATGCTTCATTAAAATTGGATCAATAGGTTATGGTTATGTGTACATCAACTATTCAAAACCATAAACATTTGTTTTTTGTTGTTTTTAGACATATCCAATGTATTATATTTAGCAATATATTTTCTTTTTAGGTCCAAAGTGAAATATTTATTAAGACTATTTCACAGATTGATTGTCAATGAGGACAAAACTTTATCCCTGTATGGATATTATGGAACAGAGGAAACAATATCACCCGTAAGCTGCCAAGAAGTGCTAAAACGGGCATAAAACATCAAGATAGGCTTGGGCAACTGATGTCAATGTTTACCATGGTTTTAATAAGTTATGGTCTCAAAAGTGTTAAAATGTAGTGTTACACTTTGTGGATTTAGTGAGATGGCGAAGTATGTGACACAATTTAATGAAGAAAATCAGCCCTGATTTCTTCCATCTGCTGCTCTTACATTTCTTCCGTGCTTAAAAGTAAAAATAAAATAAAATAAAAAGTGGTTGTTTTTTAAATGTGTACTTTTATCACAGGCTAGGTAAACAACTATGGAAGCACCAACTCATCACACTTGATAAAGCAAAAGTGTTTTTAAATTACACTTAAGCTATACGCGATTGGCTACTTGATGAGATAATCAAACTAATTAATCAAATAAAATCAATTTGTTGGGATTCTGTTTATTCTATAAAAAACAGACATAACTGGAAGGCAAAGGCAAAGTTATGTTATATTCTGCTAAACGAACATCTCAAAACTACTGTTAGTTTTAGCAACTTACAAGGTCAAATATACAAGCTCTGTGCAGAAAGAGAAAACCGCAACAAATAAATGTTACGGAAACGATTTTTACTACAGTAAGAATCAATATACAATTGAGCAAGTCAACTCTATTTAGAGCATAGCATCAATTAAAGAATGACAAAGTACTTTGCAATTCTACATGATATACAAAAAAAATATGTGGGGAGCAGTATGAGTTAAGTGTGCAAGTGTTACTTTTATTTAACTTTTATAAAAGCTAAAATAGTTATTTATGGCTAACATGTTTTACTAAATACTGTATCATAGTGCTGGACAATGAACACTTTCAATAATTTATTTACAAACAGAAAATGTCAAAAAGAATGATTATGTAGGCTTCAAAATTCAATAAAGTAGACAGCACCTTAATGTCTACATTAAGGCAGACAATAATCAATGCTGGAACACCTTTTATATTTTCAGAAGACAGAAGAAATCACAAAGAGCAGTGTGAACTTGATTTGCATAAACAAAAACATTATTTACACTTTTAAACAGAGCTGCAAATGAAATTTCTACATCAATATTATTGCAAGTTGAACATTGTTATTAATCCATAACATCATTCAATTTGTTTCAAACTTTGTTTTGAAACTAACATTATTGTAGGCACTAGGCTTTTAACTTGAGTTGATTAATGAAACATGATTTTTTTTGTCCATGTTGCACAGCTCTATGATATCACAAGCTTTTACTCAAAAGAAACCAGAAGTGACAACTCATCCTCTCAGCCAGTTTGCTTCACATCAACAGACATTCATGTCACACTATAAACCACACACATACACACACTATTAATTTGTTTCTGTGACAAATGTAGCCCTCCAACATTTCCCCCTCAAACAGATGTGGCTTGTCAAGAGTTTCACTGACAGCAAAACTAGCACGTAGCTAAGGCAAGGAATCATGCCTAACCATTAAATGTTTTTGCTGGTCGGGTCATTTATCAAGGAAGAAAATAAGTTCTGTCTTCCTTTTACTTATTTCTATGAAATAATGGCCACGATAGTGGTGCTTGTGTCTTCAGGGTATCTAACACTACAGTTGATTTAACAGGAAGGAGAATTTATGGCTGGAGTCTCAATGTGTAATTCACCATTAAACCCTGTTTGCTTGTCTACCTATCTTCTCCAAAACCTTTGAAAGTACATGTGATTTTTCATCTGTAAATACAGACACAATTAACACACACTCTTTGTTAGCCATGCACAGAGCAACTGATTGGTGACTAGAAACAGCTGGTAAGTGACTGGTCAAAAACACAACATGTTTTCTGATCTACACTAAGCCTCCAGCCAAAAACACCACTCTGGTGTGAAGACGTTTTCAGGATTACCGAGATTATTATGAAGTAAGAAAGCAAAAAAAAAATAAAAAATAAAAAAAATAGAAAAATGTTTAAAACCACAATATACTTTGTATGACATGTCAAGATATGTCTGCTATTCATTCTGGCTTTGAGAGAGCTGAGGAGAGCAAGATCTTTAGCAGACACCAGGAAGGCATTTGGAAAATTGGCATTCTTTAAGAAATGTCAGAGTTAGGTAAGGATGCACATGGTGAGCCTGCTGTTTTAATAATACTAGCTGTCCTATCTGTGCTAACTTTGAATAGAATTAGCTAACAGTTTAATAAGCAAACTCAGTTTGAAAAAAATAATAGTAAAGCACTGTTTGATAGGGCCTGCACTCACATGTGCATAATCACCTCTGTCCCTATTTTATAGTTCTCTGACTCCAGAATGAGAGGGCTGTCACATTTTAGAAATGTCCAAGGTCTTACACACCTGAGTAGAACAGCCGGATTACCTACTAGAATGCAACGAAGGCCAACAGAGCACTGCTAATATATATTTAAATATGTTGTGCTGTAGCTGGGACATCTAAAACTTGCAGGGCACTGGCCCTCTACAGGACCTTCAGACCCCTGTGCTATATTGTGTTATTTAAAAAAAAAAAGAGCATTGGATCATTTCAGTATTAGTGGGTTGCCACTTCAAACGTAGAAATTGCAAATTGATCACAAAATTTTGATCAATGCGTCACTTTTCAGTATCTAAGAAACAGCATGCATATCTTAAAACAACACAAAAGCTTTTAAATGTTTGGTGTTTTTTTTTTTTTGGTGGGGTGGGAGTGAGGGGGTTGAATTGAATCCCACTTTCAGATGCCATTAACGTATCATTTAAGAATCTTAATTTATCCTTGGTGGTTATTCCCAGAAGATGTATTTGCAGCAGACAAAGTGGAACCATTATGCAAATGCCTGTCTTTTGACTCCCTGTGCATCGTGGGGTACTAATCTGGTGGATCACGACAGTGTTTTTCCAACATTTTCTTCTATTTTGTTGCACATGCAATGTACATGAGCTGAATATTTAGGGAAAGGCTGAATACGACAGCACCTTATTAAGCACTAATTTATAATAGTATTATAAATTCATGCCATCGCTTCTCTATTTCTGCATCAGCACATAATCACCTTTCTCAAACGGTAGACACATTTGTGCCTGGAAAACATTTCATTCATATAACTTTGAGACCAGTTAGAAGGTTCTGAGTCTGGTATAAAGTAGCTTACATTAAAATCATTTTGCTTCAAAAATTGTAAGCTCCTCGAAGGCTGAACATTCTTAACGTGAGTGCAGAATGAAATGCTGACACCTGAATGCTCTTCAAAGCTCAATTGTGAATCCTGACCTGTACATTACAGACATATCTGGAACAAAATGGTCACATTATTTTGAAAAGTAAAATACTTTCAGTAGAACCTCTGTCACTCTCTCATCTCTCTTTAATTGATGAATTCGATGCTTCTGATCAAATTGGTTTTCTGATTTTTCTGTCCTAAAACAAAACCAAAAGAAAAACCACTAAGTGATGAATTGTAGTCAATCCTTTGCCTAATCTTTTTTAAATATCCTTAAGTCATTCAGATTGGGAAGAAATTAGCTGTAAAGATCACAGCTGCCTGTCAAGTCTTGCTACAAACTATGAAATAGTTGGACTTTAACTGGGCAGTTCTACATGTCTGCCTGTAGTTAGCTGCATCTATTTTTTTAAACAACTCTTAGAATTTTAACTTTCTGGTCTCTGCTGATAAAACGAATTCCTACTGCCCCCACTATGTTTAATGGAAAGTTTGTGTTCAAGGTGATCTGCAATCTGCAGTGTTCTTCTTGCCACTTTGTGTTGGTTCATCACATACATCCCTCCCCAGCCCCCAAAGGCACTGTTGCTAAAATAGTGAAACACACTAAAATAGGTTGGATGACATCAGAAGCACTCTGATCTTGCTTTTTACTGCAACAGCATTTATACTTGCTATGAAATTATTTTTGAGACAGAAAAGTCAATACAACTTGTTTCACATTTATCTTTCTGGTAATGCAATGCTTGAGAGCCTGCATGCTTTCCATGAATGTGCGTCTTTGATTTTATTCACATTAAGGGTTTGGTAATATTGACATTTTTTCTTTTCTTTTTTTTAATATTTCTCCTCTCCCAGAGTTGACAGATGGTGCTCTTCAGTTTGGATTCTCCCCTCCATCAGACTGTGTATTTCCATAATGAAACTGAAATAAAATTGAAACAGCTTCTACATCACATGTGTCAAACTCAAGGCCCGCGGGCCACATGTGGCCCGCCATGTCATTTTATGTGGCCCCCGCAGCATTTTATAGGCCGACATTGACTTACAATAGGTTTTGAGCACGAATTGACTACAAACTACATCTCCCACAATGCATTCCGATTGTTGCCAGCTAACATTACGGCTTCTCGCCACTAGAGAGCAGCAGAGTCACCTCAAGCTGCTTATTGATTTTCCCAGCGAATAAAACTGAGACATCGACAAGCTAACATCAAAACATCCAAGAAAAGAAAAATCGATTAATAAGTAAGACTGTGAATGAAGATGTGTGTGAGTTGGTGTCAGGGCGGCAGGTTGCGCTAGATGTTATCTTGACCGACAACATAAAAAAAAAAATCGTACTATTTTATCCGTGAAAGTACAATCATATTAACATCGACTATTTAGTCGCATTTTATGCGGTTTAGTTAATATTCACCGTAAATCCAGATCCCATCACAAATTAAGCAGATAAATGCATCTACATTTTTTTCGTAGTGACAAAAACCACCCGAATAACTTTTAATAAATTAAATTAAGCGACTTCACTTAAATGAGCATCATTTCACCCGCTGGGGTCTGAACGCACTTCCTCCTGGTTCCCATCTGCAGAAAAATCTGCGCTAATTCATCAGTCAGTTGAATCTGTCTGATCCAAACAGATCAACTGAACTCTGTGAGTGTTTTACCCTGCGCGGTCCGGTGTGCGCTTTTACCAGGATTATTTATTTATTTATTTATTTTGCGTGGTTTCGCTTCTCCGAAACGGACAGATGTTACGTCTGCAGCTCCTCCAGACCGCCGCTCTCCTGGGTAACGTGCACCAAGAAGGCTCCATTTGTTAAAACCGCTGGATGAGTTTCTCCCAGCAGTTTCTAAGTCTTCACAGCGGCGGAGCCACGTCCGCAGTGGTTGAGCAGCGGACTGCGCATGTTACAGTCTAACTAACTTTTACATCGTCATTTATTTCCTCCAGATAAACTACCGGCTCCTCAAATGGATTAACACAACGTTGCATTCTCTTTAGTTTTCTCTGGTCTGTAATGGAGACTTGAATTTAACACGCCATTTCAACCAAAGGTTTGTAATGCGCTTCCTAACCATTTTTTATTTGTAAGTATTGATTTTATTTTTTAGCCAAGCCTCTGTCTCTGCTAATGACATCTTCAATACATTTTTTGATCCCAGGCTTAGTTTATGGACTGAACAGACAGAAACAGTTACCATTATACATTTTGAACTGTTGATTTTATTTTTGAACCATTTTTTTTAATTGTAAAATGCTGATTTTATTTTTGAACCATTTTTTTTATTTTAAACTGTTGATTTTATTTTTGAACCTTTTTTTATTGTAAAATGTAGATTTTATTTTTGAACCCTTATTTAGAAGTGTTGATTTCATTTTTGAACCCTTACTTATTTTGAAGTGTTGATTTTATTTCTGAACCATTTTTTTAATTGTAAAGTGTTGATTTTATTTTTGAAACCTTATTTATTTTGAAGTGTTGATTTTATTTTTGAACCCTTATTTATTTTGAAGTGTTGATTGTCTGAAAGACCTTACACATGAATTGCCCCATATGGGGTTTGAACCGATGACCTCAGCATTACCAGCATGGTGCTCTAGCCTGCTGAGCTAACTCACCTACCTTACAAACTGGTGAGTTTCCATGGATTTAAGAAGAACTTACATGATTTTACCACAATGGAGATTTGTTAAAAGTGCTTATATTCCAATGTTTTTCAAAACAACATACGTAATATTTTATTTTCCAGAGATTTTGTATATTGAAGTGTTGATATTATTTTTGAACCATTTTTAATTTTCAAGTGATTGTATTTCAGAGATATTTTTTATTTAATGTCTTAATTTTATTTTTGAACCATTTTTTATTTGTAAGTATTGATTTTATTTTTTAGCCATTTAACCAATTCTCTGTAGAACCATTTGTCTCTGCTAATGACATCTTTAATACATTTCTTTGATCCCAGGCTTAGTTTATGGACTGTAATGGGGAACTGGGCACAATTACAAGTCTGACAGTTTGTTCACCAAGTCACTGTGCTCTCTGAGAGGATCTGTGGTATAAGTATTTGACATTGTTCCATGCCCATCGTTGACGTTAGTCTTTAACAAAATGTGGATCATCTACCAGGAACATTCCAAATAGCATGAGTTTCTGTAGTGTAGTGGTGATTGCGCTGGCTTTACATGCAAAAGGTTTCTGGTTCGAAACCAGACAGAAACAGATTTTGCATGTTCTCTTCATCACAGGTGTTTACTAAAGGTCAACAAGGGTTCTGTGGTGTCATGGTCTGTACTCAGAATCCAGGCATCTGAGTGCAAACCTCAGTTGAAATTTTCATGCTTTGCATCTCACATCATCAACTTTGGAACCTCAAACTAAAACAAAGCAGAGAAGTTCAGTTCCTGTAGTGTAGTGGTTATCATGTTTGCTTTACACGCAAAAGGTCTCTGGTTCAAAACCAGACAGAAACGGTTTTTGTAGGTTATGCATCTCTTGGGGTGCAGCAAGACAACAAGAGCCTTCCTCTTTTGTGATGGTTCATTTGCCAATCGACTTCAATGTAGGCTTCTTTGAAATCAAAGCTACTTTACTTCAATTACCAATTGGCAGTTCTATGGCGTAATGCACATCTGTCAAACTCAAGGCCCGCAGGCCACATGTGGCCCCCCAGCATTTTATAGGCTAATGATTGACTTAAAATAGGTTTTGAGCACGAATTGACTACAAACTACATTTCAACCAAAGGTTTGTAATGCTCTTCCTAACCAGACGCTCCAAAGTGTCCGGTCCATAACTCTTCAACACGCTGTCAGCTCCCGGTCAGAAAGACGCATTTAGTTCAGAGACCATGAGATGATATTCAGAAAGTATTTTTTAAATTAATTGATTTCAGTTGCCTCTGAGACTAAATCTTTGCATAAAGTCTATAATGTCTGCCCATGTGACTTGTTTTTATTATTTGCTTGCTCACCTTTAAACACTGATTTAAATAATGTAATTTTTAAACTGAGCAGTAATTTTACATCCATGGAAACTCAAATGTAATATTTAAAACTTCAATACATAAAATCAGTTATTTAACAACATGAGGTGTTTAATTTATTTTTAACATTGTATATTTATACATGCTAGGGGTGCCCAAGTCTAGTTTTCCAGAGCTACCATCTGCAACTTTAGATGGATTCCTTCTCTAACACACCTGGACCATTGACTCATTATAAGCCTCTACAGAACTGAATGAGGGAAGTCAACCTTTTGTCTGGGGTGTGTTTTAGCAGGGATGCACTCCTGATTTGTACCGTCAATGTGGCCCGTAGAGGGTGGCCAATATGCTGAAGTGGCCCTCGGTGAAACTGAGTTTGACACCCCTGTTCTACATGGTAACTCAGTTCAGATGACAGCCAAAGACATACATGTAAGAAAGAGAGGAGCAAATAAAGAAAACCTTCCCTCCCTCTGTCAAGAGAAAAGTATAGGGGCTGTGCAAACAGAAGAAATATGTCCAGGTGTAAAAGGAACACAAATTAATCAAAAAAATAAATAAATAAAGAAAAGCATGTTTCTGTTTTTCAAAGTAGCTCATTTTTAAATGTTGGACATTTATAGATTTAACTGGTTCTTGTCTATTTCTGAGTTCACCTGATGTTTTCCTATGATGTTTTCCAGCAGCCAAATTAATGAAATTTAGTCCATGCCACTGTGAATCTACACAACATTTAACTAGCACTTCAGGACTAGGAATTATTACAGTCATAGGAAAAAAACAATGATTTACTCACATGGTGCAGCTTGCTTCTTCTCTGTTGGTTCTTGAGCTTTATAGGACTGACTCTTAATCTTGTTCACCAGCATAAGGAGGCGACCTTTAATAGATGTATCCCGTTCGTCTTCGTCTTCCTCCATTGGGATTCCTAAAAAGCACAAGAAAGCAAACACTATCCATTTAGTATTGAAACTGAATTTCTACATAGCTTGTTTTTTGAGCAGATTAAGACAAATATTCTGTGTTTGATCCAAAGAATAACAAGTACACCACCACTGTCCTAAATCATTGCCAATATTAAGTCATATTTTATTGTTTTCTAAATAAGACATGGGGCGTGGGGTACCAGAACAGCACGGGGCCCTGCGGCACAGCTGGGACTGCTGTTTGCGCAGCAGTAGAAGGATTTGGCAGATCAATTATTTAAGAAAAAGCTCAAAATGTCAGAACATTCTTATAAAACATTGAACTCTGTTGAGAGAGCTTGTTTTTCATCAACTTTTTACAAAATCATTCACGTAAATACAGCACACTTTTTAATTGCATAAAGATTTATTCTATATTTAGTTATTTACATTCTAAACATGTTCTTAGGAAAAATCTAATGAAAAAACTAATCACAAAATATCATTTCACAGTGACATATCTTGCAAATAAAAACAAAAACAGCAATAATCTGGCTGCATGCATGGCAACATCCATACCTTGTTTGATGCTCCATTTAATCCAATTTCAATATTTATGAATGAATACTTGTTGATTTATTTTTATCTCAACATTTTTCCTTGTGTTTCTTAGCTAAACTATGTAGGACAAAAAGCTGCCATTTTACTAGGCTATGCAAACATTTTAGAGCTTGTGTGATAAATAACCAGGACACCAAAAAGCAGATTCAAAAATCCATTATCCATGAATGTTTTAATTAAACCAGCAACCACAAGCTCCAAATTGCTATTAAAATGTGAATTTTCTTACATTCTTCTGACCTTACCTTGTGTTTTAGAAGAACCTATAAATTATTAGTGTAAATCAGGTGAGCAAAGGAGCAAAGTCATTACTTACCTTTAAAGCCCTAAAGGGTCTTAGACCTAAATACATTTAGGATTTACTGGCCAGGCTGTTGCCCTGCCATCCACTCAGAACGAAGGAGGTTCAGAGGTATTGATATTTAACTCTCTCTGGCTACTGAGCTCCTGTACTGCACAGTTGTCCAGCTATATTCTTCCTCTCCAAAAGCTTTTGCGAAACTCCAATGAGCATAAATATTTTAGCCAATATTTTTGGCTAAATATGTTGGCTAAAATCACAAAATACAAAGTATTTTGTAATTCACAAAACACTTTTGTAATCTTGCGAATTACAAAAGTATGCAGACACCTTGATGTTTTTGCAAATTTTATTTTATTTTTTTGGGCACTAACTTTATGTGACAGACCAGCACAACTACAAACTATAAGAAAAATGAAATATGGTTTTAGTTTTCTTTTTGGTTTTTGAGGTTGAGCTTCTAGTTTGACAACAACTCAAAGTATTTAGCCAGAGATGTAATAAGATTAATTTAATCAAAGCATATTTACTAGTTAAAATGGCCCAGTTAAAGCCCAGATGGAAATTTGTGGCAATACTTAAAAGGATTTAAAGATGATTTCTATCCAGTCTTAATCCACATTCAACATTTTGCAAAGAAAAAATGTACAGAAATTTTAATCTTGATAAGTACAAAGACTGAAAAGAATCCACAATATTTGCAGCAGTAATTAAAGTGGTCGCATAAAGTGGTAAAGTAGAGAAGGAAAAAAAATACAAAGTAAACCATGCCTCATCTTTCACTTCATAATTAAGCAATACTTTTTTGTAGATAATATTGGATAACGCCCTGAAGTTTGTGGTTGTAATGTGACAAAAATGTGTAAAACTGCAACAGGTGTGAATACTTTTACAAGGTCTTGTGTCTGTGTTACACAATTTTATTTGTAATAAGACAACAGAAAGAGACAGTTGTGTGATTGCAATTCCTACTTATTTTTAAATAAGCCTTTGTTGTATTGCTATATGTTCACATACAGCAATAGTTTATGCTGCCTTTGTGAATCTCCTGTAACAAATTTTAAAATTGACTAGTGCATTATAAGTTCATTACATTGCATTAAAAAACATTTATACAGTACGCACGTAGAAGACGCTCGTAACGTTTTTCCTACATTTGCATCTTACCACAGTGGAGCTGCAGTTGGTTGTGGAAGTCGTACAGCTCCTCCTGTATTTCTGAAGGACACGGACAGTCGTCTCCCATACTGAAAGTCAGCAGCATGTTGATCTGAAATGGGAGAAAATATGAAATCAGACAAGTGTATCCACTGTACAATATATGCATTTGAGTATCATTTGAAGCTGTCCCTTTCTATTAAAGGTTTATGTATTTAACTGATGACTCATCTTGCCTTTCATTTCATGTCATCTCAATATGATACATCAATGTCAGATTTACAAAAAAGGCAAAAAATAAAACTGCGTTAGTGAATAAAAGTCTCTGTAGCAGCAGGCAAAAGGGCAATGCAAGACATTAAACCATAAGAGAAGTGGGGTACTTTGTCTCCAGCTGTGACTTTTAAGAGACACTCAGCTGAATGTGTGTGCGGTTCTCAGCGGTGCACGGGATGAATTTGCCTTTAAGCTCTATGGAAGATATAGAACAGTTTCAGAAACATTTGGGACAAGGAGCAGCTCTCATTCTCTTGAGGCCAAAAGACAAAATTGGAAGACTAATGATGCAAACCCCTGTAGACTAATGGATGGATGGGAAATTATCCATTCATATAAATGAATCATAGGCTCTATGCAACACTATCCCAATATCTAGTCACATACGCAGCTGGAGACAGGGTGCCTGCAAGGCCTTTTTGTGGCAACATATTGTAACCTAAAAAGAAACTTTTCAGCTTTAGATCACATAGCAAACATCAACAGAAGCATCAAATAATCCAACTGCAAAGTTGTAACCGATCAATTCTAATTTTAGTCCAAATTAAAGTAATTTTAGTCCAAATTAAAAGTTAATTGTTCAAAACATAGTATGTCACATTTTATCAAACTGACAGAAACTTTTCCTTTCCCATCACATCCATCCATCCATCCATCCATCCATCCATCCATCCATCCATCCATCCATCCATCCATCCATCCATCCATCCATCCATCCATCCATTTTATTTTCTTCCACTTATCCGGGGTCGGGTTTATGTGTGGGTGGGTGCTGCATAAGTCTGTTGCGTTTAGCTCCAATCATTGGTTGGCTCTGTCTTTTGAACAATAGCTTCAAACAAACACAAACTGACTGATTTTTTTATATCAGCTCACAATTTAGTTTTTGATGTTGAAGGTTCAACATCAGAATCATTTTTTAACTGTGATCTTGTCTGACCTGCTCCTGAGGAGGAGATCTGAACTCTTTGGTCTTCTTCGCTGTAACGGCTGCCGACATATTGAGGGCCAGCATGAGCTCATTGTAGCGGAACTTCTGGTTGTACTGCAGTTTGGAGACAAAGCTGTCTGAAAAGGACACAATGGCCTCAATACGGTGCTTCAGCTCGCAGTCGCAGAAATAATGAAGCAGCTCACACATCTGGGGAGCAGACAAAGGGAGAAGACACGATTCTCAGAGATGAAGGTGGTTTTGAGTACTGCTTTGTTTTCTCAAGACCTGGATAAAGCAGCCTTAGAGTTTATACATTATCCACTCAAAATACATCATTTCATGTTTGAATGACTTTTGATAGGATTATTACAATGAACCACTTCTTGAGAAAATGATAAAGAAAAGAGCTGTGGCCGTTCTTAGAAATTAGTACCAACACATTTACAGATGTTTTTCAATAAATCATTATCTACTCGAGAATTGATTTTATTTCAGTAGTTCAGTGGTATTTCTTATTTTCATTGTTACCAGTCGTTTGACGGGCTCTGGCAGCCTCTTCTCCAGCAGTCCTTTCATTGGCTGTTTGGCCTCCTCTGCTGCCTCCTCCTCTCCCGCTTCAACTGCCTTGCCCTCAGTCCCAGTGAGTCCCTCTTTGTCCGTGGGCCCTGGAACCCCTTCCTCGCGAGTATCTCTGAACACATTCGGGTCAATGAGCAGTAAAATCTTTTGAACGTCCTCGCTACCTAAAACCCCCATAGTCAGCAAGGTGCTAATGAGCTTCAGGATTGGGACAAACTGATACTCTACGCCTCCTCCAACAGGATCTCGAATGTGGTGCCCGCCGCCTTGAACAGCTTCTGTCAGCATTGAAATAGCTTTTTCCTTAAGTGCATCCAGTGGGATCTGCGGACTGTATAGATAATCCCTCTTGGTGCTGATGAAGCATGGCGGGGTAAAGTTGAGGCGGGGTTTTAGGGAGGTGCTAAGTCCCACCCCTGGTGGGCTGTGCTTTTTAGAGGCGCTGGAAAAGAGACGAATTGAGCGTGTCTCAGCTGTGACTGGAATGATGAACTCATCTTTCATCATGAGCCTGGCCTCCTTGGCGGTTTCTAAGTGGATGCTGATCAGAACATTGTAGAATCCCTCCCGTAACATGCCAGAGAGGTACTGATTATCTATGGTGTATAAGAGCTGCGACTGGTCCAGGTGGCTGCAGAGGGCGTGGGCAACGCGGGTGTTTCCCAGCGCGCACAGGGCACAGTAGAGCTTCAACGTGTGATAGTGGAACTTCCTCATGTCCTCCTGCTCTGACAGCTCCATAATGTCGACACACCTTTGAAAGGGGAGGAAGAGACACACACGACATTTACTAAAATTTACTAAAATGACATTTACTAAAATTTAACTAGATTTAACACGGCACCAATCTGAATATGATTCCTGGATAGTAAAATCAAAATAGAATTTCATGTGTCTTATTTATTTTTTTTCATTTTGTCACATTAAAACAACAAACGTGAACATGGTTAAATAGAATTTCAAGTAAAAAGTTGTGCAACAGGAAGAAAGGGATAGCGCTGGTAATATGAAAAGTGTGGGGTGTATCTGGATTCACTACTTTATATCATCCATTCATCATCTACACCCAATTATCCTTTTATCCTTGGGGGTTGGAGTGGGGTAAGGATTGAAAATGGTCAATAAATGTGTTCCCAGTTTCTCAAAGGCCAACACAGAGACACACAGGAATAACAATCACCCTTTCATCCCTTGAATGTCTCTGGACTGAGAAGAGAAGATATCATTATTTAGTTAGTTGTACTGATAACCAAAAATAAACAGTGAGTGAAAAAGAAGAACTTGAATGTAATCTTATCGCTGAACCATAAAACCTCCAGTCATTTTATTAGAGATTTGCTGATGTGCTATCCTGGAATAATCCCTTTCAAATAGCCATAGTTGATCAGTACTTCTGCACTGCCACACTATTTAACATTTAACACTGAAACTGAGTTCAAGCTTTTAATTCTTTTCCCTTTTTATGTCACGGCGTTACTCAGCGTAACCTCAGGGGGAGATTTTTCTGGATTACGTACAGGATTACCAATTTGTCATGGCTGTTTTCCACTTGTGGATGTTCTTTTAGTGCTATATGAAAACAGAAACAGCTTAAGAATCCATCCCAGGTTGAGGGCAATTAAGTCTTGGCAACAATTAGTCGATTTCTTGTTGTTGGTCCTTGACAGCGAGTTACCAAAAGCCCACTGAGGATTATTATTTGATTAAGGTTCCTTGTTATGTCATAAAGGTGAAAGGCATAATATTAAGAAAAAGTAATTTGTTTTTGTTTTGTTTTTTTATCCCTCAGCTACTGCAAACTAATTGGGTGCACCACCTGTTCTCCTCAGGAATGTGAACTGCCAGCATCTGCAGAGGCTCCACACACTGAACCACCCAGCCGTGCCTCTCGTTCACTCTGGCTGTTTCCACTTTGAGGAAGATGTTGGGCATGCGGCTCCACAGCACTGCATTGATTGTCTGGACATCCAGTCGGGGCGGACACTGAGGCACCGGGTTCTTGTGTTCGCTCTTAAAGATGGCTGATGACAGTGGCATTGCGTTCTGTGCAGCACAAGCAAATGTATATATATATACGTATATTCATACATGTTTGAGCACTTGAGCATGTTTCAGTTCATATTATATAAGCAATTACATCTTCTGAAGTAATTAGATGAATTGAACTATTTCAAGTGGTAGAACAAGAGTATGTTGGAAAAAAGCAACAGTGTACCTTTATCTTAGCCAGCTCAAACTGAAAGAGGTTTGGGCTGGTGGGTCGGACAAACACGGCAGGAAAGAGCTTTGTGTTTGGTTCCACCTGGAGCAGAGAAAAGAACATTCATGTTAAAGTAAAAAAAAAAAAAAAAAGACAAGGTTTAGTAGGAGCAAGAGGGAAGGACTTACAGGAAGCATTTTGGTGATGCGTCATGAAAAAGTAGTACTTAGTGAGCAAGTGTGTGTGTGTGTGTGTGTGTGTGCGTGTGTGTGCGTGTGTGTGTGTGTGTGTGTGTGAGATCATTACAGTGTTGACTGGAAGGGTGAGTCAGTACCGGGTGAAGTCGCACATAATTTCAGCAAGGGAAAAATGTAAGAAGATTATACTGCTTGAAAGATTCTTCAAGGTTTAGCTCTCAAAGTACATCCAGAAAAAGCATATTCCAAGTCAGGAGTTCAACAATACAGACGTCAGAGCTCTGTCAGAAAAATATGCAAAGCTTTAGAATGACTGACTCTCAAGCTACAATCTGACCTGCAGATAGAGTGAGGAGACTGAAGAAAAGCATATTTCAAATGACTGGTGTGAACAAATAAAGCTCCTGTAAGGCATTCTAGATTTTAAAAACATCAAAAACCAGTTGGAAATTGTAAAAGGTAAATTTGATATGTCTTCCAACACAGGGAGTTTTTAACTAAAATAACACACATAGTTGGAAAATAGGGTTCATTGCCTAAAGGTGTAATCTTTTTTTTTTTTATGATCTATTTTTTGGGGTTGCAGGAGGTTGCAAATGCATACAAGCTCAAATATAGACAGTGATATTCAATAAATTAGAATACATGTCTTCATTGACTTTTTGCCGGATTAAAAGTGTCTTTTGAAAATCACAACCTTTAAACAATCTGACTGAATATTAATGTAGATTTCCAAAAGCAGACATTAGATAATTTAAAAAAAACGTAACAAAATTAAAATGCTCTAGTGAGTCAGCACCTGGTAGGATGTCGATAACTCCTTTCCATTGACAGTGAAAGTAACCATGCCAGTGGACAGATCTATTAAACAGCCAATGTCCAGATCAACGTTGCTGCGGCTGGAGGCGTGTGCACCACTGGTCATGTCACCACCCCACACCATGTAGCAGTTGCTCCTTTTCACACTGTTCATGCATGAGCAGAAATTGGCATTTTTCAGTATTTAGCACACATAAGACCTAATCCATTAAATCAGGAGAAGGAAAATCATGAAAAACCTTTCATGAACTCGTCCACGTTCATCACCCAGGGTTACAGTGACAGTTCTGTTCTTGCTGAGGTTGAAGTTGTTGCTATAGTAATGGTAGTCGGGGGTAACCCATCCAACCCACACACCGGAGGGGTCCTGACCTGCAAAGATTCTCACCGAGTGGTAGTACTGTAAAAAAACAAAGAGTTAGTGAGGAATGTAGGTGGCAAACATGAGGCACCATTAGAGGAGATTTTTTTTAATACCGTGGTGATGCTGCTGTAGTCCACTCGTCTACTTTCCTCACTGTGTCGAACAGATCTTAATGGATATCTACACAAGATCAATTTAAACAAGTCAATATTAAGATTTATGGCCAGCCATTTTAGTTTAGGTTTTAGTTTATTACATCAAGTGTAACTCATTTACTTTCATAATTGAGAAGCAGCGCTTTGCAAAAGTATTTATAACCCTTAAAACCTCTTATATTTAGTCACTTAACCAGAACATCTATGCATTTTATGCATTTAAAGACACCGTGGAAAAGGGTGTTGGGAACATCATTGTATTAAGACTTTAAATCAAATTTCTCAGACAACCAGAACCTGTGTTTAACTTTGAGCAAATCCTCTTCATGTATGCCGTTTATGTCAACTGTGGGGCTCTGCTTGAAGAAAGAGTGGAACTCTACTGGCATGCTGAGACGACAGAACACCATGTCAGCATTACTGTTCTGGGTGCCAAACGTCTTGTGGGTGACCTTCAGACACGGGGGGCTGTCAATGGTGCCGTCAATTCTGGTTACCTGCAAGCGGAAAGAAAAGCTTCCACGACTCACTGGTTTTGTTTTTCCAACAACCAAATTTGACTGAAATGCGCTTCTGTCTTACTGCAATGTGGTTGTGGTCCTTCGGCACGTTGACAAAAGTAGGCAGACGCTTGCTGAACCACATTGTGACCTCCCGGTTCATGTTGACTGCAAATGGTTCGAATCCCTCTTGCAGGCCACATGTGGTGTAGTATTTGAAAGTGCTAGCGTCTTTCCCCAGATTCATGCGCCCCACCTGAGCAAGACCGAGACTACACACTGGAATAAATCCTGAGGAGAAACAAGACGGATAAATGAATGAGCCTCCAAGAACATGAGAACAAAGACTGAAGAAAAATCCATCCGGCATTTGTAGAAAGACTTTTGTAACTTTAGGTAAGATTTTGTAACATAAAACTAGTTCTTTCTAAACATTTTACTTTTTTTTTCTCCCATCAGTGCATCAGTTCCACATTTCTAGATCTAAAATGAGCACAAGTCACTCTGACCATTACTATTTTTAAATCAATCAATCAATCAATCAAATTTTATTTGTATAGCACATTTCAGCAGCAAGGCATTTCAAAGTGCTTAACATAATTAAAATGCAAACAGCATGTGACATAGAATAAACAGTGAGAAAGAGATTTTGAAAAAGATTAAAACAGATAAAAACATTAAAATATACTCATCCTCACCATCCTCAGTTTCAAAGTCAGTGAAACAGAGTTCAGAACCCTTGGTTGTGATCAGGATCTCTCCATTAAGGGTGAAAATCATAGACTTGTCCTCCATGTTGATCATACAGCCGACTACATCCCCAGCATGCCAGCAGCGCCCAAATAATCTGCTACCGATGTTCAGACAGTGGCCCTGTGTACAACATGAAGAAACAAGTTTAAATTTAAAGTTCAGAATGATGGAGATTGATTTTGGTTTGAAAAACTTACCCTGTATCCATCAAAGACGAAAGCAAGTTTATCCGTTCCAAGTTCCACATCAGGTTTGCACCCAGGCCTGGCCCAGCCCACTCTCATGTCTCCTCCAGTGACAGCCTCAAATTCAAAGTACCACTTTCCAGACTTCACCGCATATGTCCTTTCGACTCTGAAGAAGCGGACCTTATCGACGCTGACCCGTTCAGCCACTTGGCCTTCAAGGTCAGCAGAACAAAGGCCATGCCGGATAAAGAATCGGAATGGAAACAGTCACACAAAACCTCATTAGTTGAAAAAAAAAATAGTAATGTGCCTGTGGTTGCAATTAAACTTTAGCATTTCATGTTCCTTTTTCTGCATTATAAAAACAAGAAAGGACATAATCCAATCAGGAGATTACCACGTACCAAGAAATCTGAACAAGGGTCCATCTTAATATGCAATAGTAAAAAACTCACCTCCTTCCTGGTCTGAAGGCTCTATGTTGTATCCATAGCCAATCATGGTGCGGATAGCCTCTCGCAGGCTGTCCCTGTTTGACTTCTTGGTCCGCTCATCCAGCAGCACGTAGGGAACCAGACGAGGGTTACGCTTGCTCTTCAAATCCTGTATAGAGATGAGGCCTTCGGCAGTTATATACATGCATTTGGTTGAAATCTTTTCACAAACATCAGCATTTGTTTCCTCACCTTTGGACTAACAAGTTGATTTAGTGATGAAAATTGTGCTGTCATAACTTTGCTGTCAAAGCCATTAATTAAAAATAATTAGACAATTAGTGCTTTGGGGCTGTAGCTGCTCATCCTGTAGCAGTCTATTTTTCTGTGTCATTTCCACTGGAATTAATCCCTATGGGGCCATGGCACAATGATGTATGGATCATTTAAGTACGTTATAAGCAGATCTGTATTCAGTGACTAAACATGGTTTATTATAGGTTCAGAACATGAATATCTGTCTATATTATTGCTCAAAAGTTTAAATGTCGACTGGCAAAGCAAGCTCTTGTAGTAGATGCACATGTAGACGCACTTATTATTATTATTATTATTATTATCATCTCCGTTGCATTCACTAAACAGACATTTTTTCTTCTGCGTAGGGTACCTCCATTCATCTATTCCAGATCAATGAGATAAATTATTATGCAAAACTGCTCCAGCTCAAATTGTGTAAATAAAATAAATTAACATTGATAGTGTAATCATAGAGAGTGTGCAACAAAGGCCACATTATTTATTGACAGAAATTAAAACAAAGCAATGACAACATCATTATTTACAGTCACGCCAACAGTATGAAAACAGCTAAAGAAAATCTGCAGCTGTGAATTTGAGCACTTGATAGTGCTCTGTACAGCATGTTCCACCCCTACAGAATATTTTACTGTTGTTTTATCGCAATGAAATGTCAGACTCTCTAGCAGGTGCTCTACAAAGGTACACGTAGACAGGACAAATAAATAAAGGAGCGGTTTGGTAAGAAATACATCACTAAGAAAAAACTTGTATAAAAATTTATCTGAATAATGAAACTGCATAAAATTCAAAATCGCAGCAAACCTGCTGAATGCCGTAAGTCCATCCCTGCTTGATGCGGTCTTTGGCCCAAACATTGTGTGCATTCTCTGCTAGTTTGTCCACCAGCAGCTCCTGGCCTGGTGTCAGTTTGATGTCCGATAGGTCCAGAGGGGATGGTTTATAGCTATTGGACATCATGTAGCTGAAAAGAGTGGAAGTGATGAGCATTTTTACCTCCGGTAAAGTCTGTAGTATTACAGAGTGAATCCACATTGAGTTTTTTGCTAACATTTACAGCTTAGTAGTACAGATTAACAATAATATATAATTTTTTGCTTTAACTGTCTGGAAATGCTTAGCATGATCTTTGTACATACATCTAAAATGCATGGTTACAACACATCATAAGGACAAGTCAATATTTAAACAGCTGTCTCTGTTTCTAAAATCATGCAACTTACTTCTTGGGTAATTTTATTTTTTTGAGAGACTCCTCTGCATTTGGATTCACTTGGACAATACGGCAACCTAATGCTAGCAGGGTCCTTTGAATAGAAAAAAAAAATAGAAGTTAGTCTGCAGATTTTACTCATTCATCACCCAAACATCACCGCTGACGTGAATGCATCTCAACACAGATAAAAGTAATAGTCCGGATTTGATTCCTTGAGAAAAGATCCTTATCTACTGCACCAACCCCTAAGTGTAGTGCTTCAGTACCTTTCACTGCAGAAGATCAAAGAGGAAGAATTTTATGTCCATAATACCATTTAGGAAGTATTTTGGTAATTAACATGTAATTAGCCAGAGCAAAACTGTCATTATCAAATATATTTGCATTTGGGGTTGCTAGCACTATAAAATGTCAGTGTGTAATCTCTAAAAGACATTAGCTCACATATATGTACCAGATGTATTGACATATATTTAATAGTTGTTAAACTTTTATGCCTTTTGTCTCATTAAAACTACAAACTTCACAATTTTGTTTTGATTTTTGTGAGAAAAACAATATAAATTGTGAAAAATTTAAATGGATGTCTTTTATATTTTCTTACAGCTGCTGTAGTTGCTGTGAGAGTTGCTGTAACCGACTTAAAAGTTCTCTCAGTAGTGAGATTACAGTGAAACATTTTTTTTTTTTTTTGCTGTTTCTTTGAATATGCCTAACATTTTTGTGCCTAGACAGTCTCCGTTCAAAACCAAACACATTTAAAAATAAGAAAAATGATCCACCCATAAACCTAAACATACTTCAGTGTTTCTGTTGACATCTGCAGGTTGTAGTTCTTCTCTGTTTCTGGCAGCTTGGAGAAATCAACAAGGCAAGGATGCTGTCGTTTGTTATCATCTCTTATCTGTAAAAGTGAAAACATGTCAGTCTGTGGGCATTTTCATCATTGTTGCTTATCAGTCACACCGTCCTAAATTACAACAAATTACAGGTCTTTGTAAATAAATGCATGTGGAAACTACATCCTTGTAAGTCACTGTGAACTAACAAGAGGGCGGGCATGAGGTCTACGTTCAGAGTGCAACTGCTTGCGGTGATAAGAGTTTTCTCTAGTGAACATGTTATGGAAGAGGAACAGGGGAGCATGTTTTCGTCAGGGAGAGAAATAGAGAGGCGTGTGGCTGGAATACTAAGCACTTTAATGCATTCCTTAATGCTTGACATTATGTCAAATAATCCCTTTGGCATTGCTGCCCATTGGAGGCAACATGACAATGGTGAGTATTTGGTAGGAAAACATGCAAGACTGTGCATAAATATGTAGCAGTGTTATTTATTTATATTTGTTCAAAAGTATGAGCCAGCTCTATTTTAAACAATACCAAAAGTATGGAAATGTTTTCTTCTTCTGATTGTTCATCCTTTCGCTAAAAAATATTTTTAAGGTAAATTATGCATGAGAAGGTATCTGTTGTTGCCGTTATCTTATTTTTAATATGTACACACTTGCTATTATGTTCACTACTCAGACCTAGTCAAAATTAACTATTTTATCATCAAACCTACTATTTACACAAAATTGATGCATTGACATTATAAAGGCATAAATCTAATGTTGATTTGTTGCCTGGTGACTAAAATTTTATTTAGCCATTGATATTTTGATGATTGTGTACAAGTAAATCATATGTGAATTGAGTTTTGCATAATTGTACTTTCTGGCCATGGTTGACAACACTGAGTTGTGGTTGTTTCTCAACAGATAGCTGTGAAAACTGAAACCATGCTAACCACATCAGTGTTCCATGCAGAAGCTGGCATGACTGTAAGAATCAAAGTTAGCTATTTTCCACATCAGTTTGGCAAATAAAATGAAATCTGAAGAAGCCCAAAAGGTGTAAGAAGCTTCTAGCAAATAACTTCTATTTCCTTTTGTAGTTCTCAGTTAAGGTACTTCCTCAATGTAGAAATCACAAAGGCTTGTCTTCACTCGGTCAGATATTAGTGCCACTAATATATGATGTTAAAGAAGATTTTAAAGCACATCTCTATTATGTTTTGTTTTTGTTCTGAAAAAATACTGAAAAATAACTGCACAGCTGTTTAACATTAATTTTCTAATGTGAAAATTAAAGAACTAACATAATGCATGTGATTAGATTTTGTTATTTGCATACTAACTCTTCAGTTTGTATGCAAAGGTAACCATTGTCAACTCCAGTGTATAAAGTTGTGCAAATACTTGTATCTAACTGTGGCAGAAAAATGATGTTAGGTGGCATAAAATTAGTTTTCCACTTTGACAATGTAAAAACAGGTTGGCTTATTATTTTGAATTTTGAAACCATCCGTCCTGCGTTAAATAATTGTCTGAAGACTATCACAGGTTTGGTGTTTTCTTTTTTTTTTTTTTTTTTTTTTTTCCCTTTACAAAAAAATAAAATAAAAATGTTATTAAAGCAAACCCAGACTTTATTTTTGGATTGTCAAACTGGTCAAACATTCAGGTTTTTTTCCATGAGTGAAACAATAATTCATGACTTTTACTAAAACACACCAAACAAAGCACCGACTTTACAATCTACAAACAAACTAGAGTGAAGGGTCTAAATGAGGGATATGAAAAGCAATGGACATTAAAAACAATGACTGATCTTTTTTCCACTTACCCTCTTTTAGGAGTGAACAGCAAATTATAGAAGAGAAAGCAAGATGATGTACAGGCAATTGTGATGTTATTGCTTCTTAAGACTAATGTTCCACTTTTTTGTATTAAGAAAATATGCAGTATACGGATGTTAATTTCTTGGCAAACGTGGCAAAAATGTATGGAGCATGCTTTTTATTTTTCTGTCAATGTGATGAACTTAAAATAGTAAGGCACTACTTTCTTACCTTGCCATAAGTCCATCCCAATTCAATCTTATTCATACCCCACAGTTCGTGTATGTTTTCAGCCAGCTTGTCTCGAACCTTCTCCAAGTGAGGCGGCATGACAACCTGAGGCAGAGACATTACTTTTGAACTGTTCCTGCTGCAAAGTAAGTTTTCAAACAGATCCTGTGAGCTTACCTGGCTGGTCTCTACAGGAGTGGGAATGAAGGAGGCCTGTGAGGTGAACTGGGTGGTCCCAAGCAGATCGCGGACTCCCTCCACATCTCTTTTGTACTCTTTCACCGGCTCCACCTTCATCTTCTCTTTTGGCAGCAAAGCCTCATAACATGGAGCATAGCTTGACGGTGGCAGGAACTTAAAGTCACCATGTCGGCCACCCAACAGGAAGCGAACCCTTAAAGGAAAAAAAACAAAAACAAATGATCATCTGTTGTTAATCTTCTATTAGGGGAAGATAACTGGAAGTGAATACTTAAATAAAAAGATGGAATCAAGTCCCCGGGACTACCCCCTACACACACACACACAAAAGATAACATCTCTTAAACCCCCTCAACCAGAGGCAGGCTGAACTCTGAAAGACAGTGAAGAGCTCCTCAAGGGGCTGCCCAAAAATAGCTTCTGGAGTACTAGAGATGACACAACCAAGTCTCACTCTGACTACAGTCCTCAATTATTGAGCACAAAGTTGTGACTTTCACTTCACCACATGTTTAAATCCATGAAGTCACACGTTCACTGGGTCAGTTCCAAGCACAGGCTTGTAGGTGTGTTACCCATCTGGCGCTGTTCACACCAGCATTGTACATTTGAAAGAACTTTCCAACCAAGCCACACTAGTTGCAACAACTGTGACTCTGCTGAGGTGTTAAGGAAGTCCAGGTTGCTTTAATAGTGGCCTTAAGCTCATTTGCACTGGTGTCTCTGATTTTCCCCTGGATAATACGTCATAAAGTCCTCCAGAACATGGCATGACTCCCCCAAATCATCCCTGACTGTGAAAACTTCAAAACAGACCCCAAGCAGCTGGGATTCTGTTCCTCTCTACTTTTTTAGAAGTCTTCGATGTTCGAAGCGAATGCAAAATTTATTTTCATCTTAAAAGAGGACAATTCGGTTCTGTTCCTGTGTTTGGATAGAAAACTGTGTGAATAACCATGTTCTTTACAATGACCTATTATGGCTTATCCTATTTAATTTAAATTGACGACGACAGTCTATACGAGAAATATCAACAGTTTTCCTCATAAATGGTCACAAAATAAACCTTGTGTAAAATTTTTGGGTTTTTTTAAATGTTTTTTTTTCTGTGAAAATGAATTTTGGATTTTCATTCAATGTAAACTATAATCATCTAAAATCAACAGAAAAAGCATTCGAAATCTATCACTATATATCATAAATCTATGCAATATGTAAGTTTTAACTTCTGAATTGAATTCCTGAAATTACTGAGACTCACCTGGACATTATGAAAAACAGTCAAAATTGAAGTCTGAACAACAATAAAACAAATTTAAGTGGATTGTTTGTGGCTCCAAAACCTCAGCTAGGTGCCAGTGATTGTGTAACTTGTTTTACACCTTGTAGAAGGTGCTGATTCGGATTATTCTATTAAACACAAGCGTTACCACAATACCTATTTCATGCCTTTATTTCATTTATTTCAGAGTTTTTACCTATGGAGCTGTCAAAAGGACATAACAGCTATCTTTTGGGTAAAATTGCAGGTTTTGCAGGTAAAACACTAAGGTCCGTTTCAAAAAGCATAGATTCATCCAACTCAGAGTGGAAAGGAAATAAACACTCACTTGACCCCTGCAGAGAAGCTGACGACGGGGAAAAAGAGTCCGTCTGTGTTAAAATTTTCAAACATGCCCTGGACCGGCTGTCCGTTTATCCTGAAGGAGATGCTGGGAGCTCCCAGGTCCAGACAACAGCTCACCACATCTTCCGAAGTCAGGATATGCTGGTTCAGAGACGCGACAGCCCGCGGGATACGGCCTATTTGGGAGGTAAACACACGGGTGTGTGAACGTGGACCTGGTGAGCCGAGCTGGCACAGAGCAGATCTTTCCAACAGACACAGGATGGAGCACATTTACACGCCTCGACACACAGTCTGGGCAAGGAAATCACTCCTGCAGAGTACTGACTGTCTGGATGTAACCTGGCTGACTCCCAGGAATACCATTCATCTTTGACTTGTTAGGTTATTACTGTCACTACCAAACAGACACTTTCACAAATGTTCTTCCACTCACTCACCTGACCAAAGATGGAGCCCATCAAAGCCAAATGAGTAGAGGTCGTCACCAACTCCGTTGCCCCCCCAGCCCTCCCCTCCTCCAGGATAGGGTGCGTAACCTTTGGTGTTGGCCCAGCCCACTCTCAGGTGAGAGGGCTCACTGGTCACAAAGTGGTCCACCTGATCAATCATCAGTTCATAGTACCACTTCTTGTACTGAGCAGAGCCCTCACTGACCCCCAAGAAGATGTTTGGTCTCATGCTGGAAATGAAGTGAAACAAAAAAAATCATTAATGTGCATCAGACCATAAAAGATGTTGTCAGGACTCCACTGTAAATATGGAAATTTACCCTCAAGAAAAGTGCATACTGTGCAAAAAATAAGGCTAAATGACAGCAGTATTACTTCAACCCTGATCCGTGATACTATTAGATTATTTTATATAATGATTCTACAACTCTTTGACAGTGTGCCCTATTAACCTGTTTGTCGTTCAGTCAAAAACAGACCTAAAACCATTTTTATTGACAATAGCCTCATCAGACATTTCACTAAGTAAAACCCTGGTTGCTTTAGAGTGGAACTCTTTTTATCTTTACAACTGCTATCATTGTGCAAAATATTCCTCAGAGCTCCCATGTTGTCTATATCAAATTCTAACACCCAATTGATGCAGCTGAAATCAAGGCTGTCTTCTATTCCCTTTTCTTAACCATTCTCTGTAAATCCAGGAAATGGTTGTGTGAAAAATCCGAGTTCCCCGTCAGACCTCATATGGATACCTAAATGAATTTAGTTGCAGCCATGGGATTGGTTAATTCTCAATTTGAGTTAAAAACTAATGAGTAGGAGTTCCTAATAAAGATTGGTGAGTGCATCCTATTAGACACAAATTTAAAATAAATTCCACTGCATTTAAAACCCAACTAAACTTTGTAGCAAAACTGAAGAGAACAAAGAAGTAACCTCCAGAAATAAAAAGAATGAGAAGAACAAACAAGAAGAGGAAGAAGCACCGCTGACTGGAAATGAGGGAGAGATAGACAAAGATAAAATGTTACAACATCTGTCAGCTTACAGTGACTGTGTGCAGGCAAACCCCTGCAGGTGAAAGAAAAGATGATATCTCCAACAACAACAAAAAAAACCTGGGTAGCAGTAGTGATATGAACAACATAGAAGAAAAAGAAGGGCCGACTAGATATTTTGGAGATTATGTAATTGAGCTTCCCTGAGAAACAAGCACACATTTGGATCCGCTCTTTAGCCAGAAGGTTTACAAATGGCTTTGTCTCCTTGTAGCCTGGTGGGGACAATATGCTGGTACATTTTTTTTTTCTTTTAGCAAAAACAACCTTTAGTCACAGCTTGTTGACACTGTCGTGATACTGTAAGGTTATGAGGATTTTGTTTGAGGGCGTTTCTGCCTGGATTTCTGTGCTCTGGCCTGCGATTTCGGAGAAAAACAACAAGGATTGTAAGATATCAGTTACAAAGCCTCAAATTATCTAAAAATTATCCTAATTGCATACAGTAATTTGACAGCGTCACAAGCTAGTCTAGGAACAGATCAACTACATATCTAGAATGGCTTAACAGTGTCAGAAATGCATATTCCCTCACTTTACATAATAAAACTGAGCTGCTTTATGCAAATTGTAAATAATCTCTCAGCTTAAGTGTGTGTGGATCCAGTTATACTGTAATGTTCTTTTCACTGCTTTCAGTTGGACATAAAACAATCCCTGAAGTACAGTATTTAAGAGGCATGATTTCATTGTGGTAAACAGATCGTTCTCTCACCTCTGGACATCATTGACCAGTTGGGTTTGCAATAGCAGATCTCTTTTGGGCAGCAAGTGATCACAAATGAGGTTCTGATTGGTCCGAACAGCTACTCCATTGCACACACACAGCGAACAAAGCACATCCAAAATCTGAAGAAGAAAGCAAGCCAGCAGGAAGGATAAATAAATGTTAAATATTTACTTTATTTTATTTTATTTTTTTTTCATATTAAGCACGTCAACATGAATCCATATATTCCCACAAATGGCTAATGATCTGCATTGCAAATCACTGTCCAAGTTGTTGCTCTGGGGACAGCCAGTTTCCATTAAACCATAGCATAATTACTGTGTGATGCTTCTTGGAGGTAAAAAAAACAAAAAAAAAAAACATATCTAATAATATTCACTTAACAATAGCACAGGATTAAATGGCCCAGGAGGCTCAGCCAAAGGTGACAAGCCACTTAATCACTGACCTTTTGCTTCTGCTTCCATCGAAAAATGATGCATTCAGGCAGATTTATGACCTGGGCCAGCCAGCTGTCTGCTCTTTGATTTTATTACAATGGTAAACAGTTTTATTTATGTCAGGAAGACATCGCAACCTAACATCCCAGAAACCCTCTGCCAGGAGAGGAGTTTTATGCTGGTACAAGATATGTTCTGTCAATAAATAGCTGAAGAGGAGGAGATAAACACAGAGTTCCAGGGAAAACTTGTTTTCAATTAAATGTGAGTCGAGTTTACTCTTTAGGTAAGGACAACGTGAAGAGGAACATGTATCATAAAACCTACTATTTTAAGCTTGCTGTAACTATCCTTGCTGCAAATTGCATGTTCTGTTTCAGGAAAATGTTTAAAATCTGTTTCAGCATTTTTTATATTTTTTTGTTTTAGTTCTAATGAGACAAAAAGGAAGGAAAATAAACTTGTACATCAACGCTAAAACCAAGAGGCGTATTTCAGAGTGCAACAATATCCCGCATTAACACTCACTACTGGATGTCTGTTCAGAGCTTACCTTGTGGTTGCGTCCATGCTTGTAGAGCAGTGATATAATAGACTTAATGTGTCCTTTCTGAATGATATTGAGTGCCTCGGGGCTCTCAATTAGGATGCAGTGCAGAACTTCCAAGATGCCTGCATACCCACAAAAAGCATCAATTAGTTAGCACAAGCAAAAGGGAAAGATAAAGCAGAGAACGCTTGTCATAGAGACAGATTGTGTGATTAAAAAAAAAACAAAAAAAAACACTGTTGGTACATATGTAAGACTATATATAAAAGGCAAATACTGCCAAGAGTTGAAGGGCTCATTTAAAGAAGGGAATGTGTTTCAGTGGTCAAGTTGAAAAGCTTTTCTTTGACAGGAAGCACAGTACAGTAACAATGACGAATGATAGGTGTACCTGAAGAAGACTCCAGTCTTTCCAACTTGCTCACAAGCCAGTCTAAATTGTTTGAGAACTGGGTACAGTTGTTCCGGTTTCCTCTGATCAATGCCGCTGCAAGTCACAAGAAATGTGGGTAAGTTAAATGTTGCACCACAGACCAACATGTTTGATTGGTACATTTCAAAGCTTGCATGATTCCTTTTATAACAACATAACAAGGTCGTCCAAATGGGGACACCTTAAACTAATGCCAAAGCCAGTTATATCAGAGGTTCTGCTTTGACATTTGTATGCATATTAATTTCTGAAAGTGCCTAAAGTAGACAAAGAGGTAGGACAAGGAGAATGCATCAACACTTGCTGACAAACAAACTCGGTTAATGAATGCCCTAGCAGCAAAAAGACAGGGTCAAGGGATGCAGACACGCAGGGAAGAAAGGGAGAAGGCCACCCAAATCCAGTTAGCGCTGTGCTACATCAGGTGTGTGGAGGAGGGAACAAGGGAGAGAGACGTGGATGGAAGACTAATTTCAGTCAGGAGGTGAAATCAGTATAAATAAGAACATGAAGGACATTCTTGAAGGGTAGAAGCGCTTCAGTTTGTCTGGATGAAAGATAAACTTTGCATAAGGCAGCAGACATGGGCAAATATAGACGGAGAGCAAAAATATGCAATACTCATGGTTTAGTGAGATATGTCAGAGGAAGATTATAACAGTGCGTGTAAAAGAGGCTAAAAGTGATTGTTGGACAGGAGGGTTAATGATACTGGGTCATGTGGAGAACATGGGAAGAACAAACAAAACAGATAGCAGACAAGATAATGATGAAATTTGACATTCACTGACTAAAAGGTGGCAAGAGGGGACATAATGGATCTCTGTGTGTTGGGTGCCAAAGGTATAGCTGCTTCCGGACGCACACTGCGTCCTATTTTTTGAATTTGCAAAGAATTCACATGCTAGTTAGGATTTCTCCTTAAGAAATGGAACCATACAAAAATATGCTGGTCTCACCTTCCTACAGTTAGTGGCCTACATATACTGAATAAACACCAGACTTGCTTCAAAGAGTGGATTGTTGAGTTTCCCTGTTATCAGGGTCAATCAATTGGCCAACTTAGATGAACAGCTGATTTTTTTGGTTCATCTCTAGTTGAATGGTTGTTGTGTTACAGCATCAAATGGGATTGTTGTTTATTATTATTATTTTAAAAACATGTTTATATGTAACTGAAATGTGCAAAGCATTGTTTAGCTGTCAGATTAGCAGCAAAAAAAAAAAAATCACACTTCCACATTTTTTTCTCCCAATAACTCACATCTCAATAACAGTACATGCAAATGTATGTGTGTATGAGGGACGATTATGAGACCAGTTTATTACCCAGAAGCTCATAAAGCAAGTTGAGAATATCCTTCCAGGCAGCTCCGGCCTCTGACCCAGCACACTCCCCAAAATGGGCCGCACTGTTGTAGACGTTTAGCCGGTCAATGCAGTTGGAGACAAGGGTCAGCATGCCCTAAAAAAACACACAGAAATCAGAGATGTCTTTACATCTAAAATTTATTGTGCTGCATTAAAGGGTCATATTACAAGACAGTCTGAAAGCATGGTGTTTAAATAATTAGTTAGCATTTATTTCTATTCACACTGTTCTTCTAAATATGGATATTATGTCCAGTGATTATGTGCAGTGTACCCCACCTCTCACCTGGAACGTTAGCTGGAGACAGGTACCAGCACCCTTCCTGACCCCACTAAGGGACAAGGGTGTAAAGAAAATGGATGGATGTGCAGTGATATTTTTGTTAATGACAGATTAGAGGTGTACCGAGTGCCCTAATGCAAAGGCACAATCTATTGTCAATATTCAGTTGTAGAATAAGTGGCAGAGGTCACTGCTCAATACAATGCCCAAACTTGTGGCAATTGATACAATCAAGAAACACCTGAAGACTTATTTAAAAAAAGATTAAATGATGGACATTCCTGAAGGTGACAGAAGCAAATAGATGAACCTATGCAATGTCTTTAATAGGAAAACACATTAAGACATAAACAAGTGCACTTGAGATGAAGTGGTAAAGCTGCCCTTGGTGTAGGTCCATCCATAAATCCATGAATCTTCCTCCCTCTGCTTATCTGAATGGTTGTCACTAAAGAAATGGGTTTAGGAGGGGAATGAAGACATCTCTCCTCCCAGTGACACTCCCCAGCTCAATCTGGAGGATCTAAATGGGTTCACAGGTCAAAAAAGGGTATAGTGTCCCTCCAGTGGGGTTTGATCTCCAACCAGAGGGATCTCCCAAGAAAATCCTCAAATCAGTAGCAGTTCTACTCTGAAGCACCCTAAGGAGGTAAGATGGTAATTTTATTTTTATAAGACATTTTCAGCAACAAGGCAATTCAAAGTGCTTTACATGAGTTAAAAGGAAATACAAACAAAATAACAAACCAAAGGAGAGAAAAAAGAGGAGAGAAAACTAATCTAATGTTCTAAAGTATGTAAACTAGTTCAGGGTTGCTAAGTATCTAATTCCATTTCTAAATAGTAAGTACTCTACAGTTTCTGATAAAATAAGCGAAAGAATGACTGATCCAATTCCTTTTCTGGGTTAAAGTGAGTACTCCACAATTCTAAGTTTGTTCTAAATCCTTTTCTGGGTTAAAAGTAATAAGAACTAAGCAGTGACTGATCCTGTTAAGCATTTCTTGATTCTAAGTTCGTAGTTATTCTAATTCTAATTCTGATTCCATTTCTGGGCTGTATAATATTGATCTAAATAGTGTGTACTCCACAATTTCTGATACTACTAATAAACTAAAATAAATGAGGAAAACTCATTTCATCTACAAGATGTTCTTTGGGTCATAATCCACATCTCATGACCTTAGAGGTGAGGGTCCTGATGTAAAAGTCCAATAAACCAGGATTCAACTCACCATGACAAAAATCTGTGCATCTCCTGCTCCATTCTACTATCATTTGTGAAGAAGTCACCAACTCAACTTGAGGTAGAGGCTGATTGAACATAGAGGGAGTAGTTCACCTTTTTCTAGTTGGGATTCAAGGCCATAGACTTGGAGGAGCTGCTTTTCACTAAGTCATGAACCATCCCAGTTCTTGCTGAAGGTCACAGAATAAAGTTTTCAGCAAAACTCACAAAAAGCAAACAAAAAAAAACCCCAACCTGATTTATAATTAAAAAGGATCTCGAATAACCTTTTCAGAAAGGACCAGCAGCCAGTTTGCTGATGATATCTTTTTTAAGTGGTGCTACAAAATTCAGGGAGGATTCAGACAGGTCTGTCTGCCAACTCATGCAACCAAATACTTGACAGCAATTTGATAATCTTTTATTGTATTGTTTTCTTCCAAATGTAGTTAAGCGACCTCTGAATTCTACACTGCTAAATATCAAGACATTTCATATCAAAGACAAGAGCTCATTAATTAATTATTGAGCTTCATTTGTAAAAGCTGTTGCCAAATGTTTATTAGAGTCGCTGTCATAGATGCAGCTCTCTCTCCCCTCGCGTGTCACAGTGATTTATGCCACATAAGAATGCCTACAGTGATCTCATATGCAAAATGGAGGGCGTTAAAAAGACAAAATGGAAATTTCAAATGATTTATAACACCAGGAAAAATCATGAGTCAGCTTTTTTTCACTGACAAATTAACCTTCAGAAGGCAATTCATCAGGAGCGACACAGAGGATTTCCTTTTATCGTATCATACCAAAGAAAAAGAAAGACGATTGAGACCTTGTGGTATTATTTTAGGATTTTGAATTTAACTGCTTAGCATCAGATCTCTTCAAGATTAAATCACTGCAATTATTGTTGCGGAACAAATAGCGTTTGGATGTCTGAGGTGAAACGGCTATTCACTATACCAGCTGACATACTGTGTAATTGATAAAAGTAATTTAGGCTGTGGAAGCTTAGCAGCTTCAGTGCGCTCATGTTCGCTCCGGGGAAAACTTATAGCACTGAAACTGCTGACGCCTTCACTTCCTGCGCCTACAAATACATAACAGCAATGAAACATGCCTCAATTGGCCTTACCTCCGACACTTCTCACAGGTTTCCTTCCATTCTCAGCTTAACCAAACATGCTGTCAAATTTAAGCAATAACATAACTCATAATTTCTCTACCACAGCCTTTTTATGCAGAGCAGAACATTCACCGTTTTTCAGGAAAGTTCCTAAGTAAGAGGTCAGAAACCTTTATAATCCAGTGAAATAAAATTTGTCAATAGCCACAAGAGCTACATTTCACTAAAGACAACTTATAGTTTTTTTTTTCTTTTTTTAACAAAAATATGAAGTCTAGGAAATGTGTCTTTTTTTTACTGTTAAGAACAGACATTTTGTTATTATATTTTGATTTCGAAATAAAAGAAAAAAAATCTTTCCGTGAAAGAAAATGGAATGGTTTTCCATATTTCCGTAAATATGGAAAATAAAGGGGGGAAATATAAAAATAAATAAATAACAACTATTGCACCATTCATGCCATCCTCTGGCAGAAATTACATGAAGATCCACCTAAAAATAATTTCAAGATGATTATGGGTTCCTTATTATTTGTGGCCAAAACGTTTACTAGTGCCTGAAAGTAGGTGAACCAGAATAGTAAAAATAAAAGGGAGTAATGTACAAAAAAAATGTGATCACTATTTAAAATGCTCATCCATATTAACGAGGTACAAAAAAAAAAATCGACATCGAGTTGATGTCGATTTATTGGTCCAACTCAACTTGAGGTAGAGACTGACTGAACATAGAGGGAGTAGTTCACCTTTTTTCTAGTTGGGATTCAAGGCCATAGACTTGGAGGAGCTTACAGAGATCTGTACCTTGCAGTCATTTTGGAAAAGAATAAGTCCAAAAGTAGTATTGTCTGCAGCCACTCTATAGACTATGTCTAGTCATCATTTTTAAACCAAATAACCTGAAGTCAGATCATCTTTGTAAAGTAGATTTCAATTTGAATGGACTTTATCTGGTTAAATTAATATTAAATAAAAAATTTTTTTTAAGGCAACTGAACCACAAAACACGTGTTGTTCAAAAGGTGTAAGAGGTATGGCAGTTTGATCAATTTGGTACAAGAGGTTCTGCAGCTATAAGCTATTTCTGAACATTTTTGGATGGAATTAAAAAACAAAAAAAACAAAAAAGCAACTGAGATCATTTTGAGCCAAAACTGATATATAGGAGCAGTGCCAGTGATTACGATGACAACCAATGGATTCGGTTGTCAATGAGCATCTGCTGTGAGTGAAGCTAATTATTTTTCTAGGTTTGCTGCAGTGGTTTTAATACAGGTGCATCCTTTCCTTAAGTGCTTCATTAATGTTAAACAGAGTTCAGGATCATTTTTCGTGACCAAATTGCTTTCTTTTTCAGACTCTGTTTAGTTAAGTTCCCTGAATTTAGAGCAGATGTTCATGTTGACGGAAGTTTTTAAAGCATGTTGATGCTTTAAAAACAAACCTGCATTGATGGTTTGATGGATAAATAGATCAAACCTAAGGCTATTGCTTTATTTGAAGCTTAAAAGGTATCTATCTACAATAGCATCCTGACCGCATCATAGGTTGGTATGTTTTGGGCGTTGGAGCCCTCAGAGGGGCTGGATTGGTTTGATGCTTTGTTTTGATCAAGGCTTCAATGGTAGAGACAAGACTTGCTTCTGTTATTAAGTAATATTCCATAATGCGTTTTCACAGCCTTCTGTGATGGTATAACTCACTTCTTGTTTGAAGAGGTTCTGTCTGTTCTTGAGTGAACGAAGCTTTATCTGCCTCTCCTCATGCTCCAGCTCAACATCAGGGAGTTGGAAGTAGGTGATGAGGTCATTGAGTGTTTGGAGCACCTCCTCGACAGGCAAGGCTGAAAGGGTCCTGTTCTTAACGCTGAGGCAATCAAGGTCTCTGCGACAGATAGACAGAAGCAAGACACATAATTACAACAATTCCCACTGAGAATTACGATCATTTATTGCTTTACAATTGCCCAATGAATCATAAAGGCAATAAATGTACGCCTATTGGGTAGCTGTGCGGATGTAAGGACAGGCAGTGATGACTAGCAGTGTTTAACCCACAAGTTCATTCATGTTGAATAACTGATTTCCGCTGACCTGCTAAAAATAGATTCTGTCGTATGCGTGGGAGGGATGAAGGGGGGAGATGTATGTGTCATAGCTGCAGGAGGGAGGCTGACACCTCCTCACATGTTGACACGGCAGGGACCCAGAGGGATGTCATAGTCTGCGATAACAAATTAAAAATAGAGTCCAGTCGTAGTGGTCCTTTCTCAAAGCTGGCCTTTTTCCCTGCTGAAATAGTTGCCATTTACAAGCACCAGGCAGGTCCACTGAGCAAGCTGCCTGCAGGATGGACTTCTCACTGAGTCAAAACTCACAGGCTTTGAGCATGGCTTTCCACTGGTGACATCACAACGTGTGACTGTGTGAAGGACTGGGGGGCTTTGAGAGATCAATGTTCTGGCTTCAGCTATAATCTCTGTGACATGGCGCCACAAGGGAGTGAGCTGTATTGTCTTATTAGTTGTGCTCCTTCATCATCAGCAGGTGTTTAAGTTACCTGAATGTTTTTTTTGTTGTTGTTTTTTTTTTAGGTAACTGCCTCAAGGGATCTCTAATTTGTTTTAAGTGGATAATTTGGTTTAATGGGTAATTTGCACATCCACAACCTTCCTCGCATAGGTGAGCGATGTTTTGCATACCTGATGAATCGGTTAAAGAGAAGCGTTGTGTTGCGGATGATTCTTGCGGCTCGAGACTCTTCGTGTTGACAGCGCTGCAGGGTTAACCCATCATCCATATGACCCTCAGAGTGAAGACAAGCCTTGAGGGAAAAGCAGATGATCAGATGATTTAGGAGAAAGATTTGAGTATCCTCAGCCAGCATTAAAAGACACCGACAAGAACATGGCTGAAAACAAGAGGTGGTCCGACTGCACAAGCTTTACTGAATGCACAATGCTTTGCAAAGTTAATCTAAACCATGTAATTTCTCTACATTTTGTCACATTACAACAGACTTCAGAGCATTTTAAAAGGATTTTAGGTAACACTTTGGTTGAAGGGGGGTGAATAAGACTGACATGACACCGTCATAAACATGACATAACACCTGTCATGAACATCAATAAGCCTTCATGAATATTTATGCCTGTTGTCATAAAGCGTCATTCGGTAAATTATGACACTTTTAATACAAAGTTGACATAATTCAAAATGTCTTTGTTATGACAACTTGACATTAACCAATAAATCATTACTGTTTAAACTTTACCTTTAATAACATAAAGTTACCTAATTTTTAAAGTGCAATCAGTAATTATTTTATAACAAATTTATATCAGTAATGATTTATTGGTTAATGTCAAGTTGTCATAACAAAGACATTTTGAATAATGTCAACTTTGTATTAAAAGTGCCATTACTTACCGAATGACACTTTATGACAACAGTCATAAATATTCATGAAGGCGTATTCATGTTCATGACAGGTGTTATGTCATGTTTATGACAGTGTCATGTCAGTCTTATTCACCCCCCTTCAAATAAAGTGTTACCGGATTTTAGGTGAGAAGCAAAGCAGTGTTTTTATGAAAAAAGTTTTACCAAGTGTAGAGTGCATTTGTGCCAGATCTCTTTACTCTAACAACCCTAAATAACATTCACTGCAATCAAATGAGAGATTTATAGCAGTCTTAGATTATAACACAATTGTCAAAACGTATAATAATTTTGTTGCAAAACCAAAAAAAAAGGTTTTCAGATTTAATAGAACTACAATAAAACCCAATAACCAATCATCCTACTCACTGAGCTCATTATACCTGGACTAATCATCTGCTCCAAGGAATCTTATTTATAATTTTTATTTGTTTATGTTTATGCTTGTGTATGTCAATGCTCACTCTTCTCTTGAGGGGCCCCAGTCGAGTAGATTTGACATCAGGCGCCTGATAGGACAGCCACAGACCTGTTGCTACATGCATGATGAAGCAGAGCGAGTCTCCATATTTGATCTCTGCCACCCCCATGCCCTCAATGTCCCGCTTGGGGCTCTGCTCCAGCTTCTCCTATCCAGGTTCAGGAGGGAATGAAGAAAGCCGTCATGTGAAATAACAATTAAATGCATAAAAACGCAACAAGCAAATCAAATCAAACAGCCGCATAACTCTACTGCATATGCACTTAATGGTTCAAACAATTGCTGCATGATCTCATTGGGGGTTATATTCAGGGAAAACATTATTGAAACTGTTGTTGTTGCAATAGAGAGAATATCAACCATAAAATCTCTCACGTCTTAGGTTCAGACATGATTTGTTAGTAATACAAATCAAAGAACACAACGTAGGGCCCATAATTCCTGTGGTAGGTTTATGAAATTGTACCTCTATGTGCACGTACTTACCTTTGATGCTCTAAAGCAGAAAGCTGTAGAAATGGTGTCCGATCTCTCCCGGTCCTGCAGCACCAACCCCCTGTCCTCAGTCAAGGCCAGGTAGTGACCTGTTGTCAGGTGACGTAGCCGAAACGGTTGCCCCCAGCGGATGTGGCTTCCACTCCAACTGCAAATGACAGAGAAATGCATGAGAACTGGTGACATTGCTGAAGAGTTCATACAGCTGACATTTATTAACATTTTTGCAACACTACAGCCTCAAAAAATAATGAAATTGTTGTGAATTTTGGGTGACAGATGAACACAAAGTGGTTCACAGTGCAAAGTAGAAGGAAAATGATACAAAATGTTTTACAAACAAATTTGAAAATGTGGTAATTATGGTATGACTTTTGGATTTACCTCATTCATCCTGATAATCCTAAATGAATTCTAGTGCAACCTGCTGTTTTCAGAACTCCCCTAATTAGTAAACACAAGCGACTTGTGCTATTTATTTTCAGTAAAATGAAGAACTCAGAAGTTTGCTAGAAAGCATTACTGAACAAACAGTATCATGACAACCAGGCAAGCACAGCTTTAATTAAGTAAGCTTGGAAGTCATGCAGGGATCCACAGCTCAGGTAGGAGAATGTAATGACAAGACTTCCTTCAAACATCCCAAAAACATCTCCAAATTTTGTCCATTGCTTTCTTTACCTGATGCAGAAAAACAATAAGTTAAACACGGTCATAAATAAATAAAAAAAAAGTGATCATTTGTGACAGGAAATTAGATTCGGTGTAAAATGTTAAGGAAAACCCTGAGATTACAGAGTCAGAAAAAGTCATGCAAAATTGCAGACAGAAAGGGGGGAAACTACAAACCGATGTAAGACAAACACATTTAAAGAAACACAGAAGATAGAGAACGACATGAGGGAATTATTTCCAACCTGATTCGTAGTGGTTCCAACCTCCACAAGGACCTCGCCTTTGCACCTGCTTTGCCCGTTTCATAGTTGACTATCCTGGGAAAGCCAGAGAAGCAGAAATGTTTGGTTTGACTGTGGATGCCACCGTCAAGGTCATTCAACCTAGCTCTGAAGAATCCTACCTCTTGTGCAACCCTCATTCATCACCCTGATTTCTAGAGATGTCTGGCTCAAACACATAAACACACACCAGCACATGGGGTGCATTCACTCTTTTTGACACTGGGACGCCATCCTTCAAACAGAGACACGTGTGTCCTGATAACCCACAGCGACACTGTCTATCAGCGATATATGGGTGACTGAGCTCAAAGATAAAAGAAAACACTCATCACCCTCTGGTGTCGGCTCGCAGTGGGTTTGATCTGGCTCGAAAACATAAAATATGTCTTAAAGGAAAGCTGCTTCCGCTAAATTTCAAGGACAACACTCGGAGAAAAGCCAAAGCTTAAAATGAATTATCCAATACCGCCTCCATGTTTGCCATGCTCTGTTCTAAAAATAGACACTGTGTGTGTGTGGGTGTGTGTGTGTGTGTGTGTGTGTGTGTCTGTGTGTCCAATAGGGAGAAGCACATCTCCCAGCACCTTGTTGAGTGTGTGCATGGGCCACGTCTGTAGTTATGACCCACTTCATGTCCTGCTGGGGTTTTTTTTAATTCAACCTTCCTTCTTTCTGTTTTAATTCTGCCATCTTTTGCTCCTGCAGATGTCAAAGTGTTCATGCTGGTCAGAGAGATTTTAATAAAGTGTGATGAAAGCAAAGGCAATATGTGCTGTTTTGTCAGTGTTTCACACCTCTGCTGTTCTTCACTCTGGTCTGATCCTGGGATGCTCACCACCTCGTCATGACCGTGGAATAGACGCATCACATGGCCACCCAACAGGTAGCCTATTCAAGATAGAGGAGCAGAAGGGGACTTAAAAATTGGTCTTTGCTCTTTGCCGGTATAGAATGACGGCATGAATTAAAAGAACATTTTTACCAAGCCTTTCAAAAGTATTAATACCCCTTAAACGTTCTCCCATTTTCTCATGGTACAACCACACACTAAGTGCATTTCACATGGATTTTGTGTGACAGACCAAGACATGCCAGTACGTAATTATGAAGTGAAACGATTTTTTTTTTACAAGGTCTGTAGATTGGTGAATACTCTCCGAGCAAACACTTGGTAGAACTCTACCAGCTTCCTACAAATGAGACGGAAATTTTTGCCAATTCTTATTTCCAAAATAGCTCAATTTCAATCAAATCACACAAAGAAGTCAAGAAACTAATTAATAGGCTGTCATTTTCTTAAAAACCTGTTTTTTCCTGTATCCTGTTTTTTTCCTGCATGTTATGTGACCGTCACATAACATGAACGGCTAAGGGCGAAGTTGAATTTAAAAATTGTAGCATCATATTTTAACAGTCTTTTCCAGCTATTAGTACTGACTAAATAAACACAAAAATGTGATTATGTCATTTTATTAAACTTATAGACATATTTATAATATATAAAACAGAAACCTCTTAGATTTATGAATTGAAAAAATTATACGCTACAGTAAATCCTCCATGAACAGTATTCGCACATAACTTGGTGAAGACGGCCGCAAACATACTTGCTATTCCGTGTCAAACTGGACAGAAACCTTAACATGGCTCTCTGCTGTCACAGCAGTCTACAATCAGTGAGAGCGCCTCCGCTTTTCTGTCATCATTATATCTTGTCGCACTCTCACATCAGTTATTTTAGACTGAGAAGTTGACGTTGCTCCACGGCAGAATGAAGGATGTTAAGGTGTTTCTTTTTCCTGTTCTATGATCCCTCCGCCATCTTTACTTCTGTACCGCAAAAACTCGTTCCGCTTAAGCATGACCAGCGCCCTCTGCTGGATAGCAGAGGGCGCAACACTGGATTGCAACACTGAAAGAAGGTAAACGGAGGCTATTAAAGATTAGAACAAATTTTAATCTAATAAATTATTAATCAGTTAATCGTAAATTGATGGGTTATTATTTCGTGTGATCAGAATAAAGTTGAAACATAAGTATGCCATGCTTTTCAGTTTTATTTTATTTTACTTTTTTTTTATTTGTAATCATTTTGGAACACCACTTATATTTCCCTATCTCTTCACAACCATGCAATACTTTTTGTGTATCAGAAGAAATACCAGTAAAGTACATTGAATTGTAAAATGGTAATATGACAATATGTGAACTATTTCAAGGGGTATGAATATTTCTGCAAGACACAGTTCAATTATATAGCATTTACATGATCAGAGACAGGGTGGGAAATGTTAACTTATCTGCATTTGTTTTGTTGCAAGTAAATATGAATTTTAAAGACAAGCTGTTTCAAATTAATGTGGTAGTTATTATCTTCTGAGAATAACTTGATGAATAGAACATGAAAAGTCTCTACCTTCTTCTATGTTGCTACCAGAACAGATGGGGTGGACATTCCACAGAGTCTGCATGAAGGAAGCATCCACCTGGATGTTGCCATTGGAGATGGATAAGTGCTGCAGGAGAGGCCACATGGAGGACTTAATCATTCATGCACACTAAAAAGATTTTAAATCCACACTCTCTTCAATATTAATGGAACAAAAACAGTCACTCAGATTCAGATGGTGCCATATGTTTAGCACAGTTAAACTGAACTCACAAAATTAATCATAATTCTGAACAAACAACACTTTATAATTGAAGTGCTGATGAAATCATAAAGCTGACTAACAAACATTTTCTATTTTTGGACAGTGTTGCTTCCAGGAGGATATTAATAATTACATAAATGTTTTAAGCAAAGTCTTTAAAAAAATACATTTGAGACATCTGTGTCCTTATAATCCTTGCTCCCTGAAGTGTCTTCACAGCCCTTAGGCATTTCCTGTCTCCATATATTATAATATGCTTGACAGCTGGGACAGATGACCAGATTGACGTTGGCGACTGTAAGGCGACAGAGGTCTTCTGTCTCTGATCACGTCACAGTTGGGGGGTGCAAATGTTGCCTGGAAGCGGTCAGCGATTTCATGAATCACAGGAAACATGTTTTCCGGGTAAAGAACAGTGATATAGTAAGGCTGGACACATTTTAAAAGAAACCCCTAGGGCGTTTCAGAGGTACAAAAACCCCAAAATCATCAATGGTGGGAGGCGGAAAGTGTAACAAAGATGAAGCCAGAAAAGGCTAATTTAAAATTTGTTATGTCTAACAAAGTCATAATCCTTCAAACTGCACACTATAGATAAAAATTCCCTTATTGTAGTCTAAGCAAAATTGTAATTTTACTACTTCGGGGGAAGGATTCCAGCAGGAAGGTGTGTGCCAAATGGATTGGGATTAAGCTGACATTTTGTTGCATTAGAGTAAGATGAGTCTGTTCTTTTTGCATAGACCTAATGAACACAAATTTAGGCGAATGAGCTCAGAGTCTTTAAGGTTTAGATGACAAACTTTACACTTACAAGGTATCTCTCTGAGGACACACTGACAAGGATGAGGTCATCACCGATGCGCACTTTCTCTCCTTCTGACCTCTGTTTTGAAGCAGGATGGATCGTCCACCAGCAGGCTTCACCTACAACACCAAACCATTTTGAATCATGACTAATTAGATTCCATCAATATATCCATTTCTATATCTTCATAATCCATGCAGAGCCTCGGAGAGGAAATCGATGCCTGTCCAGTCATTGGATGAAAGGCAAGTTACACCTTGGACAGGTCACCATCCTTGTACAGGGCAACAGAGAGAAATTGTACACATACATGGGGAGAATACACACAGATATGTGCAGAAAAGGGTCAGCTAGGATTCACACCCAGGACCATTTGCCTTGAAGCATGTCAAAAATTAATTTAAATTTCTCATTTTGATCTTTGTTTATTCCATGCTTTTCCATAACTTGTGCATAGCTTTATTAATCACTAATAAAGCTTTCAAGTCTACTTTACTTCCCAAGTGGGTAGAGTAGTTGTTGTGATTGGGTGAAAATGGTTCTAGCATAAAGGGCTTTGAGTGGTGGTATGACTAGAAGAGCAATGTATATAAATTCATTCCATTTACCATTTGAAATGAATAATGAGCGAAACAGAGAAATATTTTCTTATTAGTTATTCACTGGTGTAAACTTAATCTGATGTAAAGACAATAAATCCTGAGGAAATATGACATTGTGTGAAGTCACATTTGCTCCCAGTACAAATATCTCAATATATAAAATTACATTCTCATCTTCTAAAAACTGCAGTTCTTAATGCTAGATCTGCAGATTAATGTTTTACAAAAAAACAAAGCTCAGATTCAGCCACAAAATTCTGATCAGTGCACTTGAAATACTGACGAGGTTGTAATGTGCTTTTGTTGTAAAAGTCTCCAATAAAAACAGCAGATAATTATGGATAAATACAAGATCGTTTTGAACTACTCTACATTCTACTCAGGCATTGTGTCATCGCTAACAGTGCAACATGATCACAGCCAGCAAAAACGGGGACTAGTAAACATGTGAGTGCCATTGGCAACAATCTTTCAATGTCGTATTAGAACAACTGCTCATTAAAATACTACACAGCGCAGAATGAACAGCAGCAGCAGGGGAAAAATGTTTGCGAATATCATGATATCACAACAAGACCTTCAAATATGCAGCCTCGATGTAATCATTGCTGACAACAGAGGCCCACTTTGAGTCTACAGTGTTCCCCAGGGAATAATAGCTGAAATGCAAAAAAGTCGTTGCACAACTGAGTCATGAGCAAATAAGGAGGGAAAGATAAAGAGGTGGGCACTGAGACACCAGAGAAAAAATTACAGTGAAGTCACCAGACAGAGATAAAAACAAAGACAGTGAGGGAACAGCAGAGGTGGAAGTAAAAGTTCAAAAGAGGAGGATGAAAGGAAACCTGCTGTAAAGCTTTCGTTTTACCTGTTGAATCCTCCTGCAGGCCGACATCAAAGGACAGCTTATCTGTCTGGGACCTTGATGTCTTCAAACAGGCCAAGTACTGGTGGTCAACACACATGTTAAGTCACAAAATATCATGTCAAAGAAGTAATAGTCAACAATGAACTGATCTTGATAATAAAACTTTAATGCTTTGTTCAAATATTTGTGTGGTGATTGATCTCTGACCATAGAGCTGAAGGAATGCCGCAAGAGGATGGCGTGTCCATAAAGCAGAGTCTTGTGTCCTCCACTGTGTGCCGCCTGTACACATCATTCAAAAACACAAACACCAAACACAGTTCAGAACAAGCTCCAACCAAAGCGACCCTTGTGTTTTTTTTTTTTGTTTTTTTCCTACAGTTGCTTTCATCTTCATCTGACCTCTGACATTGGTTGTTGACCTCAGCAAAGCTCTTCTCTCAAGCATGACCTCAGGCAGGGGGAACATATCTCACAGGGAAGTGTGTGATATCCCATCTCACCAATGAAGACATGCAATCTGACGCGCCCACAAGAAGATGGTGCTACTGGCTCCTGTATCCACACGCAAACCGGATACGGGCTCATCTTTCCCGACTACAGACTCGTGGGAAGGATGCACATCTTTAGTCGGCCGTTGATGCAATGTCAGTGTTAGCAAGGGAGGTTAGCACCATAGTTTTTGGTGTTGTAGGAGGGGGAAAAGTAGAATCTCTACTGGGAGAGATGCAAAAGGGATAAAGAGGAGGTTTTGTTGATTTTTTTTTTTTTTTTTTTTTTTTTTTGGCCAGCAACCTCTATGTTACTCACCTTCCTTATGAGCCTCTAGGAAGCATTAAGGTAAGAAAGAGTGCCATTGTTAAAAGGGATTTGTTGTTCAGCTTCGGCTTATTGCGTTGGTTAAGTACAGTGCCTTGCGCAATTATTCATGCATTGTGAAATTTCCACATCTTACTACATTAAAAACACAAACTCTAGTGTGTCCTGTTGAGATTTTATGAAAACGTTCAACACAAAGTAGTGCCGCTAGTAGAATTTTAGCTTCTCTCTAACACTTAGGATGACAAAAATATTCACTCTACCGCTTCAGCCGCAGCTTGATTTGTGTTTGTTCCAAAAGTATTTTTCCGCCCCTGCAGGAATTTAGAGAGATTTTAGAGAAGCTAGGAGGGATCACATATAAGGATGTAGCTCTTCCCTCGGTTCAAGGTTCTTTGTCAGCATTCTAATTGAAGAATTACAATGCTACTGATCCAAACCAGAATGTTAGCTCCTCTAGTGAGAAACTGCTGTGTGACATCTCACAGTTCAACTCTAGTGTAACAGATTTGATTTGATTTTTTCCTAATTAGACCAGACTCTGATCTTGTAAGTTGCTGTCCTCATTCTTTCAAGAATTGATAAAGGGATGTTTGAGTGAAAATGACCAATCTCTGCTTGGTAACTAAGAGTAACAGTTAAGTTTTTCAAATTAAAAAAACAGAACACGTAACTTGTGCTGGTATTTACAACTTCTTATGATGATTCCTCTGAAGGAAAGTCATGAGAAAACCTATTACTTTGGAAAACAAACATTGCACATCTGTCTCAACACAGAGTAAAACATGGTAGCACCATGCTGTGAGAATGATTTTCTTCAACAGGGAAAAGGAAGCTGGTCGGAGTTGATGGAAGGATGTAGGGTTAGTTTTCAGCAAGAATTCAGTGCAACCAGATAGAAATCACTATTCTCAGCAGCACGAAGGGAACTGGACATGCATAAAGGCAATAGAAAACCTGCTCAGTATACAATTGACAGAAATCAAATACTTTTACGTGTTGCCCCTACTCCCCTTTCTATCGCCATCCTGGGCGATTGCCCATAAGACAGTGGTGCAGAGGTGAAACCATGCGACCTGTGTACAGAGGCCTCAGTCTCCTACGCAGCTGGCAAAGGTTCGAGTCATGGCCTGTTGACCTTTGCTGATTGTCTTCCCCCTCTCTCACAACCCACTATCCATTATCCACTCACTCTCAAATAAAGGCTACCAGACCCAAGAAAATAAAAAACAAAATAAAATCAAGAAACAGCTACTGCTGGCAGAGACATAGCTGCAACTGGAGCAAAATGCTGTTTTACAATGTATTGACAGAGTATATTAATCCAAGTGCACAACACATCATTCTTATTTTTATTTTAAATCTAAATCATTCTCCTTCCACTTCACAACTATAGTCTATTTGTCAGTGTTGATCTATCGCATAAAATCCATATAGAATACATTGAAGTTTGTACATGTAACAAGGCAAAATGAGAAAAAAGGGGTATGAATAATTTTGCAAGGCACCGTTTCTGGTCTTCAACTTATTTTAAAGTAAAGGGGATAAAGAGGAGAAAAAGCTGACTTGTTTTGCCAGTTTACAAAACACAGTCTTTGTCATGCCATCAAGAAATTGTTTTTATAAAAATGGCAGAAAAAAAAGCCGTATTTCACTTTAATATGTCAAAATGAACCCAAGCAAAAATACATCTGTTAAAAACGACTACAGTGACATTTAGCAAATTTATGCTCCCCGAACATTTGACTGCTAACTCTGTAACATGGCTGCCTTAGCTCCAATATGTTTTGTTTGTCCTCCTTTTCTTTCTTCTTCTCATCTCCACCTGCCTTCACTTGCTACTGGGAAAGTAGTCCGCCTGTGACTTGATGCAGTTGTGCTACGCAGACTGCAGCACTGGTTTCCAGGCTACCTTTGTTCTGCTGCTTGCTCCCATTTGCCGGCTGAGGCACTGAGCTTAATGCGGTGAGGCACATCGAACTGCAATCACCCCAGCTAATAAATCGGGTTTTGATGTTGCTTTCAGTGCTGGCAGCTAGAAAGAATATCCTAAAAATCTAAAAAAAAAATAAAAAATCTAAAAAAAAAAAACACAAAACTTTTTTAATGTACCAAACAGTGAAAGATGTTTGCACACATGTGAAACCTTTATTTCAGTTTGACATTTAGAGATGGAAACTCCTGGAGTGTTAGCCTTAAGACAGTGAATGCATGGATGCACTGCTGTGGCTTTTCTCTCTAAATGAGGGATGTGAACAGGACAGGAATTGGAAACCAGCACACACACACACGCGCACACACACGCACACACACACCTACACACACACACACACACACACACACACGCACACACACACACACACACACACACCCTCCCAACAGGTCAGTCAGCTCTGGTTGTACTCTGCGTTAAATTAGGGATGGCATGTACAACAGTTGTTGTGTGTTATTTTTTTTTATATTTATTTATTTTTTGCAGGGACCCACTGTGTCTCACTGCCTCCTGGCTAAATCAGCCTGAACTACCCATTTGCTTCGGCCACTGCCTATTGATAATACCATCTGTTCAATTGAGTATTGATTTCTGAGCCTCAGTCGAGACATATTCAACCCCCATTTCCCATTTATTGTTGCTTCCTGTGGCGACATATCTGCAAAGGCAAAGAATTATGAAGAGGTAGAGGATATTGAAAATGGATAAACGTGAGCTAAGAGAATACGCTGAAGTTGACATAGTGAAAACGGCCATTTCAAGGGGCTTGAAATGGCCACTGGAAGTATAAACAACTTTAGATGTTTTTGCAGCTAAAAACAAAAGCAATGGAAAAACAGTACGAAGAAATATCTGAAATGAGTACACGAAACCGACTACAAGATTTAATCAAATTAAAAACCTTCAATAGAAAGCAAGACTAACCTAAATGAGACTGCCAAGTTTTTATGCTGCTAAATTTGTTGACTTCAAATGAGTAAATGAGGTAGATTAGAATGAGATTTATTTCAAACATTGCTGAATAACACTAAACAAAGCCAAGTTTAGAACTTGTTTAATTTTTCAGAGGCATTAAGGTCAATTGCTTGGCAAGTATGATTCTTCTTTTGTTTTTTGTTTTTTTGGGGTTTTTTGGGGGGAGGGTGGGGGTGGGGGGGGGATCGTAAGTAACTAAACCACCAGCAAGAAAACAACTGTTGCTGCACACTGCTGGCCAGGTGGATGAATAAGGTTTGACACTTTTACAGATGGCAAGCTAAGAGTTGTATGGAACTATTGCAGGCTCACTGCAGGTTCTTTCTTTTTACTGAAGTTGGACTTGTCTTTATTCTAATTTTGCTCAGTTTAGTCATTGCCATTTAAATTACATTGTTATCCTTGTGTGTATCTATGTCTAATAATTCTTGATTGATTTCAGCAATCCACCTTCGAAATTTCATCATGGTCATCATTTGGTTAATCAGACTCATTCATTCATTTTTCACAAACTAGGAGACGTCAGTAACTTAGAAGGAGGCTATTTTTGACCCTGATGAAAGCATCTGCTTGATTAAACTAGGAACTGAGTATCACATATGAAATACATGAGTGACTATTCAATACAATTATTTCCAGCTATCCTCTCCAGCTACCGCCAACGCTCTCAAAAACACCAGCGAAAGAAATGGTCCTGACACGCATCACTCTGGCAGACAAACAGTCCCCCTGTGGCAAGAAACTCAATTCCTGGCATTTTCGTTTGTCTCTGAATTTAATGCAGGGGTCTCCAAAGTCAGTCCTTGAGGTTCAGACACCTACATGTTTTAGTTCTTTCCCTGGTTCAACACACCTGAATCAAATGGTTGTTCATCAGTAGGAGGTAGTTGGACCATTTGAGCAGGACATTCATGATTTAAGGTTTCTGGGTTTAGAAAGATGCTTAGAATCACCAACCATGCAGCATCAAAGAGGGGAACATGAAAGCATGAAATTATGCTGGGAGCCTTTTTTTTTTTTTTTTGACCACATCACTGGTGATAATTTTCTGGTTCATTACAGAAATAATTGTGACAGCTGGGCTATTTGCATAATTTTATTTCATTTTATAGAGTTACTTTGATTAGAGGAAAATACTATGACAAAGGAAGGCTCATCCTGTGTAGTTTGATGTGCATTACTGAGTGTTGCTTTGATGCCAATCCAGTATTAGAGCCACACTAGTTAATCAGTTGTAGAAAAAATAAAACACTAAGGGTTCTGGGAAGTCAATATATAAACCCTATAAAACAATCTATTACAGACTGTGTACAAAAATCCATAAGAGAGCATCCATCACTTCCCAGAACTGGTTCATTTGTGTGATAAACTGTACTTCCAAACTATTTGTTAGTATTTAGTGGTGAAATGTGGTGCAGGAACCGCAGGGAATCAATGAGGTGGGAACAGATTGGTAAATTGACTACTATAATAAATACTATGATGTGTCATGCATGCACAAGGGATAAGAGGCTAATGGCATGATTGGTGAACATACCCATCGATCCGGGCCGCGTGTCTATCATGCACAGGATGAAGATTATACACAGAGAACAGAAGATAAACAGTAGAGAATTACACATCTGTCACTGCAGGGCCAAACTAAAAGAAGTTTACTAATGCACTGTCATGGACTCAGATTGATTTGTTGAATTACAACCTATGACATCCAAATGATATTGATTAAACATGCAGATTTCCTCTGCAGTTCTGTCCCTAAGTTGCTGGGTCAAATCTAGTTCAAGATCAATGGTATCCCCTCTATCCTTATCATTATTCATAGCAGCCTGACCTCTCAACACTCAGAGTGCCCAGACCAATATGATGGGCCCATTTGGCCTTTTAATTTCCTCACACTGACTGGACAAGCTAAGAATCTTGAACTTAACTGCCTGCGCTCATTACAACTGCCTCTCTAAAGTGTGCAGTGTAGAACAAAGTGGGCCCTGTACTGCCTGAGATAAAAGACACATCCTATCCTGCTTTTTCATTTCAAGATAAAGGTTTCGCAAGGTCTTCATGAAATGTCTGATATGATAACAGGATTACAGTACCATGACCCCTTTTCACAGCTCATTTTTAGAGTCCGTAAGTTTGCATGTCCTTTTAGGAGGCTGTGCACAAAATGTTGTGCACAGCCTCCTTCCTTTTCACCACAGCCCAACAGCAATATTTAGTGGCAACTCTTTGTATTTGTATTTTTAAAGTATTTGTCACTTATGATATAGTTATTTTACTGGTATAAATTCTTTTCATTTTTTATTTCACGTGTATTGGTTTTTTTTATGTTAGTTGGATACAAGAAATACATAAGCGCTTTTTCTCGCTCCTCCAAACATGTGCTGTTATTGTATTTCTGCAATTAGTTGTGCAAACTAAATTAAGCTACCATTGCACTGATTACGTACTACTCCTTCCCCAGTTGTTGCTGGGCACTGTTGGTCAGATGGTCAAAAGCATTCAGGAAAGGTTTTGGATTTTCCCTCACCAACAGACAATACAAATTTGGGTGTTTTGAAATACATCAAGGCGTTGGAATTACTTACAATTATTCATTTAAATTAAAGGATCATTACTTATCACTCGCATTCATGCAGACACAGATGGCAAAAGTAATTTTTAAATGACTTTTCATTTTCAGAATGAAATGAGAATTGAACTACACCAAAATGTCAAATTTTCTTTCTGGGGGAAAAAAAAGAAACACTATATAGAATAGATACAGTATTATTTCAGAATTTTAGCTGAGTCTAGAGACACATAGAACCACAATTTTGAAGTAATAAAAAAAAGTTTTTACTTCCCACCTTTCAGGTGAAATTAGTGCAGCATTATTTGATGGTAGAAAAAGAACCAAGAAAATTGTTTTTTTTGTTTTTTCCTGCAAATCTAAACCGTCTCCCCAAAAAACCAGAGGGCCCAAAACAAATACCATTCTTCCTTTATTTTTAAGGTTTTCAGTGGTTGACTTAAGCAACCCAAATTACTGTTTGAAAGAAAGAACAAGAGAAAATTTTTCATATTGTGTGCACTGAATGGATGGTTAATTGCAAGCTGCAGTATAATGGTGGAGATCAGTGTGCTCTCACTCACCCCTTCACTGTTCTGTCCACTTTTAGCGAGCATTTCCTGTAGAGCCCGTACTGATAGAGATTGCTCCAGCACAAAGGTACAGATGCACAGGTCTGGGGGAACATACTGCAACAACAACAAACAGCACATGGTTAATAATTGCAAGAGATTTATGGTGTCAGTAATGTTTGTCTTTAGACCATTATTATTAATTGAATGATTGCTAGCGTGAGATCCTATCTTTACTCATTTAAAAATGCTTAATGTTTTATTGCATCATCAAAAAGACTTAATTTAGCAATACCATCAACAAAACGGTTTGGAAGATGTGAAAGGTAAATATCGAGAAAATCAAAAACCCAGATTATCATTATAATCAAAAAAATCACAAAGGAACAAAATATTACAGAAACTTTTTGGTTGTTGATCACGTCTTACTCTGGTTAGTGCGTTAAAAGCATTTTCCTTAACTTCCAGATGCAAAATGCTTTTTCGCTAAGCCAGAAAAAGAATGTTGCAGGGATACTATGATTAGATTCCCACTCATAAAATCACAGCTGACTGCTGCACTTTTATCTGTTTCAAACAGAGTTCATTCTAAACGGGTAGGCGACATTCATTAAATTGCACTTCAGAGACATTAACCTTAGCTTCTGTCTGGTTGGTCAGTGTATAGCAGCTTCTTAGAAGAAGCACAGTTAGATATATTGAAAGAAAAAAAAAATGCCAAATTGCATTTGAAAATCCAATTCAGGGCAGAACCAGACGGGACAGCTGATTCTCTGACAGAATGAGGAAGCTGCTGTGGGGACATTGAGGCTAAAAGATAAATGGTACTAACCTGAAAACTCAGGCTGCCTCCTCCCTCAGTTCTGAACTCGTTTTAAAGTAGATCATTCATGCAGGTCAATCTAACCTCATTTTATGCTAACTATACACTCTTTGTCACCCAGCTGTTTAAAATCTGAGATCATTTATTTTAACAACACCTCTGTTTCATCTCATTAGTAAAATTATTTCTATTTGTTCAATGCAATAATAAAAACATTTTTTTTTACTTTCTTATCCAATGGCTTTCATTTATGTATTTTTTTTTAGTGTTTGGTAGAAATGCAAATTAAACTGTATGACTAATTTTTGAAGACATGTCTTGCGGTCATTAAGTCAAACTAAGGTGTTTGGGCATAATGACTATTGTTATATTTGGAAAAAAATAGGGGAAATTTACCAGTCTGAGAACGCCGTCCCAATTATGATGTACCACAATAAATCAAGTAACAAGTAGCCAGAGCACAAACTGAGGAAAAATATAAAAATCACTACTTTCTGAGAAAATAGTGACTTAATTGTTTTTAATGCTAAAACAACTGATACTTATCAGCTGATTTCAGCTGATAAGTAAGAAATCCCAAATCCTAAAAGTATCCAAAATTATTAATATACATCTTGTAGATATTGATTGCCAAACTGAGATGGTGTTACATGTATAACGGTTAGCGGGCCTTCCTTCAGTGGTCATATTGAGTGTCTGACAGACAAGAGCAACTGGTTGTAAATCACGTCCAAGCGGCTGTTCACAGACCGATTGATGCCACCATTTAAACAGTACGCTCTTTAAATCAACCCGGTTCTGTGCTCCATTAGCAGACTAGTTTACCCAGGAAAAGAAGTCCTCCTATTGAATCATACACCTCTAAATGGCACTATTGGGTTGCTTCTTTTTTTTTTTCTTTTCAAACCACTGTAATTGCTCCCAAAACCTGGGTGATGCTTTTCATAAAACAGCAGGTAATGAAGACAAAGTGCCTGAAAGAGAGAATATCCATCATGCCTGTCAGGTGTAATTACCATCCAATATGGACTGAACGCCTAACTTCCCTCTTAGGGACACATGCACATACAGTTGGTGAGACATGAAGGAGAAAACATACAAAACTCTACCAGTTCATGGATCTTTGCCTTCATGCAAATTTAAATTAGACCCTTTAGCTTTGCCCCTTTTCTTTTATCTTGTCCCTCTCGTGTTTCTTTAATTTTTAACCTATCAGATGGTGCTACCTTTAACTGGCTTAATCTCGGAGACAAACAACCAGAGTGAAATGCTCTTTGCAGGCATCATGTCCTCTACAGTTTTATAGTAAAGCATCAACGCTAGATGAGCAGATGAAAGCTTGTGGTGATTTAAAAGGCAAGAGCATAGACCATTAATAAAGTATTCTTATCTAATAAGAGGAACACTTGACTGTGGGTGTGCTCCATAATATGGATTCTGTACTGACAAATGCATTAAAGTGGCAACCATGTTGTTTACAAAGTGAAACAATTATATTTTCCTAATTACAAACCTGCAAATGCAATTTTAACAACAATAAAACAACAGGCAATTACAGCCGACGCTGCTTTGGATCTATTCCTCAAACATATCCCTGAGTATAATTTCAGATACTTTTTTATCATCTTACAGCAGTCCCACAGAGATGTGATGCTGCAGCCGAACCTTTTTAGGAGAAACTCATCAGTGAGACTGCGGTCGATTTAAGCTGCTATTTTTTTTTTCTCATTTGTTTTTTGCTTTGAGGAAGATTTGGACTGCTGCTTTAAGCTTTTTAGCCTGGCTTCACTAATTGTCCGGTCCAAAATAAGAACACAATTCACAGATGTCTCTTATCTAAACGAATGTGATCCACATTTTTACAGTCTGCTTTATGTGGCATTTGTTGGTTCTGTTAGTGCATGTGTGCATGACCATAGGGTTTATTATGTAAATGCAATGAAAACAAATGTAATCAAATTAAGTTCATGACTCTGAGCAGAGCTGCCTCGCTGCAGTATCATGCATCTGGGTTCCACAGAAACATTTTGTTTTCTTTTTTTTATATCGAGATTCAAATGGCGCCAATTCTGGAGTCAGCCTACCTTCGCCTCAGATGTTGGCTCCAGGTAACAAAGGCGATTTCCCAGCCCTTCAGCAGCCAGGCAGAACTTACGATTCTCCTTCTGGATGCAGGCCACACACTGGAGAACCACTTCATCATCCTGTCAAGACAAAACTGACTTCAGCTTGTGCCTCTGTGCTAACAAGAAGTTTGTTTGGCTGCATGAGCGCGTGTGTGGGTGTCACATCCTGAGAGAATCCACGTCTACCCACACACATGCCAATTCTAGCTTTGTGATCATGGGAGATTCTTGTACAGTGTTGGTTTGTGAATAAAGGGGTTCTTCCCAACAGAAAAAAAAAAGCAAACAACAGTAAGCAGAAGCCAAAAGAGAACTCTAAAAATATTCTGAACAAATAATGGTTGAATTGAATCCAAAATGTGCAGCATGACAAAAATATATACATTTCTGCAGAATGCAATTATCCCAGAAGGAAGTTTAACTTTTCATAATAAATTGTTTCAGTTAATTGAAGTCAAAGGTTGTAATCACCAAGTTTTAAGACAGTCTTTTTCTTTAACAAGATTGCTACACTTTAGCATAGTGTTTGTAAGGTGTTGGGTGCTGACTGGGGATTCATCCTAAATCCTAACCCTTCATGCATAATATTTAACCATGAGAACAGGCTCTTGGATAGGAAGCTTTTAACATCGCATGGCCATCATGATCTTAAAAATGTTCAATTTCAAAGCAAGAACTATGGCAAAAAAGAAGTTGATGACTGCCCTGTTTAGTTGCCAATAAAGTATTCATAACTGTCCCTTGTGGGGTTTACTTTGGTTGATGAAGAATATAAATAAAAAAAAAATAAAAAAAAGAAAGAATAAATAAAAACAAAATCTCACTGGGTTTCCCAAGTCCGAAAACAAACATCTGACGCCACTGCTGTGTAAAAGACTTGACTGTATTTACAACATTGGCTTTGTAAATGCTGTACTGGACACAGCTACTCTTCAGTACAGCGGGGCAAGCAGAAATCTGCTGATATCGGCTGCCGTGGGACAGCGAAGGGGGGCTTCTGCACAATTGCCAGCTCCATTATTTAATGCAAGGGAATTGTGCTGAGAGCAGGGTGCAGCAGCACTAGAGGTAGTAACAGCAGAGCTCCCCTTTATAGTGTTACATTGCAGCACGCTGGGTTTGCAGCACACAGTCAGAAATAGAGAAGACTGGTACTGGACAGAGCAATGAGATACAGCTCTGCAGATGTACAGTATGAAATTCACCATGACAATCCTCAGGGTCATGACAACCACGCTTAATGCACATCTAGATAGCAGATGATGTTTAAACAGAGTTTTGTTTTTGTTTTTTTCTCAGTAAATGGTTACTGTCACACCATTCTGGATATAAATGATTCAAGGAGTCCAAACTCCTCTCTTCATTTCAGTCTTTGGTGTAATCTTTAAAAATGTAAATAAACTATTAAAAACCAGAAAACAAACACTCAAAAATGCAATAATTAAAACTAATAAAGTAAGAAATAGATAACGTCTAAGAAATCTGAACAATTGGCCTTGTGATGATTCACTTTTAACTGACTTTTTAAGCAATTGAGAATTACTCTTTTCTTTTACTTTGAACTTAAATTATTGCATTTCAATTTTTTTACAGTTCTGATTTTAAGATATGTACCCATTGAATTTAGATTTCAGCTTTCACCTACTTTGATGTATTTTAAACTTTTTAATTTTATCTTAATATCCTTATTAGCATTTTTCTTGTTCCTTTTTTTTAGTTTTAATATTGTTCTAAAATTACTTTCTATTGTTTGGGATCTTAGTTTTATCAGCTCTTACTTCAGCCATGATATTTATGGCGTTTATAACACCCCGCTCTAATCAGTCAATTTAAATGTGAAGTTAATTATAATTATAGTAATTATAATTCTTTCAGACGTATGTCAATTTTTATACAAAATTAAATATCAACCGTAAAAAACTCTTTTTAATCAGTCCCATATGAAAAACTTTGCCGTTCGCTGTCTGGCTTGATAAACAGCTTGGAAATTAAAAAGCAACAAATATAGGTTCAAATTTAGTGCTGCTTCTGTTTTGAAATCCTTGATCACTTGGAAAAATTTAGTTAATTTGTTTTGTAGTTGACATCACAGGTGCATGTTTCCAAACTTAACATTCTTAGTTCTTTCCGTCTTTTTCTGCACTTTTCCGCTGCCCTTGTTTGTCAAGCACACACTGGATAATAAGCTATCCAGATCAAAGATAAAAGTAGCCAATAAATAATGAATACAATTTTAAAGAAGAGACTGGAAGGACTTATTATTGAACTATTGATTACGGACGGTGGAGGTTTGGGTTTATAGTTTGTGTTTTTATCCATACAGCAGATTTTACTGTACAGTATATGCCGGAGGGAGAAGATGCGCAAGAGCGAGCACTGACAACTGGAATTGATAGTGTCATTCATGGGTTTTATGGCAAAGGCTTTGAATGATGCTAACTTGCACAAATCAATATAAAAATGTTATTCAACTCAGATGTAGATTGAAATTAATAGCCCTTTATGGCAACCCAACACTTGGCTTGGATAGAACATACCATTAGGCTCATTGTTGGTAGAGAAAGCACCGGGCTGATTCGGCCCACAATAGGACCGTATTGATCCACTCATTGCCTTGCTGCCTGTCTGAGCACCAAGCAGCTCACACACAAACAGAATCACCTCTTTAATCAGAGAAGGCAACTCAAATGTCTTTGCTTCCATCTCATTCTTCCTGCATTTAAGCCTTACTCACCCACCTCCTGTTGTACTTGATTTACACACACCGGGGACTCAGAGGACTCACTACTATCAATCATTCATAGACAGAGACATTAGGTTGTATGAAGGGTGATGTTCTCTCTAACTTTGAATGGGTCAGTGGTGCAAGATCTGAGGAAAATCTAAATCTAAACGTCTCTTGAATGCGTCTCTAAAGAAGACACTGCACAGCTTGAGCATCAACAGAACGACACAACGAGAAGAGCAGGTCCCAGAAAACTTTGTTCAAATTTACTCTGCCCTCCCATTTGAAATTTTAAACATTTCTTTGACAAAAAAAAGGCTCAACATTCATTTTCAGCATAAAAACGTGTTTAGAAAAAATCATATGTATCTGTCTTCTCTACCCCTACAGTTATTTACACATGTACATTTGCAAATACTATTTTACTGCAGCCTGCTGAAAACAAAACCTGCTCTCAAGGAGAAAACCCATACGTCTTCAGGATAATGTTAAAGCGTTTGAATTTAATGTTTGTGCTGAGAGTGTATCAGCTTTGTAATTTTGCAATACAACTGCTTTAGTGCTTAAAAAGTAGATTGTACAACATTTATTATGTGCAATATCAGGACACAGTGCTGTGGCTATGAGTTTTTCTGTTTATCCTGGAGACACCACAGTTTTTTAAAGCAGTAATTTAAGTAAAAAAAAAACAAAAACAAAAAACAATGAGCAGATTGCCTTAATAGTTAGTTACCATAAAAAAACAAGGTTTCTGTTGCTTTTTTTTTTTTACAATAAAATCACCATTTAAAGAGGTGACTGTAACTTAAAACCTTTTACTTTTCCATTGCTCATCAAACGCACCATCTCGGTTGAAAGCAGAACAGATTGAATTTAAAGCAGGGATATTTCAACCAGCAAAGAGAACAAAGCCTTTACTGTAACTGTAGTTTGGAAACTGCAAAAACAACTTCATGTAAATGTTTTTGTCTTTACTTATAGAAAAAAGAAACAATACATGTAGTCCTCCATCTCCAGTACCCAAAGTGAGTTAACGTTTAGCTGAATTTCTTAGTATGGTTTAACTTCTTGGCTACTTGTCAGATTTGCTGAACCACTGGGATTAAAGCTGAAGGTCTGATCACACTTGACAGGAAAGCCAAAACAAAAGGAAAGGCGTTTTCCCTGAAGCAGTGTGATCGGTGTGTGTTTTGTCAAAGCAATCGACACACCAGATGAACTCTGCACATCTTCTTTCAAACTTTCATTTTAAGAGCCTTAAGCATACAGTACTAACCCCAACAGATGTCTTCTGTTTTTGATTTTTTTTTTTTTTTGTCATTCTTTTGCAGATCATCAAATTGTCAGATAAAGATTGACATGGTGAATGGAACTGAAGATTTTAAATCATGATTTGCTTTATGAAGATAAAAATGCTATATCCAAACCATTGTGGTCCTATGTAGAAAAGTAGCTGGGCAGCTTTTTATGTTATGAATTAACATCAATTTATCAGGTTTTTGGCAAATATAAATTTAAGTTCAGCAATCTCTGCACAGTCTGATTATTTTCAGGCTTATAAAATAAAGAACTCTAACCACTTTGACAGAATGAAGTAGGCTAAAATATATCAGCAAGTACATATTTCTCTGATCTAAAGAAATTCAAGAACTTATTATAAACCAAATGACATCCGTCAGTCTGGAGGCTGTGACTCCAGGGAACCACAGTGGCCGACCAAAATTACTCCAAGAGCTCATTAATGACTCATCATCAGGCGGTAACAGAAGAACTCGTGGCACATTATTATTGCTACTGTTAGTATTAGTACAGTTTATATCAGTTCAATAAAAATATTAAAGCTGCTGACTGTGTGATAATACATTTTACATAATTTCATTACATTTTAATAAAAGCTTGATAATATTAGCCATTTTATATTGCACACAATTTTCATGATACAAAAATTTCTTCTTATTATATCTGCATGCATTCCTATGAAATGGAATAGTTAGTGTCTCAGTAATGCTACATCAGCACTGTAAGTCATCTCAGCAACTTGCCTATTTGACATAAAACAAGTATGTGTCAAGTCCCTTAAGACTGGAAAATAACAACTAGTTATTATAACTGCTGTTTTATATTTTGACCAAAAAAAAAAAAAAAACAGATTTATTTGCCTTTTTAAAAGAAGACTTCTATAGCTCACTCAACTATGAATTAATGGTACTTTAGAACAGTTCTATTCTAAAGTGTTCACCTGCACGTGGCATGTAAATACCTAAACGATATCCACACAGAAAAGTTGATTATACTCCCCATTAAGAGGAAATTGCTATTACTAAGTATATCCCATCAAAGTAAAGACGTGTGGTGATAAAATCCAGACTTCCCTCCTGCAGCTGCAACAGCTTTCAGCTTCGCTCTTTGAGGTCAGATTTGCCCTGTCCTCTTTAGGTTGATGCAGTGCCAAAGAATCTGGTGAATCAACATCAAGCTGATCCAAGTGCTCCCTTGGGATGAGGCTCAAGGGTAAAGAGACATACAGAAGGAGAAGGAGGAAGAAAGGAAAGGAACAAGTAAAGTGATGGAAAAAGCTCTCATCCACATGCACAGTAGAGCAGGGAACCACTGCACTTGCCTCCACTTGTCTTTGTCCCCATGTGGCACTGCTTTGCAGCGTAATGGGTAATAAGTCTTCATCATCACCTGGGGCATGCTACCTGTGAACACTGTTTAGAAACTGGCTCAAATACAGAGACTTTGTAGCAGGACAGATTGACACTACTGGGTGGGTACTACAGGAAAACATGCAGCTGGGCACTGGTATACGCTCTTTATGTACACACTCCAACTTTCTGGTGTATCACACACACATGAACTATGAGCTCACAAAAATTAGTTTATTTTTTAACTGTACTTTATAAAAGTTTTAAACCATCCTTAATTTTTTACAGTGCTTTTAAGGAGTAACACCTCCTTGTAATTTCTTAAAATTGTCAATGATTTTCTGAAGTTTTGAAAGATTTTCTTTATGATTCAACAGTTTCTTCACTCCTTTTCAACTGACAATGACTGTATATTTACCAGCATTCTAAAAAACAAGAAAAGTGGACCAAAGAACAATAACTGCATTATGTGCAGAATTAACTGTATTAGAAAATAATGTGTTTCAGGAATTGCAGTCAGCTTATCAGATGCTGGAAATTCAGGTTTAGCAGGTTTATTTTACAAAACAGTATCGAAAGCTTTGAGCATCTTTTATGGCACAATTCAGCATCTAAAAATAGAAAAGAAATTGGGCAGAAGACCATTATTTTGAGAATCTGCCAAGGATTGCATGGTGAGACATGAAGCTAAATGGAGTTAAATACAGAGCAGTCCTGAAAGTCTGTTGGAAGCTGCAAAACTCAAAATGACTCTCTTTCAGTTTCCAGCAGGAAATCACCTGTTCAGATGCAGCCAGCGGTGCATATGGAAGGTTTTCAGTCAAAGCACATTTCTGTCTTCGATTGGCTAAGTCGAGTTACAAGCTGAAGTCAAATTAAGGGTCTTTGACAAAATGGAAACCCAAAGATCACAACCTATTCAATCAGCCTTAATTATCTTGAGCAATTGCAGTAGAATTGCCAAAATATTCAGACTGCTGATGTGCAAAGACGATAAATGTATACCCCCAAAACTCAAAGATATATTTGCAACAATAGGTGAATCAACTTTTCATATTTCTATTTATAAAACCAATTGTCTTCAAGTTAATTAGATAACATTCCAAGAAAGACATTGGATAAAATTCATGAAGCTTGATTAAAGATTAGAAATCGGGAATAAAAAAAGACTTCACAACAGTATGATTTGAAAAGGAAATAAAAACATTAAAGAATGACTCACTTGACCTTGGACTTTTTTCACGGTACAGCATATCTTCATGTAAACATATTTGATTAAAACAGTGGTTGCACAAAAACATGTTTGCTCTTAGAAACTCAATATAAATAGCTAACAAAAGGGTAAATTCACATTATGCTGCTACAGTATCAGAAGATAGTCCTGTCAGGCGAGATATGTTTGTTCCAGAATATTCTGGTGCAGATTACTGGTTTACTGTTGTAGTGATTCACAGCCTTGTAGCCTAATGCGCTCACACACTTTGGTGTGACAGCAGTGGAGATGGAAAGAGAAAGGGAACAAAAAAAAAAACTTTGGACCAGAGGAGGAAAGCTTTGTTCTCATGACTCAGTGTTGCTGTGTAAATGGGACTGCTAATGCTCTCATCTCGGGGCAAACTGCTGAACATGCTGCCCCCAGTGCAGCACAGAAGGAGAGAAGAAAGCACACACAGACAGACACATCAACAACATCGCCAGGGCCAAGAAAACACAGCAAATTAAAGTTGACGCGAGGTGAAATTTTGGCTTCCTTTAAGGGCTTTCCAGAGGGTGACAGCCTTACATCTTGTTGCTGGATGGTCTAGGAGGCAGGCTGAAGACACACAGTGTATGCAGATTCAGCCTGTACTGCACTGGATTTACTATGTGGAGAAATTGGTTTTATTCATTTCTAAACTTTGTGCTTCAGATCTAATGCTATGATATGCAACATCAATTCAGGTTTCTAGCTCACATTTCTAAGCCCATAACAGGAAGAGAGCATGGACCTGCTCAAAATGCTTTTTACACAGGGCTCATCTTGAATTTCAAGAAGTTAACAAAAACATACTCTCATATCACCATGGGATAATTTAAAATGAGCCAGTTCAACAGTCCTGTGCATATTTGATTTTCTAAAGCTGCTTCAGAGTGTGTAGGTGTGTATATGAGAGTTGTCTGGCACATATTGTGCCTCAGACCTGGGTACTCTAATCACAGTGGGCAACATAATTACCCAATCACAATACACTCAGACTATACAGCTGTGAACAGCAGTAGCCATATGGACCAAGGCAATCCATCTTCCAGATTAGACAGGTACGACGATCTCTGTGAAACAAATAGCCTAAGGTGATGCAGCCAACTCTTGCATGTCCTCCAATGTTTTTGCAGTTGATTTTGGTTTTCGTTTTACACTCTGCAGATACTGTAAAACAAGTCAGTGTGACGTGAATGGGCTCTGCATATAGCAGGTCATCTGAGGAGAAAGGTTATACAGCGTTGAATTGAGCCTTGCAGGCTGATTATGACATACCTTTAGTTTGGAGGTATTAAGGCTGAATTTCTTAGCAGGGAGGTAGTAAAATGTTTTTTTTTAAAACACCGTACAGCAGTATTCTGCCTTTGTTGGCAGTGCCTTTAAATGAACACCAAAGTAAGTGCTTAATTCCCTTATTTCCTGCTTTAGGGCTCCTATAAATCCTACGCCTAGAAAAGATATTCTAGGGTCCACTAAAATATTCCTAAGCTTATTGCAGATGTGGCCAAGCGGTAAAAGAGACTGTAAGCCATCAGCTTGGTTAATTGGCAAATCTCACAACTTCCATAAAACTAACAGATGTTAAAACCATTAAAAATGAATGAATATTTTTCCAAACAGATATTGCAATAGAAAATAGATGGAGTGCTACGAATGTCATCTATGCAGTACCGTTGGTGATCTCTGTAGAAGTAAACGGGGAGAAACTGACAGATGTTTCCTCACAAACAATAAAAAAAAAAACTCTCCATCTCCATCCAGGAATACTAACAATTTCAATCTTGACTGAGGACAATGAAATCTGATGGATCAGGACTCAACAGTCCTGAGCATTGATTCTGGCTGTAGTAAGTACAGGTGTTTCCAGTAACTCATTGTCTGACTCAAGTACAGTTGCCTTTAGGCTTCAACAGCACATACTTAAGAATAACACAGGACATTAAGATGCTTGTAATGTTCCCAGAAGGTTCAAGTTGAGGCGATACAATTACCATGGGATAGAGGTTGCTATGTTATCGCACTCTCTCACTGACTACAGAATCGCACAGGCGATGCTGAGGGACAAAATGTTACAGCACCACCGTAGGCCCTAGAGAACAAAAAGAGCAAACTATTTCCCTTGTCCACTAGTTCTGTTCACAAAATGCAGCCTCACTTCCTGAGTGAATTCGTTGCAGCAGAGCACAGGAAGGTATGAAGAGGCTGCTTCTACCTCCCAGATCAGCAATGTGCTGACTTTTTAGTGGCTGATCCTCAGTGGAGGTAAAAAGAGACAACAGCACTAATAGGTACAGCCTTGTAGCCTTTCAGTGCGTGGAAGTCAAGCTTGTTTTTTTACTCGCTTCTCAACTGTATGACAGTAGAGGAAGTCCCAAGTGGTACAGGAAAAGAGATTATCTTTTGTTTTAGGTCAAGGAAGTGAAGGAACTGGTTATATAGCCAAGAATGTCAAAGTGAGGTATGGGTGCCGTTGATTTAGCCAATTTATACAGCTTGTTTAGCCTAGAAAGAAAATGCCATGTTTCCTTCTTTTCCACCCTTGGACCATCTGGGGCAACATTTCAATATTTTGTGTGATTTCTTTGATAAGAAATGTATCCAGTTGCTAGAGATTGATTAATTTAGTTCTGTTCAAAACACTTCAGTTCCACAACCTGTTTCTTGGCTAAGATGTTTTGATGGGCTTGATCCTTCCCATGTATTTATTTACAGATGTCGTAATATTTTACTGGAACTCTGCTCACAAGTTGATCGGCTTGAGACTAAACAGTTCCTAAAGAAAGAATTCTGTAAAGTTAAGTCTCCAAACCTAAAAGAGATTTCATGTAGCTGCTTAATTTTGCCTCAAACCTCCAATATTTTTCATTAAGTAGAAATATACCAAGAAATGCATACATCATGGATTGTGCTGGCAATGGCAGCCTCAGTGCTTCACTCTCTTATACTTTGCATCTTTTTGTCTTTATTCTACTCTTTGCCACCATTCTTTGGTCACTCTCACTTTCCCTGCATCCTATGTGCACAAAGGAGCATTATAGGATCTCCTTCCTCTGTTAGACTCACTGCTAACAAAAACGGTAAATGTTTTAATCCTTGACTTTACCGTAAAGCAATATTATTTATTTAGTTAGTTTTTATATATATATTTCATCTGTGTGTGAATCTAAAAGTCTTTATGTCCTGTCATTTTGCTACTGTTATACTTGAATTTCCCCAATGTGGGACAATGAAAGGTATCTTTTTTACTCAGTTCTATTCCAGAGAGAAACTCCAAAGCATCAGTCAGTCTTCTCTGGGCATCTTTTTATCATTTTTCATCAACCTCAACTTCACTGATACCTTAGTTAGTGGAGTCGTAGCTCTCTATGGGATTTAGTGGAGAGATGTAAACATGGTACAAAAAGGTGTGCCTGGCTGTGAAGCTTCGTCATTAGCATCAATCCACCTGGCTAATGTCCGCTAACAAAATGGACAAACTCAGACTTCCATCAGATCTACTGCCCTCTGTTTCACAATTTGCCTCAGTGAGCGCAGCCGGTACTGTGATACCAGGCTTCCAGCTGTTTCAAGTGGACCACAGCACGGAGCTCCTGGGGAAAGAGCAGAGAGATGAAATCTGCTTTTACATAGATGAAAGTTGATGTACAGATCTTGCTGTGTTGCAGAAGACATGAATTCTCCTCGTCTGTTTTTACTGGTGTTTACATCCCACCACATCAGAAGCTAAAATAAAGCTTACTAAGCTGAAAACAGATGTCGGGGGTGGGGGACATCCATACTTTCTCAGCATTCGTTTTTTTTTTGTTTTTTTTTTTCCTTGTCATTTAGCAGCACAAACCCCTCCAATCAACTTCTTAAATACAGAAAGCATATTAGGTGTTCCACAAGGGATAAAAACGTTGGGCTACTGTTACACAGCTTTAAAAGATGCATATCACGATGTCACCTGGGCCACTTTGGGACTTTCTGATCAATGCCTGCTTCATCTCACTCCAGCCAATAGGCAGGAATTGGGAGCAGATGCAAACCAAAACCTTTTGCACATACAATAGTAAACCAGGGTTATTTTCACATCTGAGGAAGATACATAAGATCCTTACCACAGTGGGGCAGTGACGTGCGGTCAGGGGAGGCAGGTGAGGCAGAGCCTCACCTGTCATCATGGAAAAATAATAATAATAAAATCATTTATATTGCTATTTTCATTTATATTGCTATTTGTACTATAAAGTACCTATTTTTTACTTAACTTAACCAATTCTGATAATTTTTTTCTTCAAAATCACTGGATTTTCCATTTTCCCATTCAAATGCTCCGGTGAGGCAGCAGTGAGCTGAGCCTCACCTGGGATTGCGCAACCTCTCGCGAACTGCACTGGCTGCCATTCTATGGGAGCATGTTCATCCTGTCTGTACGCCGGCAATAAAATGGCTAAAAAAACATTTAACATAAGCTAAATTTTCCATAATTTAGCTTATGTCTATAATGTACAGTGTTTTTTTGTCACCAGCTGTGTGTATCATGTTTTGTGTGCAGAGGAGCGATCAGAAACGGCAGAGAACAGACTTGAGGTGAGGCAGGCAGTTCTCTTGCCTCATGGCAGGGGGCGCTCATGATCCAGACATTGTGACTGCACAACTGTAGAGTAAGACACACTGAGCCAGCCATGGAACTAGCCATATAGTAAATAAGTAAAGTACAGTGATATATTTGTTTTCTAATGCTACTAAAAGTTTCTTGCCAACCGCCATAAAATTGACAAGAAGAAGAAGAAGATATTTGTTTTCTCCTCTCTTCCGATGTCAACATGAAAGATTACATACACCGCTCGTCACTGCAGTGGGGACAGTGGCCAGGAACAGATCAAGGATATCAGAGTAATTAAGAGATGTTGCAGTTCGTCAGTGGAACCATCCATGGAATTCCTGAAGTTAGTAAGCATCTGATCCAGGACCACTGAGTCTGCATACAAACATGATTGGGTTGTCCACTAGTGGTCAGAACCACCTGGAGCTTAACTCACTCAAACCAGTGAAGATGATGGTGGACTTTCGGAGAACAACCACAGCACCGTTGTATCTACTGTGTTACTGAGATCAGGGTGTCACAATCAATTTTTACAATTTTGAGAGATGACAGATGGGTAGGTGTGTTTGGTATTAACTTAGGTGTCACAAAGAATAGAGCCATGAAAAGTGGAAATATTAAATCAAAGAGCTTATTTGACCAACACAGGGACACTCATATGAGAAATGTCTGGAAAAAACAAGACGTTGTGCAAAAAAGACTCAAAAGAATTCCTCTTCCAGGAAAATTGTTCACCATAAAAAAAATCAACCCTCTTGACTATGATTTGGCATACTTTTAGAGAGAAAGCCATTGAAAACCTCCTGAGGGACATTTGAAGAGTCAGATTCATAGTAAAACTGCCACAGTGACACTTCTCTAATTTGAAAGAGAACAGGAGTAAGGATGTGGAAAAACTGAGAAATGCTGCAGCGATGCACAGCCTAAGAACAGCCTCTGCTCAGTCTGTCACCTGCAGGGGTAGGTACAAACAAAACTGTAAAAAAAGCTCCAAAGAAGCACTGCAGAGCGCCTTGAGAAAAAGTACAAGAAAAGCTACATTTCTTGTTGTTGATGACTGAAAATGCATGGAACTTAATCTATTTGCAAGCATGTGTATATTACTGATTATCTCTGCTGCAAATGCAACAACCATGAATCTCTTGGCCTGCATGCTGCTGAGTGCATTTACTCATAATATACTGTTGACTCTGCAGCAATAAGCCCAATAGAGTGGGAAAAAGTCCTCTTGTCACTGCTGCCGTGGTGCAATCTTGAATCTTTTATGAGCAATGCCACTGCCATCTCAGATAAAAACACAGGCATGTTTAGAGACAAACAAGAAAGTAACTTGGGATCAGACACATTGCAATAATGTGAAAGTCCCATAAAATTACACGATTACACATCATCAGCCAATTCAGTTCAAATCATCCATGACAATCGCTAAAGTCGCTAGTGCGATTAGGAGAGATCCATCCAAAGCTGGCACTCAAGCAGTAAAATTCAGACTTTTGTGGTTTACATAAGACTCTAAAGTCACTAAACTTCCTTCTGCAAATGCGCCTGAACAGCAGCAGATTAAAGCAGTAAACGCTCGTCTAAGTGGTTTATTAGAGGCACAGCGGGGAGATAGAACATTGGACATAATTGCAGCACATACCAGAGCTGCTTTATGTAGGAGGGGAATGATTCACATGCACTACCACTAGCAGTGTTTTTAATGATTCTTATGCACTGTAAAACCCTACAAGCGCTGACACTGTTTCTGTAGTAACATGGATGTCAGTTGCATAAGTGGCGAAAGCCTAAATGAACTGCATGTCATTTGAGAAATACCCAGGCTTCTGTTAAGTTGACTTCCCGGTTTTCGTGCATTCCAGTCAATATCACCATTTGTTTATTTCACCTTCTGTTTTATGCATCTTCTAAATCAGATGAGCAAATCAACCTTTTTGAGTGTACACCTATTTTTGTTCTTTGTTACTGTCTCAGTGTCAAGGCCTGCAGATGCATTTTGTTTATTTTCTAGTAATATTAAATGGAAATATGTGGCATCTTAAGTAAATTTCATGACTCTAATTGTGTTAATTATGTTTACATTTATTAAATGCGTTGTTCCAAAACTGGTCTTGGTAAAGGTTTGTTCAACAATAGTTTGTCCAAACTGTTATCTTGATTTATTATTTGTCTTTTTATGTTTTGTCTTCTCTGAATCTATTTTTAATAACTCTGGACATTCTAGATCATTAGTAAACTTCATTCTGTATTTTTTTTTCCATAATCTGTCTCTGTTCAGCTTCATACACAGCTTGTTTCCTAAAGCTGAAACTGAAACTTCAAACTGAAGATATCACAGATGCATTAGTCAGCACAGTCATACAAAGTCCCCCTGACATTAAAACTAAAAACATAAATGGCAGCAATCCTGGAGACCCTAACGTACAAAAAAAAAGCTCTCTGTGAGAGTAAGTCTTTTACATGGCCTTATCAAATATTCATTACCTAAAACACCCGATTAGTCAGGCCTGTTTACTGCATGCCACCAACATTACGAAGGAAATTTCTTCATTTAGTGGCGCAATCAATAGCTCATTATAGGAGCTTTACACAGGATTGTGTTCAGGCAGACCTGCTGGCTTAATTCCCCACTACATCACAGGCCTATCTGATCTGTCCATCTTCATCACACAACACTTCAATTCACAAAAGCTGCAAGCGCACAGGAACACACACACACACACAGACACCCGGGACACACATTTGTGCAAGCTGAGCTCTTGAAATTGGAATTTTCAGAACTGTGAATGAGTTTTAGTTTCAGCCAATAACCCAAATAAGAAAAATCTACACTGCAATTGGAGAGTCTCACGTAGCCCAGAAGAAAAGTGTTTTGAGTATTTCAGGAAAGGCTTCTGTCATATCATACGCCTTCATGAACATTTTAAACAGCAGTTCAGTGATTGGAGTATGACAATCCATTTTCTTCATATTCACCAAACCTCATAGGGTTTTTCAATGAGTTTAGGTCTGAGGACCAGGACAGCCACATGTGAAGGTTACTTTTGTGGCAGGTAAATAATTTCTGTAATGATTTGTTCACATTTTATGGGTTATTATCCTGATGAAAGACCCAGCGACGACCAATTTTCAGTTGTTCATCATTATTCAAGATCAAATCTCTTCCGAGGAGTTCCTGATGCCTTACACTCCTGATAAGGTCCCAGAGCATTTGAAACAGAAGCAGACACACGGCATCACAGACACACCATGATACGCAGCAATGGGAGTGATTTTCTACACATTCAGTCCCACATGAACTGTTTTATCATACAATAAAGCCTAGAAAATCACGGATTACTAACTAGAGATTCCTAGAAACTCAGATCAACTCAAACGGAAAGTATAAATAAAAAAATGCTTCAGCTATGTTTATTTTAAGATGATTGTTGGAGGTCCTAGTAATTCTCAAAATCTGTCTTCAGCACATTCTCTACGTCTGTATTGGCCTGCATCTGCTTCCTGTTGAGTCAACCACAGTAACATAAAAAGCTGTTGCAGCTCAGTACATAAATTGGAAAAAAAACAGAACAAGGTACACAAACAAATTAAACAAAGCAAATGCAGAAAAGAAAATACAGAAAAATAAGTGAAGATCAATGTAAGAATAGAACAGAGACACCAAGCCAGGAGGTACACAACTCTGCATTTTAGGCCAAGGCTTCATCTGAAATTAACGCTTCATGGCTCTTCCGCTCGCCGTCTTTCTTCTGAAGCAGCTTGTGATGGCTCATTGCATTATTCCTCTGCGGTGCTGCATCGACAATCATCGCCTGGATGCAAAGTGAGGTCTATGCCTTCACATAAACAAGCCTTGCACTGCCACAGTGTATTAGTCACAGCCCTAGTCTGGCCTTTTCAAAGTCGCTACACCCACTCAAACTGCTAATAGATCCCCAGAATTTGATATTCGCCTAGCAGGGATCCTCACGATGGAGAGGCTGTTCATGTGCATCGGAGTGTGTACGTCCTATTTTACCTTTGCATAAAAAAAGAAAAATAACAATAGGTATGAAATACCTTCCGTTATGATTTTAAATTAAATGGAAAGAAAAGTAAATTGGGAGCAAAAGTTTGCCTTAAATTCTTCTTTTCTGCTCTAGAAAAAGCAATTCATTTGGAAAAGTCCCCTTATGTAATGAGCACCCTGAGCAATGCAACTGTAGGGTAATATTTTATTCACTCTACTGCTTGTTATGAAGCCATTGCTGATGGAGATGAACCATCTGAGGGCGCTTGCAGACAGGACAAAACAGAATTTAAAGGCTTATTAGACTCTCCCTCTGAAATTAGAGAGCTGTTTGCAGGAGAAGCTACTCGTATCTCCAGCCTCACAAACTGCACTGTTCCTCATCCCGCAACATCAAATTACCCATGGCTTAGAGATATTGTAGCTCTTTTTTTTCTTTTTTCCTGCTCTCCTCTTCCCACCTCTCCTCCCACTGAGCTGGGTTTATAGGCAGCGGTCTGGTAGGGGTGATTTCTGCTTCCACTCCAGGGAAATTACTTTGTGTTGTTAGAGAAAAGACAGTTTGAAAACTCCTTCATCACATTCCCCGATTCCAATAATGGTAAACATTTTAATATTAGCTACATGTCCACAAAATATAAAGGCAAGATGTGTCTCCGTGCATTTGTTGGAAGAGGGAATTTGTGGTATTTTTCTATAAAGCTGACTTAAGCCATGGTTAAAGGAATGACTTTGCACATGTAAATTATGCACGGATTCGTATGCTGAGGTTGTATCTATGCTCCTCTTCTCTACCCTCAACTATTATGCTGTGCGTCTTGCTTAGATGATGAATAATTTCTTTGCTGTGCTCTGCCGTGGCACATCTGATGCAGCCTGACTGCGCCACACGGCAACTGCTCTGCATTTGCATTCACCACACACTACTTTGCACACTTAAAACTCCCAAACACCATCCAGTCTATCAGCTGATTTGCTGTGGAGAAATGCAACAAGCTGTTAAAGCCAGCTTTTCCAAAGCAACTGGAGTTTTCTGTTGGTTCATGTTGGTTTTCTCACGTTTTCTTCTCCCAGAGCAAGAACTGAGGGGAATTTTTTTTTTTTTTTTTTTTTTTTGGTTTTTCATGAATCTGACAAATTGAACCAAAACAGATACATTTAGAACAACCACAGCTGGCTGAAGAGGAAAGTAGTGTGCATTGTGTGTGGCATTTAAGTTCAAGGCCCTTAAAAAGAAGAAATGATGCTGAAATGTCAGCTCTATTTGAAGTGGCACGCATGCTGATGTGTTGACCTCTCTGTGCTGCGCTTAAAAGGTTGTGCCGTTGCAGGGGGAAAAAAAATAAGCAGGCGGTATCAGGTTTTTCTTAGAAAAAGGAAGGTACATCTGAAAACTCACTGTCTATCTGGAAAAATAGCCCGAATGTTATCAGCTGGTTCAATAAGGAACGGCCTGACACTTTTTGCTTCCTTTATTCGAACTGAGTCTGGCTCTGGAGAAGCCAGTTTAGAACACGATTTTAAATCTGAAAACAAGGGCCTGCGCAGTTCCTCTATCCATTAAATAAAAACATTTATCAAACAGGAAAGGCAAAATGTGAAATATGAAATGACGTTATATACGGTAGAGTTAAAGAAATGACTGATGTATAGTTGTCAAAAGAGCTTAAGAAAGGTTTTGTGTTTTTCTAACATATTTGTCCATATAAATACATAATATATTGATTCCTTTCAATAACAGTTTTAACAGTAATGAACATTTAAAGAGGTATAACCACACAATTAAAGCTGTTTAAAATATGTTTTTGTAAAAGATAGAAAAAGATAGAAAAGGACATCCGTTTCTGTTGACAAATAAATGACACCCAAACGTTTATTTGAACCTAAAATAGGTAAAATCACACATAGGCATTTCATATATGAACATAATTACTCACATCTACATCTAGAAAGAGCATTCTTGACTGTTTAAGTGAGAGTGAACGCCACAGTTTCATAGAGACTGAAAGAGCTGTGTCAGGCCTTCAGAAAGAAGACTATCTCCAAAAACACTACGACGTCAGAAACCCACACCAGGCCTTTGATGCATTTGATATGAACGTGCATGTCTTATGCAGCACATTTAAGGCACAGCATAAGTTTAAGATCCATGGGAAGTGCGCAAGGAGGAACATTTTTGGTTTGGTAGAATAAACACAGAAGTTCAAAGTTTGCCACAAAAGTAAAGACCAGCATCTCAGGAAACATGTTCTTTGAGCAGATTAGTATAAAACTCAATTATATGGACACAAAAAAGGAGGACACATAACCCAAATGCAGCATTCGAAAAGGAACTCCAAAGCATGGAGGTGGATGTGTTTTGTTTGTTTATCCACGTATTTTCTTATTTTATTTATTCACATTTCTTTTGTTACATTTGCATTTTGATTTTTTTTTTCTTATATTTTTCTCCTTTATTATTTTTTGTAACCTTTCACTGCTTCCTTTGTTTCACCATTTCATGACAAATGAATGTACTTGGTGGAAGACAGTTCCTGTGTTGCCTAATTTGTGTTAAGGTAACACAGAACAAGTGTTACATTTTTGCCTGAGCCAGCAACGACCTTGATAAAGAGCAAGCCAGGTCACAACTTGCTGGTAAGTATTGATTTTATTCCAGCTACCTTATAAATGAAAATAAACTAAAGATATGTTATTTTTCACCTTCTGATAATGTTTATTTTCACTTGCCCTTTTCATACTGGGGATTTTTTTTGTTTAAAGCAAGCAGCCTGATGTAAGACTCAAAAATTTGAATTAAATTAGAGGATCTGGCTGTGGCTTGGGTAAAAAAAAAAAAAATAAATAAAATAAGAACAGTGATGCAGTGGTTGCTTCAGTACGCAGCAGGTTGCGCATCTGTGAGCAGCTTAATAAAGAGAGACCACAAGCAGCAGTGCTTGTGATATGTGCAACCAAACACCTCCTACTATCTCGGGGGGGCTCTCTGGAAGACCTCCAGATCCCGGCTCTTTTGTCTATCCTGTATAAGCATACATTTTCAGCCCTGATGTGTCTCGAATTGTCAATCTGTGTAAGCGTTTAGCGTTTACGCGGACTTCAACGCTAAATCTCCGCAAAAGAAATGCACTTGATCCAAACCACAAGTGCTTCCATGGCGGTGCTGGTAAACAATGATTTGAAGCCTGTTTAAGTTTTGAAATATATTCTTGTTTAAAACAATAGCAGCAGCAGCATGTATAAAAAAATTCAAGTGAAGCTTACAATCCATATTTTCATTTTAAAAAGAGCACTAGGAATAGTTTCAAGCTGTTTTTCCAAATCAAAACATGAAGTTGTCCATCAACAGAAAGTGGTAAAGAATAGACATATTGCATTTTTCTTTACAAGTCTTAATTGTTTAGTTCATTTAATTTGCAACTGTTTTTAAAAATTCAGAATTATTTTGCTTATGAACTATTGACCTGATATTTAGATTTAAACCCATGTTTCTGAAAACTGAACGACCACTTAGTTGCATGACCAATTTCTGGCACCTATAAGCATATGTTCTAGCCCATGACAACTGGACTGCATCACACGTCTCATTTGCATTTCCTGGTTTTCCCTCGGAAAAACACTGTTTTCTAACAGAAGAAGGTGTGCGGATTGGGCTGGCCACTCAAAAGCATAAACCTTGTTGGCCTAGAACCAAAATGCCGCTCACTTATTGATGTAATTGGGGTTGCAGTCTTGTTGCAACATCAATTTCAAATGGAATTTTCTCCGCCGTGACATCTTCAAGTATTTGAATGTGTATTCCATCTGATCTGCGTGCACACACACACACACACACTCATACCTAAGAGCAATTTAGACAGACCAGTTAACCTAAAAGTCAGTTTTTTTTGGACTGAAAGTCAGACAGCCTCTAGAGAAGACTCCCACAGGGAGAACTTTTAAACCCCAGCCCAGAATCTGAACCCGGACCTTTCTTACTGCAAGGCAACAGTGTTGCAAGCGGTGCTACAGTAACTAGCATGTATGTTTTCTTACTTGCCTTTAGATAAGGGGTCTGTGTGACATCTGTTTTTGCTCACAGAATCATCGCGCTGATTAAGCCCCACATTGCCACTGCTTCATTATCTGCTCACAGATTTCAACTGACGATTCAACACAGATCAGCCGTATGCATGTCTATTCAATCTGTTGGTTTCTATTATTCTACTGCACTAACTAGTAAATTGTTTGCTTAGATACAATGCCTACCCATGTTGTACTGTTGTTATTTTAAGGGCTACTTTATTTATCTTTTTATGAATGTATTTATTTTGACTCCGAGTCCAACAAGTAAAACAGCATGAGCCATGAGGACTAGTTTTTATTAGGAAATGTGCTTCTTAGCTCATGCTGCAAAGAACCCCTGGGGTTGCTGCTGGGACAGGCAGCTTACCCAGCCAGTGCAGCACAATGCATTAAAAACCGGCTTCAGTATACGCTTCATTTTTTTTCCTCAAGTATTTCTAAGCAGATCTCAAATTCTTCTGTTATTTCAAGAGAAATCCAAATGTGTTTGAGTAGCAGCTGTGAGCACATGAGAACAAGGGTGCAGCGAGGTGCAAAAGGCAAGTTTACCACATCAGAAATATTGCTCTTGATAACTTCTTTAAACAGAGACTGCAGGAAAAGACAATAGCTGACAGCGAGCCATGCGCAAAACAATAGGGGAATATACCGCCTGTAAGATCTGCGAACAGGCAGAGGGTTATCAAAGGCTGCCTGATGAAAACAGCATGTCAATGACAGGTTATCAATTGAAATAATCACCTAGTTCCATAAATGAAAGACTGGACAACATAAAATTCCTCAGGCACCGGATGAGCAGCAGGAAATGTGACTGTGGCTACTTACAGTTCTGAGGAACTGGATCTCATCCTCTCCCTCTCCGCCTTCAGCCATGGCTGCAAAGGAGCCCGTTCAGACTCCGCTGGCTCCGCTCCCCTTGTCGATATTAGCATACAGCTAATCCACGGCCATACAGCGGGGAGAATACCGCAGCATGTGTCAGTCAAGCCCGTGTGCTTACGCCCCGCTCGCCGCCCGGCGGAGGAGTGCGTGTCAGCATCGGTGGGGACGGTGCAACGCAGAAACAGCGGCCACCGGGGTTCTTTATCTTCGACGTCACCGTCAATGCTTATCGGCACGGCGGTGAAAGCGCGAATATTTAAACAATTAGCGACTGAATGGAGTCTAGCACGGGGAGGCGAAGCTGGGGTTGTTGTTTTTTTCCCGCCCTATCTGCCAAGCAGCATGCTGAGCTGGAATTTCCAGCAGGAAACTCAGAGAAGGTGCTATTTCCACTAAGAGTCTAGATCAGCACCATGGTCAGCGCCCTGCTGCTCCCACACAGGCTCCTGCTGCACAACCGCTGCTCCGCTGCAAGCCTGAGAGAGAGAGGAGGACTTAAAATGCTTTCTGCAGAAATGTCTTCACATCTCTGGGCAGAGAATGCATTATTTCCTCTTCTAACAGATGATCAATTTATTATTATTATTATTATTATTATTATTATTATTATTATTATTATTATTATTATTAATTCACTCTGAAATGACTTGTGCCTAATGAGAATGTTGTTTATGCATTTTTAACATTTTATTCTTAACATTTTAAAAATGACATTCTATTTTCGATTCAAAATTATCTATCAACTTACAAATGAAGTCACATTAAACTCAATTAATCGATAATGAATACAAATAAATATTTATCTTTTTTTTTTTTAGACAACAAACTGATCTAATTTGCCGCCACAACACAACTCACCTCTTTCCAGAGATCCAGTATAAATAATCTCTTCCATGATGCAATGCTGCCCTCTATTGCCTAAGTTAGGAACTGCTTAGGACCCGGCTTTACTGTAGAGTTACTTCTTTTAGGACCAAATATGTTTATGTTTTTATTTTATTTTTTGATGTAATGTGAATACATCTGTGTAAATTAGATAGTAAAAAAAATTAATTTATTTCAGTGACTCCTTCATAAAGTGAAACTCATACAAATTAAATCAAATTATTCTGGATGGTGTATGGTGGTTTAAGTTATCACAAAGTATTTTTAAGTGTAAAGTGAAAAATGACTATATAGAAGTGCTTGTTAAAGTGCTCAAGTTAGAAGTTATACATGGAGTTTCTTTATTGTTCATACAAAAGTTGTTTCTCTGTTCTATTTCAGGTTTGTGGATATGTATAAACATTGCATCAAGCAGTTATTATGTATGGTTTATTTTCAGCTGTTGACACAACAAATAACATTTGACTAAGTTACCTTGTTTTCTAAAGTTACATTGAAGACAAGAATGCATAAACATTAAGTGCAATAACATTTGATAGTTTATTCAATATGAATACATCTGAACAAATTAGATATTGAAAAACTTAATTTCTTTCTGTGATTCTGTTCATGAAGAGGAACTCATAGCAATCAGTCACATTACTTCCATAATGTGAGGCCTATCCAGTTATTTAATTATGTGGAAATAGACTGTTATATGCTAAAAAAAATGTCCTTTTCAAAAGTAACTTAAACATCACAATTACTGTTATGCAGGAGTCAAATCAGGACAATAGTATTACTAACACGTATTTCAAACCCACTTATAGCACATTGAAAGCATCAGAAATGGTTAAATTAGCTAAAAATTATCACTGTGCTTACTTTCTGTTTCTTCATTTTAAGCGTTATTTTTCTGTCCTTCGGTAAAATTTGTAGCTCAGTAGAAAATAGGTTAGTTCCTTCCTGGCTACAAGAGTTAAAAATTATTTAGCATCCCAGAAAAATCATTACATACTTAAGAGTAACCTTCAGCTTCGACTTACTTGAGCATGTTTCCCCCAGATTTATTGTGTATTTTAACTGCTAGTTTCGTACACTTTTCAACATTCTTACTCCATTTTATTTTCATTTTTTCATTTTGATCTATTTAGTCTGTCAGAAAATTGAATGTACTTAAATCTTTTTCTTCAAAACTGACTCATGTTTTAATACATTTCATAGCAATGTAGGTTTCCTTTTGGACCTTTGTTCAGCACTTCAATGAAGTTTGAAAAAGGCTATATAAATAAAGCCATATTGAGTTTTTAAAACCCACACAATGTACCTCTGTTGGCAAATGATAAATGATGAGCTTTGCACAGGTGTACAATAAATATATGTCCTTCATTTGAAAAAGCTTTGATTTTGAATCAGAAAAACCTAAAAAGAAGACAAAAAAAAAAAAACCACACACACAAAAAAGTGTACTTAGTCCAAAATCACTAAGATTTATAATAAAACAGCACTTGATTTCCTGTGGAATGTTTATTTTGGATGATTTTTTTTTTTTTTTTACAAATTATCTATTGGCACCAATTAAGGTTTTTTAAGTCAGGCCAACCAAAAAGTAGTTTGACCAGTTTAAAATAAAACGTGTAAAACTTTCCTCTAAAATGTAAAATATGAGGGTTTATATTTCTTCATGTTGTCTTCATCCATTAATATATTCATTCATTCATGCCTACGCTTTATTAATTTAAAAATTCATATTAAATATATGGCATGCCTGATTCAAACAAATAGTCATAAGACTATTTAATTCAATAGATTCTAGTGATTGATGAACAAACTCGCCACTAGATGTCTCTGTTTCACAACACATAGTGACACATCAGCAGTTGAATAAAATGTGGATTTATTATTTCAGTTGACCGGGACGATTGTGACAGCGCTGACTTTTATGTGATAACTGCTAACAGCTAAGTGCAGCCGATCTTTCTGTTTTTGCTCAACTGGAACCGAGTGGCTCCCATCTCATGTCGTAGACTACCTGCAAGCTGCAGCTGCACCGACTCAAACTGTGGGTTGGCCCCTTAAACGACACCCAACCAACCAGAGAGCAGGGAGCCAGCGGGACGCTTTGCTATTGGTCAAAGCTTCTGTCGATCACAGCACGCAGGTCCAGAGAAGCAGCGGTGAGCATTGGCTGGCCGCAGAACAGAGATGTGAGGAAATATATATATTTTTTTGCCTTTCCATCAAACCGGGTGAGTAACTGTTTATGTTTTACCCTGGTGGTAGTTTTACCGTCTGTAGTTGCAGACGATTGTTCTTTATTTTAAGCTTCAAACAGTGAATACAGCATAGTAACATGTCATAAGAGGAGGATTCGCAGTTTCTGTGTAATACATGTCAAATTACAATAAAGTTACTGCAATGTTCGTCGATTTCAGCTGTAGTGTTTTGTAGATCCACCCAATCTGGAAGGATATTGTAAACATGCATACTGCCATTTTAATGCTGACCAATACTCGTGTTTGCTGCAAGGTGACAGTGGCCCACGGGATTATGTTATGGCAAAAACATTTGGAAGGGGGTAACATTTGCAGCATAAATGTAAGATTGTGCTTGTAATCATGCTTGAAGGCATCTCAGCGTGGGGCTTTTTGCATGTCCCGTCACTTTGCGTGACTCTGCCAGCTGCAGCTTGTAAAATGTTGATGAATTGCGGTTCAGAAATGTTTTATGTGCTTATAGAAACTTGACAGTGTGGATATTGAGGACAGAAGGCCGTTCAAAAACAGTGTGGTGAAAAATGGCAGGGTTGGGGTGTGTTGAGTATTAGTTTCAGTGTGGAGGGCCCAGTTTGTGAGACGACTTAAGATGGTCTTCAATAGTGCATTGGTGTTTTTATTTATTTATTTTATTTTATTTTTTACCTGCAGGAGGGTAAAGTGAATTACAAGGCTCCTAAACAGTCTTAAAAATTGAGAATTTGTTTCCTATTATTTTTGAAAGCTCAAGAAATATGCAAATAAGAGCACTGAGTATAAGGACATATTTTAGTTTTCAAACTATATTAGATCGAGTAGATTTTTGACAAATTTAAATAAATAAAAATGAAGGGCTTTTTATATTAGTTTGGAATTTAGATAACCATTTGTTCTGAGTTGCTAAGTCACAACTTCTAGTACCTTGCAGAAATACACTCACTCTTAAACTTTCCACATGTTCCCATTACAATTACAAATTGACAGTATTTTGTGTGGTAAGTTTTTTTTTTTTTTTGTCCATTTCACAGATTATTTTGGTGGGAAGTCATATACATTTAGACTCATACAAAAAAAATTGCTATTGCTTCTTTGGCCTCCAGATCCTCTTAGACAGCTGAACACAAAGGTTCAACCTGTGGTTCTTAAATTGGCTCTGGTAAAGTAATGTCTTTTCTTAGAGACATTTTTGGTAGAAATGGACTGTGCCGTCTCTTAATTTATCTTTCTGATTTGTTTCTGTGTGCTACTTTCTCTAGGACAATATCAGACCTGGATGATGAATAGCCTGAGATGTTCCTCTGCACTCAGTTCCTACTCACACGACTAAAATAACTAGCATGGGACCCATCATGGAGGGCACACACACCATCTTGCTTCTCTATGAACCCATCTATGAGCTAAGCAACGTCAGTCTCTACTTTCCCAAGAGGCGGGCCCCCATCTTCAAATACAAGAGCCGCACCTCTCATTCAGCAAGCAGCGGTAATAACCATGACTGGGGAAAGCAGAATCTGGCTGTGTCCAAACAAAGAGGCCAGTCTTCTGACTCCTCAGGGAAACTTTTAAACTCCCAGCAGGCAACAAAAGAAGCAGTCGCCGAGCTCTGCTGGCTGGCGGCTGAGCACCACCAGTTGCTGGTGGATCTGTTATCCCTGTGTCAGGATTGTGCTAGCAAAGTCAAGATGGGCAACCAGGATATGAAATTCCAGGAGTGCGAGGAAGATCAGGAAGTTCCCTTTGGAGGTCGGGTGCTTGGCGACAGCAACTGCCCGATGTCTGAGAGTAAGAAGGGTGCAGCTAAGAGCAAAAAGGTGAAGAGGCTGGGAGGCAAGAAGCTTGACAAGCCAGAGGATTTACAACACACTAAGATGAAAAAGAAAGCTACAAAAGGACAATCACATGTGGAGCTTCCAACAGACTACAAAGTATCCACATCTGCAGTTTTACAAGCAGAACAAACCCCAAAGAAAAAAGCCTCTGACTACGTGTCTGACAGCACCCCAAGCAGCTCTAACGTTAGAGAAGTCAGTAAACTCATCGTTACAGTGGAGGAACCTTTCCGGACTACTCAAGAAAACTGGGACTTCGTGGAGGACAACCAGAACTTTGACCCCGTCATGGATTTCTGTAGCGATTTCTCAGAATGTGACGGTGAACTTGGCTACGCATCCTCCTCTTGCAGCCTGATAGAGGGCCTGAACAGACGACAGAGTGGAGGCAACCTCCGTCCCATTAAAAGGTTTGATTCTGCGGTGGAGACGTTGGCTGCAAATGGATTAACTGTCAACAACTCTGCTCAGCATCAGCTGGACAGCGATATGAACCAAAGAAACACAGGCATCAGGGTCGTTGCAAAATTACACGACGTGGAAGGTAAAGTTCACCATGTCAGCCACGCAAATGCTAACGGAGCTTTGCAACATCCAGGGACCAGTGGGAGTAAACAGGAGATTGGAGAGTGGGGAACGAAAAATGGAGACTACCGGCTTGAAGTGGGTAAACAAAATGGTAACAAACGTCCTCAGGGGTTACGACTGCCCCTTTCCCACACCGCAGAGCCCTTAGCACCAGTCAGATCCAAATCAAAGAGCCCCTCTTCACCTTCTCTCGCTGGAGTTTTCAACACATCTTTCCCGGCCTCCAACAACCTCCAAAGCATGTCTCCTGTGCTGTCCCCCTTGTCTTCCAAGCAGCTCAGCCCGCAGCTCAATCACCGCATCGTCCTACTTTCAGATAAGGATGAAGACTCCTATCGAGACAGCTCCAGCAACACCGATGAACCCAAAAGCTTTACTGAAGTCATCGATAGGAATGGCAATAAGCGGACTGTCACTCGTCTGGATCTGGACCTCAACAGGTGGCCAAGCATCTCCAAGCGAAACTCCTCCAGCAACTCCACAACAACAGGTGAGTTCTTTCAGAAATCACACAGTGAAAAAAAAAACGTTTCATGTACAGACTCCCTGCTCGGATGGGGATAGAGATATTATTGCTTTTATCACCTGTGCAGCATGAAGAAGTGTTTGTCAGAGTGAGCCCTTCATCTCACGGTTCTGCCACTGGAGTTCAAAGAACAAAAAGTGATGGCTTGAAAGAGATTCAGTTGTTTGGATTTGTCTTGACATGGTTCTTGAATTCATTTTCCTCAAAGAAAATTTCACTTTGTCACTCGAGCTGTTCTCTAATAGTTTGGTTTGTGCAAAATGTGAGAGCTGCTATGCAGGATCTCTTTGTTGATGTTTTTTGCCGCTCTGGTTTTGGGTTATACATGTGACCACAAATTAGAAACTCTCCAGCAGAGCCAGAACAGGGCAGCGGGTCCTGAGAACAGTTTTGTTGATGATCCATTATAACTTCCTCAGCGCTACAGGGAGAGCAGAGATTAGTAGGAGTGTCCTGGATCAAAGACTGTGTTGACACCAAGTTTGACCTGACCCGAGTTCACGTGAGCGCAGACTTAACTCAAGCATTCCCAAAGTGATGTTCTGAGGATGTGCTTTCCCTCCTCCCCACTCATATCCCATTTATGTAACTGGAAACAAAGGGGGCTAAAACTTAAACCCATAAAGCTTTGCAAGAGGCTGCATAAAAAAGGATTAGAGCTTTTCTTATTTCCATGCTGTTGTAATCTATCTTGGTGCATGTAAATCTGACAATAGTATAATAGATGGATTTAAGCGGTCACAATGTCCTCTCTATATGTAATCTTTCAAAAGCCACAGTGACGTTGTAAGCCTGTTCAGAGATGTCTTTGTGACTTTTTATCATTTTCTGGGATTTTTTCCCTATTTGTCTTTGGAGCTCCTTGACATTTGTGTACCTTTTACATCAGTCTGTGTTGTCCCCATGTGGATTTAAATTCGGAACACATTCACTTTAGTCACACACCAAAACAACATAAAATGGTAACACCTTTGAGGTGCCCATGCTTTATGATTTTAACTATCATTTCTAAGAGTAATTACTGTGTTCTTTAAAAAAATGTGCTTAAACGTTAAACGTCATTATAGTTATTTAAACTTTATATAAGAACAATCAAGAAGGAAGTCATTAGCCTATCACAAGGTCAGGACTCTCAAACTTAATAGCCAGTCTAGAAGGAAAACGATAATTAACCCTTCATGCATGGTTCAGGATTTTAAGATTTACACAATGTATAAGAAAGCCTCAAAATATTCCTTTTTGGTCTTTTTGATTTATATGTGCACCTGTTGATATTTTTAGCCCATTTTTCGATTGCTGTGCTTTCTAGCTGTTAGAATTAAGTAAGGTTCTTTTTGCAAAGGCAAAAATCTGTTCTAGACAGAACACAATAGGATTTATTTTTTTCTTTGTCCTTTATTGTCCCTCAGTGGATGAAAATGGTGCCAGCAGCAACATGATAGAAAAATGGAAGCATGCAGATTCACACAAGACTGCACAAGATACATATATACTGCATCTTTGCAACTTCAAAAGTCTTTTTCTTTAAGCTTTTAATCTCGTTTTGGGTGTGCGTTTTGGTTCAATGTCTTGCTGAAGCATTGAAAAAGCTCAACTCAAAGGCTTTTGCACATTTGCACTGAACTTTTTTTTCATTTGATGATTTATTTACTTCCACGTGAGAGTTCCTGCAGTTAAGCAATTTTGTTGCTTATTGAACAAAATTTTTCAGAACCAGTGTATCTGTTTTTTGGGATTAGTACAGATTAAGATGAGTGTTTTACAGTATTTTGCATACCACTTAGTCATTTTCAGATTATCTAAGGTGGTTGCACTGAATTTAGTTTTGGGATATCAGACTAAAGAGAGCTGAATATAAACGTAGTCTGTAATATTTTTATTTGCTAAATATTTGAAAAACATCTTTCTTATTCCTTTCATTTACAGTTTTATGCTACTTTGAAATACAGTGCATCTAATTTTGTTTCTACAAAGAGAGAGAGAGTGAAAATTGAAGGGGTTTGAATACTTTTGCCATGCTCTGTTATTCTAGGATGTTTGTTTTTAACCCTTTTGTTGCTGTTGTTGTAGCTTCTTTCACCATGGTTACTCGATCAGTTAGCACAGCCAACGAAACAGCTGAAGTAATAATGGTAGCTGTGAGCCAAAGCTGTTTCTTACACTGTGCTGTCCTCATTCTACATCCTCTGCAGTCTAACTATTGAAGCTTAAACCTTTAATCTTACACAGATTCTCTTTCTGGCTGGACATTAGCCGTTTCGTGAACTCCCCTGGTGGTGCTTCATTATTGATTGCACTTCAGATGTTAACACATATAAATGAACATCAGAGATCAGGCGAAGAGGGTAAGTGGATCTGTGTGGAGCCTGGACCTTTATGGAGTATAAAGGTTGAATTAATTATCTTCCAAACCCTTTAATCTGAGCTTCCCTAATGAAGCTCTCCCTATTAATGGGTGTAATTATGCAGGCAGTAATAGTGAATTTTAAAAGAGGTAATTATTTATTTTATATCATGTGTTAATTGTTGTACACCTCAGCCTGTATGGTAAAATATGGAAACCTTTATATTACGCATCCAGAAGACTCAAGAAATGTCACATTATTCTACACTAGTTCAAATGCATATGCATTTTTTCCCCCTTTCTTTCACAATAAAACAACACATAACATAAAATCATACATAATGCCAATGACAATTTCACATTTAATACTCTTGTCAGATAACATATGTTTAATATTCTGTCCTAACAGAACACATAAGTATAAGAAATTGGTATGATCAGAAAAGAGGTAGTCACACCTAATTTACATATAATAACTGACCCATCTCAACAGAAACAATGTCAAAAGTAGCATCACTATGGCTAGATTGAGATTTGATATGAAAGAAAAGTACAAGGTATGTAGGTATGTGCAGTTTTGAAGTTGAAAAACAAAAACGTACTTAAGTCATTATTTTTCAGATGTTCCCGGGGTTAACGGTGTCTAATGAATGCAACATTACTTACATCCTTTCTCAACATTTCTCTCCCTCAAGTCTTTGTTTATTATTATCTGACATATGACAACCAATGCCTTAATGAGATTATCTGCAATGTTCCCATGAGTTCTCCCTTCTAGTGCACACTAAAGAAACATTGTTACCAACACTGAAGACAAAGACCTGCTCAATAACAATTTTGTAGTCCATTAGACCAAAACACAGCACAAGAGTGTCTTTTGTAAACAGGAAAAAAGGCACAAAGGTCCTTTTTCTTATAACATTTAACCATCTTTCCTCAATGAATAACTTTCTCCCTGGAAAATTTCAGTTATGTGGCGTCCCATAGTTTTTTTGTTTTTTTTTCTTCGCAACCAGCTCTTTTCAGTGTCATGCAGCTTCCATCTCAGTTTGGGAGGGTTGCCAAATTCCCTATCTCCTAAATCACGGCCAGTGAGGTGAAACAAAATAAAGCTTCCTTTTACCTTCGGGCTATGTGTCTAATCAGACTTTAAAGCTGAATCTTGATGACAACTCAAGTCAGCTTCATTTCGGGCTGCTTTCTGCTTATGCTGTCAGGCAGAGTGATGCAGATCCTTGAGCGTTCACCTGCAGCCGCCGTTCCTTGAACCTCAACCATGGCAGGCAATCAATTCAATTAATCATTCAACACTCAAGTGGTGAATAACCAGGAAGCCTATGAAAAAAGAGAAAAAAATGTTGTAGAGGCACAACACTTTATAGGTCCTGCCATTATATTCATGATTTATATTTAAAGTCAACTATTCTCCGTTCCAGCTTAAAGTGCTGGGAGAGGGTAGAGGCTGCCAAATGTACTCAGTGCCACTTGGCCCAGTTTTCTGCTTTCGAGTGGTGAAATTTATACATTTTGTAGAGTGAAATACAGGACACATGAGGGATATGTGGTTGCTTTGATGAGAATCTGGGCAAATGTGTGCTTTTCTTTTCTCTATATTGCACATTTGCTTATTATTTTGGACTTGTCTAACCTGCACTTGACTCTATTTTATTAATATCAAAGAAAGAATCAGGATAATTAACAGCTTTTGTGGGTTTTTCATGTAGTAGCAATATGTCCACTATAAAGTGGAGCTAGTGAAGGCTTTTTGTGGCTGATGTTATTCTGAAATGATTTTCTAAGAAGAACATTATTTAGTCTGCTAGTTTTTTCCATATCTGAAAAATAATAATCTGACTCACACACATATCCTCTTGTCTTCTCAGACAAATGCATTTCGTCTTTGTTTCCATGAGTGTGTGTAGTTATTGGTTGCTACTGGACCTTCAGATCAGTTGTAGATGGGAGGTGGGGGGAATTAGCTATTTTGCCCTTCTTAGTTTAGGACTAAGCCTGGCTGCCTTTTACACATATGTGCACATCTGTGCAACTGCAACTGCAGATTGTGCCAATCTCACTTTTCTCCACATAATCTGCTCATGTTTCTCTCTTTAAGATTAACCTTCACCATAATAATGTAGCTGTCGAAACATTATTCCAAAGTTACTGTCCTTGACGCCGCCAAAAGTCCCAAAACTGAAGCCTATTATTGGGCTAAACATACATGGGGCTCATTTGGACATCTGTTATGACTTTTAGACAATCTTTGGGCATCAGCAAATATCTTATAAAAACATATTCAAAAAACACCAAAAAAATACTGCTGTAAAATAAAACAGTTTCTTACCTGATGCTCACAAACAACAGTGCTGATCAACTCAAAATGGGTAGGTTGTTTACTCAATCAATCAATCCTGAAACTAAACATGGAACATTACCGAGCATGGATTGCCATTATCTGCTCATCTTGCACTGTGTTCTTTCTTTATTCTGCCTGTTTGTATCTGTAAACAATAGTGCTGTGATGCAAGACACATTTCTGGCCTGTTCTGACAACAGAGAAATATTGTATCATAGTAACGTCAAATCCAAGATTTCAGAGCAAACAAAAATGTTTCCAAAAGAAAGACTCTTTTTGGTGAATCAGAAATTATTAATTCTATGTTTTGGTGGATGATGGTCAAAAATTATTCATTCTATGTATAAGTTCTAGTTAAAGCTAACACTTCTGGACCTTTGGTTGATTATGCATGTTTTTTGTTTCAAGGTACATTTATGGTAAATTATTTGTTGTTCTTTTTTTTTTTGCTCACCATTGTTTGTCCATTTCAGATGTTACAGCCTGGGCAGGTGTATGGGAGGGGCAGCTTAAACGGCTGTATGTCACTGACTGCATCACTGGGTTCTACCAAATAGAGGGTTTTCTTCTCTGTTTTGAATCACTTTCTTTTTCTTTAAAAAAGAAAACAGAAAGTTGCCCTGTATTACATATTTTATTTTGCAGATCATTTAGGTTATGTAGATGAGTTTGTAAATTAGATTAACAATCTTATTCCTGATCTCTCCTTAGATTTTATTTTGTTTTGTTTTTGTTTGTTTGTTTTGACCTGTTCAGTTATGGTATAATCTAATGAACTGCAGGTGTGTTGCCAATTTGGTATAAAACCAGTAAGATTTCAGCTGCTCAAGATGGATGTCAGAGCCTAGAAAATGCAACAAAGTGTACTAGAAGAACCTGAACCTGGCAGCTGATGCTGTTTTTTGTTCACCTGTTTTAACCATTTGACTGGATTACCTCACACAAATATATATTTTGCCATATGTTTTTTTTTACAGTTAATGCATATCAGTATTGTCTTATTTTAATGCACAGTGTGTCAAAGTGTGGGGAGGTAGGAATATTGTCTGTCGACTTGGCCAGGTGGTGGCAGTGTGGATTACCCAAGTATTTAATTAGGATATTGTTTTGCTGGGCATGAGCTGAAACACAGACACACATTACCGAATACAGCAAGAGCATAAATTAAATTGTGTTTGCGTATGCAGCAGGTGTATAAAGCCATGACCATGACTCCACTACAAGAGCTAGAAAATGTGGAGAGAGCCGTTTGTGATCCGTAATGTCTCCACTTGGCCCATATTGGGCTTAACACTGCATCTGGAACCATCCCAAGCTACAGTCAGCAGTTTGCACTGCAGGACCGGGCTGCGTAGCATTATGATAATGAAAAGTTATTAATCTAATCCTGCTGTTTTTTTCCCCCACCAGTCAAAGTTTCACATACTGTAGCTGTAAACCATCACAGCTGTCTCTGGATGAGCATGTTAGAGTACTGCAGTGAAACCTCAATGCTTTTATTTTTTCTGTGAATCACATGTTACTACGTATCGCTTCGGGGATACTGCTCTCATTGGGTATTGAGTATATATTTGCATTTTATTGAACTGGGAGCTGAGAAGGTGTTGCCTTTCATCTGCAGGAAACTTAGGTCACCGAGATTCTTACGGATTCTCAGCGTGTCATTTTCTCCTTTTTTGGCTCTTTTCTGTTTGATAATGTTTCCTCATACTTTTAAAACATTTAACTCTATAGAAAGTGGATATAAAAAGTAAAAGCAGGTGTTTTAAGGGTCGTGTAGGCTTCTACATCACCTGCACCATACTTCAACAGGCAGAGGTTAAGTTTCTTCTCAAAATGTTTAAAGAAGAGCATTTTCTCTTCAGAATTGCAGTGCACGTAACATAGTCAGGAGGGGGCAGTCTTTCCTATTCTAAGTCTATCTAATTACTAGGAAGCATGCTGCAAATGTGTGAATCTTGAATTTAAATACTTTCCTCTAATTTGTGTTGCACTAGATATTTAGTTTTAGCATGCAGCAGCAAAGTTTAGAATTGAATGCAGTACAGTTGTATTTTCTTGGATTTGTGTCATGGTGTTGATGCATAAAACAGCTTGAGTTGGTTCACTTTGTGCTGTGTATTTGTACCGTTTGTGCATTTACATTCAGCCTTTTTTATCATTAATATCCTGTCACTGTTTGTTTAAGTGGAAGATTCCCTCCTGCGACAGGATGATATTTGGATGCTGGATGGCGATGACCCTCAGGAGGTTCTCGCCTGCGTGCCTCGCCCCAACCACCTGGAATTCCTTCGCATCACGCCGCCAGAGGATGACCTCATCGGGGACACGCCCTACTACCCCAAGCTGGAGTGCACGGTAAAGGTTCTCAATCATGAGCAGTAAAAATCCCATGACTGTTCTTCCACCTCGTGAGACTCATGGGGATTAGTCTCCATTCAGGCATTTGGGGGACTGATTATGAGTTGTTGCAAATGGATTAGAGGGTCAGAAATACTAATCTTGGGACCCAGATCCAATTCCAAAACCTGGAAGGGATTATTTTAGCCAAAACTCATATTTAGGGCAACAAAAACTATCCCTTAACTTTAAGCAGTTTTTTAGAGGCCTTATTTGTTATGTTTTCTTATTTATTAGTGTAATCCTTGTTGGTTTGGGTATTCATTATATTTCACATGTAATGTAAATGTACTTGTTGGACTTTACAAAGGTTAAATTGGGCCAGAAACCTCCACTCTACTCTGATGTACTAGAAAAACAATCAGGTAATTCCCACTATTTTGGGATTTATATATACGTAACACAGTTGTCTAAAGCCGCTCATAAAAATGTTTCCCCACCTATTTACGGCTCTCCAGATTCCATCACGCTGTCTGACTGACGACTCTCATTCCTACGGCAGATGAAGTAGAATATCTGGGTGTGGATGTGGGCACATTTTTTGTGTTGTTAGAAAGGCTATGCATTGTTTTCCCTGAGACACCTGAACTGCCCTGACTGCGAGCACAATTGCTTGACATACCAGTGCAAAGTGCATGATGTGCATGATTAGTGCACAGTCAAGAGAGTCAGACATCTCACATATTCAGCTGTGGAACAGGCTCTGCGATTTATTTGTACTACAACTGTGCATACAATCCTCATGTATTTCAAAAGAACGATGCTCAAGGGGAGGGAGGAGATTAAAACACCTGTCTGTAGCTTTTAAATGAATAGTATTACTTTTCACTTCTTGAGTCTCATACCAGTTTGTTTATCTTGCAAGAGCTACTGAAAACTATTTGTCCAATTAGAGGTGGATCTAAAGATAACTTAGCTAAGCATAAAATGCCTTTATAAATTATTCAATTTATTAAGACTATCTGTGACTTATCCAGGAGGTCACAAAGAAACCTGGAAAAAAACCAGAAAGACTACAGATATAGCAAATACTCTGTGGTCTGACAACACAAAAGTGAAGCTATTTTTTGATGAGAGAATCACATTATAAAATGATGTAAAACTCAAAAAAGTTAATTTTTACATAATACTGCCCCTTTAATCTTGGCGCTGAAGGCGCAGTGCTGGAAAGAACTGGAGTTTCTTAAAGACACAGAGGCCCAATTTCAAAATGTTACATTGCAACGTCAGATTTCTTTAAAGTCATATTTGATATACAGCATTTTTAAAATAGCTGAAGGTAACATATTTACTTGATTGGGCTATAAAATGGCACTATGTGGCTGAAAAACACATGATATTGCCCCTTTAAGTTGATTAAAATGCTGTTCAGGCTCCAAAACCTACCAGTATGTCATGAATAAGACAATCTTGCAAAACAAAAAAGTATTGCTTCACAGTGGTGAGAAGGTTAGGGTCGCCAGCAACCACAAACAGTTGGTGGCAGTCGGGTGGCACCACCGGTTTAGGGGGGCATTTACTTTTTCCACCAAATGCCTAGTAGCTTTTTTCCTCCTAATTAATTACATAATTTGGAAACTTCTTTTTCCCTTTACTCATGCTACTGTATATTTGTGTAAGATTAAAGTTTCTATTTCTAATATATCTGATAATGTGGTTTTTTTCACTATCTATAAAGCTGTTTTTGCTGGGATATCATTGTTCATTGGTGATATGCAAATTTTTGTCTTGTTTTTAAAAATATAAAAGTCTTCCCAAAGCTTAACTTAAAGCATTTTGTTCCCTTACGTAGCTCACTTAGAAAGTGCTAAGTCAGGCAGTTGCTTTCAGGAAGAGTGAGCTTTGGTTGCTAAAGGCAACCAAAGTCACCTTGTGACATTTAAAACTTTTAGCACCTCGTGGCATCTTCAATTAAACAATCCTGACATAATGAAAGTAGTGATTTAAAATAAGCATAAGCTAAGGAAATTATTTAAAAGCATCACTACATTCACATTTTTCTACTTATTTTGTTAACTTAATTTCAGTTAGCATGCTTACCACAGTTAGTGCTAGCTTATCAGTTTTTTAAAGGTTCTTAAGAGCAATTTCATCACAGCTAAATTGTATTCATCTTCTGAATGTTGTCAGCATGGAGAGCAGGTCCACTCTAAATGTGAAGGTAGGTGAGACAGTTTGTTTTTTTGTCTTTTTTTTCCATCTGTGTTCAGCACTTGAGGCTTATAATCACATTTTAGCATCTTAGCATATTAGCTTGAGCTGGCTGTGGCCAGCAGGCTGCTGCCTAATCAGCTCATCTTAAGCCAAGTGTTGTACAAGCTCCCCACTTTACAGTGTAGTGCTACTTTACAGAAATCTACACCTCTCTACCTGACCACAGGCTGATACGTGCTTCTGCGCCTGCTCTGTTTGCTTCAACTAGGAAGTAGAGGTAACAAGACACCTGTTGTGCATGAGTATGCAGAATCCCTCCCAGGAAGGGAGGGGTTTAAAAAGAGGTGTTCCCAGACTGGATAGACCAGTAAAATTCCTTTTTGTTCCCAACATGAGAATTTTTCTCACACAGTGGCACAAAAAAGTTTGACTGTAAACTGAGACAGACTCAAAATAGAAGCACCGGGACTCCACACTGGCACACAAGGAAGTACATCTGGCAACTTTATGGAATATATCGCTTCCTAAGAGTGGGGAATGCTTCTGTTTCAAGACAGGTGGACTCTGTTCTCCAACCATACCGGGTATATTACAGCGAGAAAAGTTTCCAGCCGTTGATGAGCTTGACTTCGCTGGATGTGTCATGGGAATCTGCTGCTGGAGGAGAGTTAACTGTACTGCTGACAACGTACAGCAAGGAGTTGTCTTCATGTCATATTACGAAAAGCAGCTATACTGACCTGTAAGGGTGTCATTAAACCTTCTTCCAGGATAAGATTAGAGAAGTGTTAGAGGTTTATCCATACAAAGGCCGTTTGTTTCCTGAAACCATTTGAAGTGAAACTGGAGCAGCTTGGATAAATACAGGTGGAAGGATAAATCTGTTTAAGAGACACTAGGACTACAACTTATAGAAAGTACAAATGGAGAGTAAACTTAGTAGCTTGGATGAAGAAGGGAAGCAGCCTTCTAGTTCCATTTTGAATGTTTTCAACAATTTATTTACTCGGGATCATGCTGCTTCTTCGGATTCTCCTATGCCTGTTTTGACATCTTTCAAAGAGCTGCCAGATAGTGGAGCTGAAGCAGCAGAAGATTGTCAAACTAATAGTGAAGGAGCACTTCAAGACACTGAATCATCCATGAAAACTACTTGTGAACAAGTGAAAGGACCCCAAAAAGACTTGATTGATTCTGAACTCGTTCAAGTCACAAGGGTGGAAACACATAGTGACACAGAAAATGAGGACGATGAGAAGCCAAAAAGCGGTACAGGTTTTTCTGAGAAAGCTCCTTTATCTGAAGGCAAAGATGTTATGAAGGGACAGGGGAATGGAGATGAGCAACAAATACCTGCTTTTAGATCACACGGTTTTAGAGAAAGATCAACCATAGAGGCCATTTTATATTCTAGTAAGTTTGGCCGCAGAGGTAGATCTAGCCCAGCAAAGGTATCATCAGTGTCCAAGCAGGAAGATGGAGGTAGTACTAAGAATAGCCATACTGCAGTGTCTGTTACTGGAGAATCTACTGAGGATAGTCCTAAATTGGATTCAGCAGCAGCAACAGTTGATGATGAGTATGACAGCATAGATTGTTCTGAGCCTGTCCCTGTAATTTCTGGCAATAAAATATTAAAAGTATCTGCTCATGAAAAGGATAAGGTCTCTCCAAAAAAATTTACAGAAAACATAAAAGAAGCTGAGGAGCCCCAACCTAATCAGATTCCTGAAAAAGTAATCCAGTCGTCATCCAAACCAGAGGAGCAACAAGAGACTTTTGGCCCGACTCCTTCAGAGCCTAAAATACCATCAGACTCTACAGGTAAAAGCCAGCCATCGGTCAGCTCATCTCCACAGCAGACACCGGATTCAAAGACGCCGCAATCAAGCGCTGCCTCACCAGTTTCATCTGCTGCCACCCCATCCAAGGGTACAGCACTGTCTTCACCACCTTCCTTCCAGATGCCAGCTCTGTTCAGTGGTTTGCGGGTGCTAAAGAAAGGAGCAGTCGGGGATGAAAGGGAGGTGGTGTCAGAGATCAAGCAAAGGGAGAAGGATGCTGATCTGGCCTTGCTCAGCCTCAAGAAGACTGTAAACAAAGCCAAGCTTTTCCCTGAACAGAAGATGTCCTCTGGTGTGAAAAAGCCCACTGAGCCCAAATCACTGGCAACGTCTAAAAGCACCACATTGGGACAGCTTTCTCAGCGGCTCAAATTAGACAGTCATGATGACAGCAAAAAGTCTAATGATGGAAAGGAGGGGAATTTGGAGGGCAAAAAACATTTGGAAACTGGGGAAGAAGATGAGGTTGCTGGGGAGGCAAACAACAGAACCAGAGTAGAGACTTTAAAGTCGCCACCAGAGAAAAAGAAAACCTCAGACCTGGCTTATGAAACCTTGAAAAACGTCTTTGGTCCTAAAACTGTCAAGAAAGACAAAGCTGAAGATATCGATCTTGGTGCAGTGAAAAGAAAATTAAAAAATGATAAGGAGAATCTGCGGTTGATTTTTGAGAGAACCTCCAAAAGTCCTGGAAAAGACATTACAATTTCTACAGAGACTACCGTACGTCCTCACTGTATTTAACTTTACTTTTTATCAACTGCTTTTCTGCCTTGGTATTCAGAACAGCTTTATCAAGGCCTGCTTGTATTTTTATTTTTTTTTCTATGCAGACAGAGGTCTCTCCCACAGACAGCGAGGACCGGACTCCAGGTCGTCTGCAAGCTGTGTGGCCTCCGCCCAAACCTAAAGATGAGGAGGAGAAGGTTGGGCTGAAGTACACAGAAGCAGGTGAGACCTTAAGGCTTGTAGAGTTAGGCAACACTGCTTTTGTTTGCTTTTAAGATTAAGAATGCTGACAGTGGACCATGACATTTAAGCTAACATGGACACACCTCATGCTGTTTTAGGGATAACATCCAGTAGAGCTACAATTAAAGCATCTGAAGCTGTCTCATGCTTGGGTAATTGGAACCGGTTGGGTCCTAAAAGCAAAACACTTTAAGTGAAAATTTAGCCATCATTCTCTAATCCTTGAGCACTTTAAATGTCTTTGGCAAGTCATAGAAGGCTTGTAAAGAATCATTTGGAGGCTCAAAACATCATTACAAATCCATTAAAGATCACACTGAGGTTGTTTTTGCTTTAACAGTGCCATTTCTGTGGTTGCTGCTACGGGATACAACAATGGAGCCTATTTGAGTGGTAGTGGAATCAGTTTCTTTGGCCAAATAGGCTAAAAGCACACACGGCAGATTCAATTACGCAGTGAAAAATTTGCTTCTAGACTATGAGCATTGGTTGACTTGAAACAGACCACAGTTTGCTGCTCGGTGTTCTCTGTGGTGCTGATATTTCAGAAGAATAGAACTAATGTGATGTAGTGTAGTTTCAGAAACAATAAATTGTCAATTATTTGCCTCCTAACTGCAACTTTTATACACCCCGTTACTGTGCAGATAAACACTAATATATAAGTATGATCATTGACCCGTTGTCATAAGCTGCTTCATAGAAGATATATACGAGAAGAGGATGAACTTCTTTGGAAGTTGTTACAAATCAGGATTTTTAGATTGCATGTATATATTTGATACATAATACATTTCTTTCCTTTCTATCCATTCTAACACAAGAGGAACATGTTCACAAATAGGTATTCTGCAGCACTATTTGAATCTAAACTTCCCACGGTCTAATTATGACTTCGGTGAATGTCGGAAAGTCCTTCTTTTAATTTCCAGCTGATAACTCAGAAAATCTGAGTTCTCAGCTTTCTGAGACACCATAAATGTTTTGCTTCATGTATTCATGAGGCAAACATGAATACATGAATACAACCAACCAGCTGTAAAGTGTCCTTTTCAGCTGGTTGGTTGAATTGCTTAACTCTGTATGCTGACAGTGATCTACCTATCTGTTGTCTGTTTTGCCTTAATTGGATGTCACCCCTGTGGTGTGGTGGCTTAATACATTACCATACAATTTGTAAACACATCTATAACCATTTTTTTATCTGTAATGAAACCAAAAGGAAACATTATTGTTAGTTGTCATGATTAAAAACATCAGGCAGACATTCTCCTTTTGCATAGACGTGGCCACCAGAGTGTGCTTGTGTGTTTTATTTGATTTTTGATTTTTTTTTTTTTGTTTGTCCTTGTCTGATTTTAGAGCACCAGGCTGCTCTCTTGCAGCTGAAAAGAGAATGCAAGGAGGATCTGGAGAGGATGCATGTAAGTTGACATAGTTACTGATGTGCACTAAAAAAATGTATCAAAAACCACAGAAGATTTTGAGTGCAGATACAGCATCAGTTTTAAAATTCAGACAGCAAAATGCATCATTTATAAAGATACATTACGCACAGTCATGTCAGGTATTTCTGTTTATTTTGATGAGTATGGATTACAACAGAAATGTCTATGTACTGCATAGTATTTGCAGTGAATACTTAGTTGTGTTTCATTACATCACTTACCGCACCTGTGTTGCGGTGTTAAGGTGTTGGGAAGACCAAGTTGCTTTGATAGCACTCTTCTGCTCATCTGCTGTTGGGTCTAGTGTTAGTCCTTTCATTGTATTCAGGTCAGGTGAGTTTGCTCAAAAATCAAGTACAGTAATGGACATTTAACCTAGTACTGTTAGACTTGGCAGTGTGAGAAGATGCAAAGTCCACAAAGGTTGTCAGCAGAAGGAAGCAGGAAGTGCTGCAGGATTTTCTGATAGATGGCTGCATTGACTGTGCTGTGGTAGCACAGTGGTAAAGCACAACCCATGTATGGAGGCCTTAGTCCTCAAGGCAGCTGTCACAAGTTCGAGTACCGGCCTGATGACCTTTGCCGCATGACTCCCCCCTCTCTCATTATTCACTTTCCTGCCTGACTACTCTTAAATAAAGGCCAATAAAACCTTTAAAAAAAGAAAACACACATTAGGTAATCACTGGCAGATGACATGGCACTCCAAATCCACTGACTGCAGAAACTTCTCACTGGCCCGAAAACAACTTTTACCTCCGCTCTGGCCTGCTTTCATCTAAAAAGAAGACACTGAGGAACAATTCATAATGGTTCATATTGGTTTTAAGTAATTTTCATTTATATAAGACTAATATAGAAATATTATATTTACAATATTGTTTTTTTTTTTATTAGCTGTAAGATTAAGTTGCATATACAACACATAACTAAACAGAATAGTTTGTATTATGAACAGAAGAGTTACCATAGTTTGCTGCAGACGTTTTTGCAGCTTACCACTTTGACCACAAGATGGCGCTAATGGAGCATAAAATGTTAATACATTCTGCAGTCCATAAAAAATATGTTCGGTTCACTTGGAAGTTAAGTTTTCTCCAAGTGTCTTCAAAGACTTTTTAATGAGTGACCAAATAATCAATAATTGACCCCTTAATATATTTTAAACTTAAGACTAAATTCAGATGCATGTCTGTTTTGGAGAAACTTTATTGCTGGCAGTCTTGATCCAGGCACTCCTTGCAAAAAGCGATAGTAGATTCCAATGGGATTATCCTGCTAAAATAATGAGTCAAATGAAGTAAAATTATTGTTGCCTTTATTTTTTTTTTATTTCTGTTTTTGTTTTTATATATTGATTGAAAATAAAGTTACAGTTAAAACAAAAAAAAAAAAAAGGTAAAACCTTTATTAAAACCTGGGCCATTTTATGTATAGAAATGTGTCATTTATCACCACGGAGTCATTGATCTTTTATGGAGTTCCTTTTTCTTTCTGGTTACACAGTTTTCTCTAAATCCCCTTAAAAGTGTTAGAAATAATTAGACAAGTGTTTAGGACTGTAAAATGGAAACACCTGAACACTCTGTTCCCATTTTGCCAACTTAAATGAGGTTCTGCCATCTTTCTTAATTAGTTTCATTAAAAAATTGCTTTCAAGGACACTGCCCCAAAAAGTCAGACCTTACCTTTGGTTTATTCGTCACTTTGCTGGAAGGCTTTATTTTATTGGCAAGTTGTTTTTTTTTTTTTTTTTTAAGAGTTAAAGCTTTTGTGGAAAGGTGTGTTCTGCTGTGAACTCACAACAGAGGGTGTGAACACACTTAATTCTAAGGTGACAAGAGTTAATAAAGGACATGTTGAAATTTATTACCAAACCTTTTTTTCTTTGAAATCACTGCTGTGGCGTAGCTGGTATGCCTTTCATTGTTTGAAATGCAAAATGAAAAACTGGAGTTGCTGGATTTCTCTTGACTCAAAAGTTATTGTAAGAACAGAAAAACATTTAGCTGGGGAAAGTTTATAATTACATCATTGTTATTGTTCAGTCAAAGATTAATCTTTTCAAGGGCTCTTTTTGGAGTAATTATACACTGTAGTCTGAGTTCTGTCCAATAAAAACACTGTCTGCTCCTTGATACAGTTTTATTACAAGATGACTGCAATTTGGACCACTCTGTAATTCTTTTATGCCTGGCTTTCTGCTTTTACAGGCCGACTTTGAGCTTAAAATCTTCCAACTTCGAGGTGAGCATGCTGTCTCAATATCACAGCTGGAGGGAGCCCTTGCTAAGCTGCGGAAGGAAAAGGTGCACAGTGCAGGCCAGGATTATAGTCCTGTCTGCGATGTGGCTGTCTCCACCTCAGAAGATTTGACTCCTAAGACAAGTCGCACTGTGGGAATCCAGACTGACAGGGAGACCTTCATTAAAAGCCCAGAGGGGGATGGAGGAGGGTCCGCTCAAAGCCCCAACCAGCAACTGCGTCAAAAACTCAACTTGGACTCAATCGGACTAAATGTGAAAGCCGAAGCAGGACCTGAACCTTCTGGACCTCCACCTCCTCCTCCCCCTCCAGCTCTGCCACAGAACCTCTCAGGACCACCACCTCCCCCTCCTCCACCGCCTCTTCCAAGCTTGCCAATACCACCACCACCTCCTCTCCCCTTGCCAGGCCAGACTGGAGGGCCACCTCCACCGCCTCCACCACCTCCTCCTCCAGGGGGTGGTCCACCGCCCCCTCCTCCTCTGCCTCCCCCTCCTGGCTTACCTGGAGGTGGTCCACCTCCACCTCCTCCAGGCTGCGGACCTCCACCTCCTCCAGGCTGCGGACCTCCACCTCCTCCCTCAATGGGGGGGTTTGGCCTGAAAGTTGAGGCTGCCCCGAGGAAACCTGCCATTGAGCCTGCCTGTCCCATGAAGCCTCTGTATTGGACCAGGATTCAAATACAGGAAAACATGTATGTAAATTTACTAACTTCTTTTTTTTTTTTTACAAATGTATTCAAAAGCAAAACAAAAGACGTACAGTGCCCTGTATAAGCACTCATTTCAGCCTTGAACTTTTCCCACATTTGGTCAAATTACAACCTTGCAGATATTTGTCCTGTGCAGGACTTTTTAGGGTAGTTCAGATATTCTGGTCAGTTTTAATGGCTTACATAAAAAGGGCCTAAGCATTCGGAGATATAGTTGTTCCTCCACGCTCCTGCATTTAAGGGTTCTGTTGAGATACTCAGTAACAGTTAATTGGGTCATTCAGACCATTTGCAGTCACTGTGATTGTTGCCCGAGAGTTCCAGTCTTCAAGGTTTATGGCCTTGTATTTCCACGGTTGGATTAGTGAGGGAAAGCTGAACTGTGGTTCCCTCTCAGGTCCTCAGCTGTGTCAGAGGGCCGCTTGTTGCCCAACAACAGCTTCATGTGGGCTATAAATCAAACTGTAAAAAGACAAGTTAAGGAGCATTAAATGGGTCAGGTGTTTAACTACAGCTGGATTAGGTCAGTTAATGGTGTGAGGGTCTTCGGTATAAGGAAGGAGCAATGTCTAAACAGTTGGCAGGACAGAGATTTCTTGTAAGAAACATAAGCAAAGCTTTGTTTCCGTTTTAAATTGACACGTTTTGTACAATTCAGCTGAGAAAGAAGAAAATTTACCCATGAGGGGAAGAAAAAAACTGCAGCAATCTGCTTTTGTAAGGGTGCTCACCCTAATTGGTAGAAACACCCTTTGATTCACTTTAAGCATTGGTTCTTCTTGAGTTTACACCTCCCATTAAATACATTACGGATAATGCATCAGAAATAGTCAGATTTTAGTATTTAAATCATCTTTGCTCACTTGGATGTCTTTGGCATAAAACCATTTCTAACTTTGGAGCTCATTGATAGAGATGGATCCTTAAAAATACATTTGGAAAGACGCAAAAGGTGCTCAGCTATTGTAAGGAAGACTGCATTGCTGTAAGAATAAGGCCTGTATGTCAAAAAAATGTCTGAGGATTTTTTTGACATACTATTGAACTTTATAGTTTTTTTTTTTTTTTACCTGTACCTTTTTTATCTTGATTTTTAATTTTTGATCTAATGTCTTGCAGTCAGTAACAAGCTTCACAGTTGAAGTAAAATAACTTAAATTTTAAAAATGCAAGGAATATTGCATACTATAATGTATTATTATACATACGATGGCACAGTTTAGACATTCATCAATGATTACAGAAAGGACACTTTTCCAAAATGGTTTAAAACACAAGGGAGAAGCTATTCAAGGTGGCCGACAGAAACTCTGCAGGAGCTGCAGGACTTTCCAAGAAGGACTGGTAGTGTTCTTCGTCTCCTAAATTCTCCATTTGTTTGGACTAAGGAATTCCAAGACAGAAGTGTTTCTTCCAAAGAAAACTTCCAGGCCTGTGTAAAACTTCCAATAACCTCATGGAAGAATGCGTTATATTTTGAAGGACGCAAACTTGAACTTACTTGATAGAAACGCCATTGTGCAACAAAAAAACAAAAAAAAACCCAAACAGATCACCATGCCAACTGTGAAACACAGCAGAGGTGTCATAACGCTCTAGGAATGATTTTCTGTTGACGGAACCAGGAAGTCATTTTAACTTATGTGGACAAAATGATCGGCTTTGGCTCACAAGCTTTAGAAAGATAAAGCTGAAGAGGGATTTAGCTTTTCAGCATCACAGTGAGGCCAAACATAAATCAACATGAACAAAGCAATGACTTTAGCAGAATAAAATGAAAGTTTTGGACGTTAGTCCAGACCTTTTGGTTTCACCTATAGGATGTGGACAATAGCTGCCCTCACCGCCTGAATTTGCAGAATAATTTGAGCAAATATGACCAAGTAATGCAGGACACTTTTTCTTACTAAAGAATGTTGAATGCTGAAAATTAAATCTTACAGTGTTTCACCGGTATATCAGTTTAAGATTCTGCACAGTTTGTCACCACTTGTTTCACTAGCTGTTTAGTTTTTTTATTTTTTTTATTTTGTTTATCTTTCCCCTAATAAACTTGTAGTTACATTATCTAGGACATTGATCACAAAATGCAAACTGAATTCTAAAAAATTTTGAATTTTAACATGATGTGTCTACTCCTAAGAGCCACTGTGTTAAATGTATTTACAAATTATAATGCATGAAAGTCTTGCTTGGGACTTGGATGCAGTTTTCTTTATTAGTCTACTCTACGTCAGAGTTAACATTTCCTTTGTTTATGCAAGTTCAGAATGGAGAACAAAACCAACACAGTAACATCATGTTCTGAACAGAAACCCTTTCGTAAGATTTTTCTTTTTACTCCAAGAAACCAACAGATACTTTTTTTTTTTTTTCTGCAGTTTAAACTCTAATAACCCTTGTGTCAATGCCTTGTTTCCAGATTTACTTTCACTCTCTAAATATGACTTGACAGATGAGACATAATGACCTTTAGGAAGAACAGCAATATGTGAGAAGATAGAAAATTATGAGCATCAACATTCCAAGCTCTTTGTTTAGAATAGGCTCATTTAATTTCAAAGCTGTTGATTGGGCTGTTGATGTCAGACTTTGTGGAGAAAAGCAAAGCCAGATGCGAGCAAAGATGTGTTTGCAAGAACAACACACTGAACATCTTCTTGACTTTAACCACCTTTTGTTTCTGTCTGTTTGTTTCTTTCCTTCCCTTGTAACTCAGCAACTTCCAAAAACAGAAAGTTTTTCTCCCATTTTTTTTTTTTTTTTTTTGTCCTTGTGGGAAACGGTCCCATAATACAGAAACAAGTGTGCCTGAAACGTTTGTTATTTTTATCACCTAGCTCATAAACATCTCTTTTGAAAGTGGAGATCGCAGGAACTCCTGCCAAGTTTTTGTCGGCCTGCGAAATGGAAAATGGAAAACAGGTCAAATAAACATTAAATGAGTTTCCACAATTTTGTTAAACTCAAGTAACCTTTTTGCCTGCCTGCCTGCCTGCCTGCCGTCACAGCTGCTGTGTTTAAATGTTTTGCACCTTGTAACTTGACTTTTGATGTCTTATTTGTTTTTAAAAAATAGCAACAACACACTCTGGGGTTCTCTAAAAGAGCCTGACATTGTCAACACTAACGAGTTTGAGGATCTTTTCTCCAAGACCACAGTCAAGCAGAAGAAGAAGCCCTTGTCAGACACCTATGAAAAGAAAACCAAAGCCAAGAAGGTACGTTCTGTTCCACAACTCATGTGCTCTGTTTTCAACTGTTGTTATTAAGCCCTCTAATGTTTAGTGCCTTTCAAAAGTATTCTGTCATATTTTTTCTCATTTCAGCCTTTAGCCTCCTTTTTACATCTCGAAACTGACTTTTATGCTTACGATCATAGCGAGTGAATTATTGCCACAGATTCTCAGTTAGATGTAGGCTGACTTTGACTGGGCCATTCTGACAATGCAGTTAATATTCTTGAAAAATAACCTCAGTTTGTTTAGATGATAGGCCATGTTTTGCAGTTTGACTCTATAATACATTACGTGACCTCTGAAGGTGACATTGAGTGTTTTAGATATTTTAGAATAAAATAGGGTGATCACAATTGTATGATAAGCTTTTCAGATTTTTAATTGTAAAAACATTTGAAAACCATGAAGCTGTTTCCTTTTTCCTATTCCTATTTTTCCTATTCTTTTATTGATTGTTCACATAAAATCACATAAAATATTGCGTTATATGACTGTGGAAAGAAAGAATGTGGAAACGTTTAAGAATGTTTTTTTTTTGCAAAATGGCATTTCATTTAGTTTGGAGACAGTTTTTGCCTGAACACCACCTCCTGTCTTGCTTTGGGCCAGCTGATCATGATGCACAGGACAGTAGTAGAGACAGGTTTTCTCATTCTAATTCCACTTGTGTAACCTTTAAGCGAAAGCATAGTAAGTCAAGAAAAACCAAGAGAGATGTATGTTAGCTGGATCGATCCTTGATCTTGGTGTCTTGTCCAATGATGCAACTCTGCACTACTGCTAGAGCCAGCTCTGTGTCAGCGTCCTTTCTGCCATATGGTCCTCTCTGTTGGCGTCCAAGCAGTTAAAAATCAGTTGCTGACCCAGACTGGCCCTCTAAATCCATACACGTCCCCTATTCTGATCAATTTGTGAAGGCTCCACTTTGCTCCAGCCAGTGTGTGTGTTTGTGTGTGTGTGTCTCTCCATCCAGTCTGGTCACTCAAACTGTCCAACATTTGATCCAACTCAGACAACTGTCTCCTCTCCTGTCTTGCGTCAGCTTGGGGGAGTTATAGCCACTTTTATGGAAACTGTTGACACCAATTTATATCGTTCAAAAATAAAGCCCGGCTTTGTTTATTGTTGAGAAGAACTTTTGCGGCACACTGCGCCAGGTTATCCGTGTTTAAACATTTTATTTCGTAAACCTGTTTTACATTTTAGATTTTAAAAGTAATCTCTGTGTCTGTGATTGTCGTCCAAGTCTAGGATTAAAGATGAAAACAGAATCCATGAAGGCATAGTTGGAAGTTCAGCTTACTGGAAAGCTCGTCATAGTAATAGAGACTTGTTTACTTGATCTTTGATACCCTGCAAGTTTATACTGATGATGATGACAGCTTCCAAAAAGTTCAGCTTGGGAACATTGAGGGATCGAGGGGGAGTCGACGACAGTGAGGCCAAAATCTAGCTGCTTCTGAGCTGAGAGTGACTGTAACGGAGGTAAACACTACAGGTAATGGGTTTATGGTTTATGGAAAGACGCAAGAAAACTAGACTTTTCAGGATGGCAGATTCTTTTGGTTACACATATTTCTTGTACTGGGAATATTATTATTTACAAATGTATTTATTATTTTGACATCTTCCTGTGCAAATTACCTCATCCTTATTTAATACCCCTAGAGATCAATCAAATCTATGAAATTGCTTTAATATTCAATAGATAATTTTTTCTACAGAGCTGTTTCACAACAGCTAGGATGTTGTGAAATAAACCAGAGCACAATGAAAAAGGAAAAAAAAGGCTCTTTTCAGGGTTTTATGACAGATATCTGATCTCCAGTTTTTCAATCTCACGTTTCAATGGATGTTTTAATTTCTTTAATTTATTTTATTTTAATTTATCTTGACATCTCTTTAAAGGCGTTTCCTTAAGAAGACATAAGAGCTGTTACTTACTTTTCTCCCAAGACTTTCTGCTTTGACCAAGTACTGAAAATATAATTTAGCAGCAAAAGCAACTTCACACCGTGTCAGTTTGTGTAAAGCAAGTTAAAAATCCAACCTTTGTATTCAGGAGGGTTTTATACCTGACAATGCTGGCAATACCTACTATATTTTAATACTTAACTTTTTAAGTTATTCTGTGTCTGGAAATGTCTCAGTAACTCGTAAAATCACATTTTTCTTTAAAAAAATTGGTATTAAAGACAGGCCCATTTCCTTTAGCCATTCTTTGAAATGGAAAAGACAAGAAACTTCCTATATAAGTCAGAAAGTCCTGATGTGTGAGATTATACTAAAGCAATAAAAAATGAATTTGTTGAAACTTCACCAGACTTCACTAGAAATGCTAATAATAGTTGGGAGTGCACTATATATTTTTGTAAAGGTTTCATTTAGAAACTAGTTGATCACAAACTCGTATCAAATCACCTCCGAAAATTGTAACCGTTAAAATTTGTTATTTACGTTATTGAAATGGTAAATAACTTAAATAACATTTTACCATTTACAATTTAATTCATCAAAGTTTGCTGATTCAACAACAAACACTTTAATAGGTAATATTGCTGCTATAACCTTTTTATTCCACTGTGCCAATAAAACCTAAAAAAAAAAAAAAAAATTCCAAATTGTAGCAGTTCTTTTCTTGTACTGTGTCTCAAATGGTTAGTCCATCTTTCAGCAGCAGTACTGTGGACCGTAGAGTTTTCACTCTGCAGAATCTGACCAGACAGTGAACCACATCCCTCTGAATGACTACCAATACCAGTCAACTCGCACACAGACTACCTGCCTCTTGTCTGCGTCTGCACACACTTAAATGTCTAATGCTGCCAGTAATGCTGTGTTTGTGAGTCCAAAAGGAGCTTCGGATCACCGTTATGCCAGCTTTCCTGCATTGTGTTTTGAATATGCATGAACCCGCAAATGTTTTAGTGCAGGTATTTGGGTTCGTGTGCGTGATGACAGCACTTCCTCACAAACTATTATGCAGTTGATCAGAAAGTGTTGCCAGATCATGCAAACGCCGCAGCCCCGGGGCTCTGAAACAGCGAGAGGCGATGAGTGGTTGGGGATCGGAATGTGTGTGTGCATTATGCATATGAGCCACTTCCCCAATTCCCAACAACTGCACATGCCAAAAAGTTGAAAACAGGGGGATACGGCCGATGCTTACGTGTGTGTGAGTTAATGTTTATCATATGTGCCATTTAAAAAAAGAAGAAAAAAGTCAAAGCTGTTGTTTACTCTGGAGCCATTCGCCCTCTGTTAATTAGCATATCAAAGCCAGGGGGGGTGACATGGAGGAGACCTCTCTCGCCAGAACAGACTGGACCAAGCTGGACTGGACCTGGGGTGTAATTGCACGCACATGGCTTCCTCAGTGGAAGAAAAATAAAAACCGGGCACCTATTTGAAAGATGGGCCGCAAAAAGGCATGTCTGTGCATTCTTTAAGGATGAGGAATTCGGGAGAGATGGATAAAGATGAAAAAAAAAACTATCCTAGCTGAACTTGCCTTTGGGTTTTTTTCCGCGTGTCAGTAAACACACTGTCCTATACACACATTAATCAAAGCTGTATCAGGTTTATATGTGGTTGAGCTCCTTAAACAAACAGCTGCTTTACCCCGTTTCATAATTTCTGAGCAATCATTTTACGTTTATTAAAAACATATTTGAAGTGCGAGCTATGACGTGAGAGAGTGGGCGTAAGATTATCACTGCTGTCAGAGGGAGGAGGGTCCTGATGGGAAATGTTGATCTAGTTGTTAATATAACTTGTGCTTCTAATCAAATATCCGGGTAGTTAGTCAGTCTGGTTGCTTAACCAGTGTAAACTATCTGATTTCCTCTGAATCTTTATCAAAAACAGCCTCAACATAAAGCACCTGCTTCGCCTCAAACTCCACAGTGTCTCCATTTATTAGCCTTTTTTTTTTTTTAGGCTGCTCACTTTTTCATTCTGTAAAATCCAGGGTGAAGGACATCTTTCAGTCCTATTTTTGTCCACAGGAGGGAGCCATTAGCTCTTGCTGTCTACCTGTCTCAACATCAGCATCGTCTGGCTCTCTCTTCCTCAATAAGTAAACATCCAGCATCAGTTGTCTTTAGTCATTGAAGTTCTTATCTGGTTTTAGTGGTCGCCTGTCCAAAGTGGTTAATTAGAGGCCCTGCGAAGGCCTGGTAGTCAGTCGTTCCAGCTTGAACAGTGTGGGAGATCCCTGGCGATCCAGGTAACAGAGCTGGAAGCAGCATGGCACCCACTAACGCCCTGTAATGCAATACCCACTTCTAAGGCTTCTGTTCTGCAGCTCCTACAGGACGGCCCAGTAGCCGACAACGCCATAATACCTAATGAAGAAGCCTGAAACATTAACTTTTAGAGCAGGGCTTTACCTTGCCAAAACTTTCTCTGCCTTTACGGCTAATTCAGTCATTAGTAATTGTGACCATCTGTAGGCACAAATAAAAATCCTGTGAATTTATAGTTTGTTATAAAAGCCCTGCTTCTCTTCGCCTTCTCTTCTAAACTGTCCTTTTATGGTGCCACTTTTCCCTTTGTACTTTCACTGCCACTTGATATTTTTTGATCAATCCTTACATGTGTTCCTAGGCAAACTTGAGACTGAGATTTTTTTTCTCTCTCTTTTGAACAAACGTGAGTTTTCTGTGATAGAATTAGTTCTGTTTTTTTGTATCATTATGATGTGCTAATCGAGCCCCGTTTGCCAAGTTCTGTTGTTGGGGTCTGTTACAGATGAGTTTCTGGCTGCTTAGTAGAGACACAGCGATCAGAAATGTTTCGCTGAGTTTCTGTTTCAGTAAAGCTTTGGCCAGCCAGTGCTGATTGAAGTAAACTGTTTCTCTTTTAAGAGCAGTAATGCAAGATTTTATTAGAGTAGCTTTCAAATTAGCTTTCCTGGAATGTGTGGTCAACAATTAAAAATTATATTAGTGCAATTAATATAGCTGGCCGATATCTTGGTACATTCTTACTGGGTTTCAGTCACACAATTCTGAACACCGTCATACCTTTTTAAAGACACGTCAACACATATTCAGCATTCATAATTTTCTTTAGATGAACTTTAGATTTTGTCTCAGTTTCTTCTTTGTGAATGTGCAGCAGAGCTAAACATCAGTGTGAATGTGAAGAAGTTAATTAAGCGAATTAATTAACTGCGAGTTTGCTTTCCTAACATATGCGTCACACCAAAGTTAAGAGCGCAACAGTGTTAACAACATTCTGTTTGTCTAGATCATTAAGCTGCTGGATGGGAAGCGTTCTCAAGCAGTTGGCATCCTCATATCGAGCCTCCATCTGGAAATGAAGGACATTCAGCAAGGTGAGCGATACTGTCTCCATGTGTTCAACATATTTTGCTTCTCAATTCCAGTACAGCCCTGATTTCATTCAAGGAAGAACCTCTTTGATTTAGACTCGGCCATTACAAGCCAAATTTAGTTTCCTATTAAACGATAAACTGAGGATGACTCCTGATGAAATGCAGACAGAGTTATTTTTGGAGATGAGATACTGGGAACCCTCCAGTGGAGGATAAATTCCTCTCTCTTGACAGCAGCTAATTTTTAACTTGAGACACTTCTTTCAGATTAATTTGTGACTTAAGTGGAGCTTGGATGATTTTTCCAGTTACCGCAGTGGGAAAAGAAGAAGAAGAAAAAAAAAGCTGTGATTTGTCTAAATGAAAGATGGTACTGGTTCAAATCAAATTGCCCTCAACTTCATTTTAAAAAACTGCACAGATTGATTGTTAGGCTCGGTTGATCTGTGAAAAATGTAGGATATGTGTGTGTGGGTGTAAACACATATTGTGTGTGTTGGGGACATTGTAGATGGGCCAGGAATCAGTCGTGTCCTGGGACTGTGGCGGAGAGTTCCTGCCGCCTGCTAGTCTGAGCATGCGGCCAGCAGATCTGTTTATTGTAGCCAGTGACGGTTTCCACAAGCCTAATGGGACTGACACCCCACTAATGATCTAAGCATGTACAAAACCACCTTCTACAGTTTGCAGACACTGTGCTACCACATAAAACTGCCTCAGACACAAGGCAAACAGCACATACACTACTGCAACCATCTTGTTTAGATTTTTGTTTCCTTTCCCCCCTCAGTCACTTTTCCCTTCTGCAGTGTCGCTGGGTAGAAAATGTTCATTCCCACCCAGCATGAGGCGGCTTCCTTGTGCCTTAATGGGAGGTGAATGTGAAATGGACAATTTGAATTTGATAATTAAGGATAGTGCCTTGAAAGGCACTTCTAAAGGCAGTCTGCCTCCTCTTTGTTGCCAAATTAAAAGGACATGCTACATATAATGCAATTACAACTACAAGGGAGTAAGAGGGAAAGGCAACACAGTGGTTAAGAGAAAGGAGGGGGGTCTTAGGCACTAGTTGAAATGACTTGGGGAGGTATGGTGGGGCACCTCAAGGGCCACCATGGTTCAAGGGCAAGGGGAGGCTCTCCCCCACACCGCACCTCGCCGCACGCACACAAAAACATACGCACGCAGGAGTGAAAAGTGGAAGGAGAGGGTGTGAGGCCGTTGGCAGGCTGGCTTTGATCTGTCGCTGTGGAGAGATATCCGGCTCCCCTCGGATCAGAGTGCTCCTGTGCACACTGGGGCAGGCCCCCCTTTGGTGTGTGATTGACGGCTGCATGGCTGAGGGACTGAATAATCCACTCTAATAAGATGTAGGAAATGGACCTCCAGCGTTTTCTCTGATCCAGTGTGTGGGACCACATTGACAGCTTCTCTGCTGCAGACCAGCTGCAAACCAGAGTGTGAAGTGTTAGCTTGTTAGCTTAAGTTTAGTGTGTGACTGCTGAGATGAGGACAGTGCGGCTGGAATGGCTAATGGCCAATTTTTCCATATTATGTGAAAAAAAAAAAAAACTGGAGTTCTTCAGAAAAGAACATTTTTGTTTGGATGGTGGAAACTTAATTGTTAGTAATTAAGTCTCAGTTTATTGGAGGCTGATGACTTTAAGCACACATTGCCAAATAATCTAAAAAGTGTGACTTGCATTTGTAATCATCCCCTGAGTCAGCACTTGCACAGTAATTATAGGTGCAAGTCATTTGGGGTTTGTCTCTACCAGCTTTCCAGAGACTGAAATGTGAGGTTGCATCGGGAGTTTCTGTGAACATCAAAAGGCAATTTGATGTAGGTCTGGCCTTTGACTAGGCCAATGTAACACATTCTTTGATCTAAACCATTTTATTATAGCTCTGACTGTATGTTCTGATGTAGGGAGGGGACTTCTGCCACAGGTTCAAATTCTATAAAGTATTTAGCGTGTTTAATTTCCAGGATAGCCTTGTGTTTGACTCCATCCGTCTTGCCATCAAATCTGACCAGTTTCTCTGTGGTTGTTAAAGACAAGCATCCAACAGCATGATGCAGCCCAAATTACCTTTTATTAAAAGGATGGCATGACGTGCACCATTGAGTTTTCACCACAAATAGCATTTTGGATGTTAAATTTTGGCTCATTCTAATTAGACCACCATCTTCCAACACGTCTTTAAATTCACTACTTAACCCAATAAAAGGAGTTGAAAGAGATGAATACAAATTAGTAAAACTTTTTTTTTTTTTATAAAGATTATTATACAATTTTTCCCTGCACTTAACAATTGTTCACTACTTTGGTTTGATCTGTCGCATAAAAATTCCAGTAAAACAGATTGTGGTGCTAACATGACTAACTGGAAAAATGCATGCTATTACAAGTAACTATAAAATCCACATTATTATTATTTTTAATTAATTTCAATTAAAGCCCCTCAATGACTATTACTGTCAGTCATTGACTATGAGTGGAGTATTTGTTCATATTATATTGATCTCCTCTATCACAAGCTGGGGACAACATCCAGAGTCGGTGTAACATAACTTTCCCTTATTCTGTTGTTCCACGTTTGACTTTTAGGACCAGAATAAAAGTAAAAGCATGCAGACAAAGTTGGACACACTCAGTTGGATGCTTGTTTCTTAGCTGACCTTTTTCTGCCCCCATTTATAATCATTAGTTAGCTTCTAGCTGTGCTGGCTATGCCTATGGGTGCAAAGGTCAAACAGTTTTCAAGCTTCTTTTTTTTTCAGACACATACCCAGGGTCTTCTTCCACTCGTTTGCCAGCAATGGTCAAGAAAAGTAGAGCGGTTCTTCAGTCCTGGCCCACCGTCTGTGGTCTCTGTAAACCACATAAGATTCCAGTTCTATAATTCGTCTGGTAAATTATGCATTTAAGGGGGGGAAAAAAGAACAAGTAGCATTCTGGTTTCAGTTAAATACCCCTTTTTATCCTCTTTCAAGTTTTTTTTTTTTTTTTTTTTGGTTTTTCCCAGACCCAGACATATATGGATTCTTTCATTGTGTTTATCCAAATTTAATGATGTTTAATCTAACTTTCAACAGTATTACAGACCTATCATCAGATTATTTGTCTTTTTCTTCACTGTCAGTGCTCAAAAGGCAGCACATGTGAGCCAAGATTTTACCCATTTATAAGAGAGATTGCTTAAAATTAATGTCCTTCTCTGTCTTCACCAGCTGTTCTTAATGTGGACAACTCTGTGGTGGATTTGGAGACCATTGAAGCTCTGTATGAAAATGTAAGAAGTTGTGTGATTAACATAGCAATATGAGAAGAAAGTAAAAGCTGTATATATATATATATATATATATATATATATATATATATATATATATATATAGTTTTACAGCTTTTACTTACAAGTATTTTTGCTTTAATGAATGATACCTTCCTTCTTCTAACAGAGGGCCACCAGTGATGAGATTGACAGGATCCTAAAACATTATGAGACTTCCAAAGAAGATGAAGTGAAACTTCTGGACAAACCTGAACAGTAAGAGTATTTCTACCATTTCTTGTATGTACTTTAGTGTAATATATGTGAAAGGAGTCCTTAGTATTTTAGTATGTGCACTTGGAGTAGGATAATGGCTTATAATAAGCAATGCTCCTATTTGAGTTTTGCGGTCAGGGTGTAAATTTCTGGTTTTTATGAAGCCCTGACCTACCAATGTCGATTTTTATTTAAGATATATAATAGAAGCAGCCTTCAATTATTTTTATCGCGGGCAGATTTAGCGTCACACCTCGGCGTTGCAGAACAGCTGCTGTGCAGGAGCGTTGCGCTTATTTTAATAAGACAAAATTATTACAGAGTTGACATTTTATGTTCGCAGCTATTCCTTTAATAGCAGTCTTGTGTGCAGCTCTCTACCTTAACTTCAGTCGGCCAACATTTTTAAATCAAACAAATTCCATGATACACAGAGATAGAAAGTTCAGATTGGTGAAGCAGAGAGACCTTGCTGTATTTCGTTCAGCCTTGCTGGTATCTGCTGGAAGTCTTGCTCTCGCTCGCTTTCTCACAGCCTGAAAGACATGTCTTGACTTGACTAGAGAGTAATTTCATTTAATTTGACCTACTGGTCACTGCTCAGGGTGTAGAAATCAACAGTCTGGTCACCAACCAAATTCTCACATAACACTGAAGTAATTCTTATATTTGCTTAAAGTCAGTCCTAAAACTAAAAAAAACATGAATGGAGGATGCTTTAGGATTTCCGTCGGGGATTAAGTAGCCTCGGTCCGTTAACAAGACTTGGATTTAGTGGTGCCGCCTAGCCTGGCCTTCCCTTGTCCATGTTTGACCGAAGCTGTCACTATGGCTGCCTGAGTCATCCTTACTCAGTGTCTGCCTTCATCGGCCGGCCCTAATCACACAGGATGTTACCTCTCTGCTCCCCTCCAACACGGCACTGTTTACATAAGTCGTCTTGCATCAGGCCAGAGCTACCTTTGATCACTCTCCATGCACCGCTCATTGCTCTCCCTCCACCCGACCCCCTTGGACCTTTCAAGCCCAGCAGAGCAGCACCACTCATGACTATCAGCTGCCTGCCTGCCTATGAACAGCAACATTGACTCAGCCGCCCTGTGTGGAGAAGCCCGGCCTGCCAAGGCCCCAGAATAGTTCTTCCTGTTAGACATTTTGTTTAATTCTGCCATAACACATCAAACCCTATTCCTCCTCCCCACCACTTTTTTTTTTTTGTTTTCCAGGTTTCTTTACGAGCTCTCCCAGATTCCTGACTTTGCAGGCAGAGCTCACTCCATGATCTTCCAGTCAGTATTCCTCGATACCATCTCCTCCTTACGTAGCAAGGTGGAAATTATCTCCAACGTCTGCAAAGTAAGAGCATCACGCCAGCAAGTGCTGTCTCAAAAGATGTCGTTCAGCATCATAAAGGATAACTAAACCAAAAAATCCATGTGTATGTTTCTGCATCAGGACCTCCTTGATTGTGACAGTCTGCGGGATGTGATGGGTCTCGTTCTGGCATTTGGGAACTATATGAATGGAGGGAACAGGACAAGAGGTCAGGCTGATGGCTTTGGGCTGGAGATCCTCCCGAAGCTAAAAGATGTCAAGAGCAGGGTACTTATCGTTTTGAGGGTTACTTCAATGGTGTTGATGTCACTTAGTGGCTTAAAACATCCTAATTATTTGTTGTTTGACTTCATCAGGACAATCACATCAATCTTGTGGATTATGTGGTTTTATACTACTTGCGAAACTTTGACAAAGTAAGTTTTAAAAACTCACTTGAAACCAAAATTGTTTTCCAATGTTTAAAGACTTTAAATAAATACCTTTTTCTTTCCTGTTTTAGCATGCCGGTACAGAAAAGAGTGTGTTTCCTCTGCCTGACCCTCAAGAATTTTTCCAGGCAGCACAGGTGAAGTTTGACGACCTTACCAAAGACATCAGGAAACTGAAGCGGGATCTAACTGGTAGGACATACTAAATGGTTTAAAACCTTAAAATGCATTTAATTCTGTACAGCTTCAACATTTTGTCCTGTTGAAGCTGTTTGGCAAATCCTGCCAAAAGTTAGTTACAGTGCCTGGCAAGGGTTTTAATACCCTTTATACATTTTCAATTTGTCACATTAGAACCACCAACTTCAATGTATTTATACGGTATTTTATTGGTTAATTTACGGTATGTAAATTAACTCAGTATTGTAGGAAAAAACAATGCTTCGTTTTCCTTTTTTCTTTTTCTACAAACATTCTGATTGATGTAATATCCATTGAGCTATCCAGGAAACATGGCAAACATGGAGAAGAAACTTGTTTTTGTCAGATCAGTCCAATTTTTGGCTTTTTAGATGTTTTTAAATGCTTTGGGTGAAGAAATTTGCATCAATGGTTGGATTCAAAACACATTCGTGGATAAAAATGGCTCAGTCAAAGTCCAGACTCCACTTCATTTGAGAGTCTGTGCCTAGATTTGAAAAAAAATAAAATAAAATAAAAAATAGACTGAGATTGAAATGCAAAGAAGAATTTAGCAAAAAAAAATTGTCTAGATGTCCAAAGGTAGTAGATACACCCCAAATGACCGGGGCAATTCTGCACATTTGTGACTTCCACACACAGCAATTTTTTTGCCTGTAAGTCTTGTCAGAAGTAACAACTAAATTGTCCCACCTTTTTTTTGGAGAGCTGCCTCCAAATCATTGCCAAGCAAACGGCATTTGCGCATGAGGCCATATTGAACGTTATCGCTGAAATCGTCTTTGTGTCTCTGTTAATCAATCAGTGTAATTGTATACGTTACTATCTGTCATCAGCGCAGTTTCGATGGAAACGTACTTCCCATGGACCCTTCCTGCTCCGTGCTTTGAGAGCTTTGTGTATATTTAGAACCGTAGGAGGCCCTACGGCAACTTTTCTCAGTTTCATTGTCCCCTTGCAGTTTCCTCTGTTCTGGCACCAATGGCAGAATGTTTAGCAGCAGCATTTTTATGTCTTTTATGAACATTTTTGAAGCATGAGTAACAAAAACATTCCTGTTCAGTGAGGAACCTTCACAGCAACAGTTGGCGGATAAACAAACACACTTTTGATGTTCTGCGCTTGCTGTATCCTGAGCTGCTGAGATGCTCAGTACCTCAGCCAGGCATCCAGGTTGTCTTGGCCAGGGCCATGTGGAGGTTAAAGGAGATGCCCCTCTGTGCCCTCGGTGTCTGTCGTTATTTAAATCAAGCAATAATATGGCATATGAAAGCAATTAGATATGCTCCACATTGCTGTTAAAACCCTCTCTTCTCTGACCCGAGGGAAAAATACAAAGAGCCTGTTAAAGTACCCAGACCCACCTCAAGCTGTCACTCATTTATTAGGAAAAATGGAAGACCTGAAGACAATAAATGCAATGTAAGGGCCCTCATATTTGATCTCTGCTGAAGCACAGTCTGGCACAGTAGTCCTCGGGGTATTAGCATCACAGGCCGGGCGCTGGATCCTGGATGTTTGGCGAGCTGCACCTATGACTCCCACCATTTTTTATCCTCTCCAGCCGCCAGGAATAAATATTTATGCCTGGCTATTATAAACCAGCCCAAAGAACACAACTGGTCCTAATTATAAGGCTAACACAGATCACTTCCATCCACAACAAGAACATTGTCTGACACTCAGACTGAATCCCATTTCCCCCCCATCATCCTCAGCTCTCTACCCTACGTCAATACAAGGTTGGGCTCTCAATCTAGAAACTGCTGTATTTTAAAGGGCTAACTCTAAAACAAGACAGGAGATTGAGACAGGAGCTGTATTTCCTAATACACTGACAAATCTAAGTGTTCCAGTGTATTGTCATTAATATTATTCACTATCACTGTTAGTTATTGTTTTTACAGCTTGAAATATGTTTTAATTTAAAACTGTTTTACAAATCCAACAACCACAATCTGGATCTTATCGGGACTGATTCAGATTTTTTATTTTTTTTCATTTTAACTGTGTACCTTTTCTGGTTTTTACAGTAAAAACAAGCAAACAGAAGAAGCAACCAATAATATTGTGATAACTCTGGGAAAGAAGGCAGACCCCTTCCTGAGCTGGGGATCTCTGTTTGGGACGATTATTAGTTGTGCTCTCCACTAAATATAAAATATATGGATAAATAAGGAACTGCTGAAAAAAAGCTTAAATAATTTCCATTTGTGGTCTGCCAAAAGTTATGATAGGGTCACAGAAAGCATGTGAAAGCAGGTGTTAAATGAGGCCATATTACCAGTTCTTTGCCTCTTTTCGAAATGCTATTTATTGATTTTTACATCACAGAAAGCAGACAGAGAGGTTTATCTGTCAGGGAGTTTCTGAAATCTCATTGGTATATTTTAACCACCACCTGAACAAAGTTACAAGGAAGTCAAAATGTGTGATGGGGAACCCCTGGAAATATGAAAAGAGCATCTGGATTGCCCTGTTTTTTGCGCTGTTTTGACTTGAACTGGACAACTTTGGAGAGAATCTGGTCCTTACCTGATCCTGAGGTGGCCACTTTTTTATATATATTTTTTTGAAGCTGATAGCTCTCCTAGCTCTCCTTTAAGTGGATACATCCATATGTGCATCACAAACAAATTTCATGCAGATCCTGAGTGCAGAAACCTGAGTTATGATTTCTTCGTTCCGCTAGTCGCCACCGCTGCTCAGGAGCGACTCACCGTCCGCTTGGCTACACTCTTCTTCATTGGCTTGTGGAGAAACATGATCCTCTTTTGATGGGGTTTCCTGTTTTTGGGAGAGGGTGATGACCTCTCTCTTGGCTCCACTCGGGGGAGAGGGATGAGCGGGAGGCCACAAGGACATACTGTAGGCCTTATGTCTCACATGTAGTTTTTGCCAGCAGTGCTGTTTTTCTGAGCTGTTTCAGCACCAAAAATTGTCCTTATCAGGGAATCTCTGCCTTCCTCACGTGAAAAAAAAAAAAAAAAAATCCTTTTTTAAAATCTTGTTTTAACTACTGCTTTCAGAGCAGTGCAAAAATGTTCCTTTGGCTGCCGTGTAATTGGACGAGACACGCAGGCAGGGATGCAACCCAATGAAATAGGATCAAATAAAAAGAAACAGTCAGAGCTCATTTGCTGCTCAGGGGGGTTTAGTGTTTCACAGAAGGCCTGGACCAGGTTAGGCATTCATCACTGTGGCAAATCAGACAGTGTCCTGATTTTAAATGGCCTTTAATGTCAGGTTTAGGCAGGGCCTTTAGCCTGAGCTCTGTTTTACGACTGAGGCTCCACTGAGGACCTGCGCGTGTGAAGCCAGTATGCAAAGGTGCCGTCACCTCTCCTCTGACTAAACAAGACAAAACATGATGCAAAACTCCAGGGTCTTTGGAAATGATTGGTTGCTATTTGTAATGCAGGAAATCTCTAATAAATGTTCCTGTTTAACCTTTTATACACTAAATTAGTTCAGGTTTGTTTAATGGAGAAATATGTTTAATGTCTACTAAATGCATATTTGAAGTGAGTTTCATGTCTCACCTTATATTTTTTTTCCAGGTTGCCACCGTTGTAACCCTTGAAAAAATGGTAAAGACGAGTCATTTTGGCTGATTTATCAAAGATGAAAAGGGGAGTTAAGGTTTTACCATTTCCCTACTGAGGCCGTCTTTTGGCTCGCTTGCTGAGGGGCTATAGTATTGTATTTTTTTATATTTTTTTTTATGTGGGGGCCTGACTGTTTCCTGGAACTGAAGATAATTGGGGATGAGGAAGAGAATTCACTTTTCAGGTATAAATAACAAGAACATACCAGAACAGGAACCATGTACTTGGTTTAAACTCTTAAAAATAAGGTTTTATTGGCGTGATTCCGAATGTTCATAATTCTAAAGCATGAACGCGACTGTCGAAGGAGAATTATTGCGTTAGTTTGAACTGCTGCTCTGCTGGCGCCCAATCTTCCAGTATCGATGTGGAACAAGAACCACATGTATAGCAGAGTGTGTTTCCTCACTGCTCTCTCCCTCGGCGTTGTTCCTTGTCCTGCGTTTGTTCTGTGTTTGTGCTTTATCATCATCCAGATCTTCATCTGATGCTCAGGCAGTAGGTAGGTTGTCATTGCCCCATTTCATGCTCTGAAACATTCATCAAACAACCAAAGGGGAGATTTTGCAGTTTTCCTCCAACTCTCAATCTGCTGTTGACAATTTCCTTTGCAGCAGATTTGTACTATTTTAGTCTGTGCTGTGATCATAGCAGTCATATTTTATGAATTAGAATATGCATTCTGATGAGTCAGATTAAAAGTACCTTTTGAAAACAATCTTTGAACGGGTTTTAAACATACTTTTTTCTTTAAGCCCACATTTATGGAATCTGTTCATCATTTGCAAGCAGAAAATGATCATAACTAACAGAAAGAGTTTAAAACACCTGCTTGTGTGAAATTAATCTGTGTAATCTGTTTCGTTTAGTGAATTGAGGTATTAAAATTAATGAACTTTTTATTAATATTTCAATGTATTTAATATGATTGCACATATTCACATAAAAGTTGTCCCTTTTACCAACCACGCAAAGTCAATTCAAGTTTGGCTGTCATATTTGGGTTAATTATGTTTTTTTTTCTTTTCCCAGATTGAAATGAAAATCTGCTAAAGATGTCTAAAAAGTCTTAAAATAAAATTTCACACAGATTTACCTTTAAATGAAATATTTAATTTACAGTTCTTCAATCGAGGAAATATTCTGTCAGGAAACCATAATGAATGCAATAAAAAGATGATCGGAGTTTAAATGAACTTTTAATAAGAATTCCTAAATTTTATCTTTCCATGGGGTATAAGTATGATGTGACACTTAGATGCATTAGGACCTATGTTTATCTTGCTGCTATGCTTAGTAAGAAAACGGCAGCAAAAAGTGATATTTTGGGGCCAGTAAGTCTACATTAGATGCTATTTCATGCCAACTTGTTATTTTGAGATGATGCCAAAAATGCAAAACTTTTTCTGACCCTGTGTAACCAGTGTGGTTAGAAGAACTCTACCAGAATCGTTCTTTGGTGACACAAGATTAAGATTGAGCTTTTCACCAACAGTCAATCCAGGTGCATTTGGCATGAAACAAAGGAATGAATAAGTAGAAACCTTCTTGTACAGCAGTGGCAGATCTGTGACGCTCTGGGCTTGCTTTTCTTCCTGATGCTTTAAGAACCTGTGGAATCATCAACTCTGAAATACCATAAGATTTTAAATACATAATTATGATGGCATTTGCCAGAAAAGTGAAAAAAAAAAGTGTCCATGATTTGGTCTTTCAGTAGGACAGTGATCAAAAACATATAGCTTCATACTCACAGAAATGGTTCACCTGTCTCAAAACGAATAATTCCTGTCACCAGATTTAGGTCTGGTAAATCTGATTGGTTTCATTTCATCTCTTTTGTGTAATGAATAATTTTTTTATCATCTGGAGAGATTGGGCAGAGCGGATTGGCCAAAGATCCCTGCCTCTTCTTCTCCAACCTTGTGAAATGTTACAGAAAAGATTTACTGCGGTCCTACTGGGAAAGAACGGTTGGTAGTATTAACAGCAGGGGACCAATAATTATATCACCTTAATTTTTGCAAAAAAAAAATATTTTCTTATATGTTTACTTCTTTCCATTAGTAATAGTGCTCAGATTAATATACATTCTAAATTTGATGTGTTTGAGATGCTGCTGCAACAAGATGTATTTATTTTACTTTGTATTTGAGGAGTTTTATGTTTTTCCATAGCTGTTGACAGGTTACCTAATATAATACAACGAGAATACTCGTCCGCTAAGACATTAAATCACTTGGAAACACTAATACAAAAGAGTTTAAGTGACTCAGGAGATCATTTTTATACTCTGATTAGCTCTGTTTACCCTCTCTTTGTGGATTACTATATTTGTTGTCTACATCTTCCTTAGAGAGCATCAAAGATTTGGAATATCAAACACAGTCAAAACATTTCCTTACCAATAAATCCACTAAATAAGTTATTTTCCTTTGGGGTTGTTTCTTTAATAACTTGCAGATGAATATTCAATTAAAACCATATTTCCAGTGATTTTCTTTTAACCCGTTGATAAATGCATCAGTCTAGAATCGCAGTTGGAAAGCAGCTAAAGGAAATTTGTTTCCAATTCAAAATAAAGCTAAACGACAGGATAAAATCCTAGGACATCCATTATTTGTACACCCACCCATATGTTCCCAGACCCATACAGAAATCAAGCATGCCAGGAAATTATGGTACAAATACACAATCTATTAGTCTCTGTAAGACACATCTAAACCTCATAATTTGGTGTATTTTGTGTGCGCTGTATTGCAAAAGTATTCAGAATCATCAATTTTATCCACACTTTACCCTACATGACCGGCATGCAAGAAAGTATTCATGGAGAAAAATTAAGGTTGCACAATATGTTTCCAACACCATCTTTATAGTGACACAAAGTGATACTGTTCTTCATCAGGGACAAGGAAGCTGGTCAGAGTTAATGGGAAGATGATTGAAGCTAAACATAGTCCAAACCTAAAAGAAAACTTGTTAAAGGCTGCAAAAGACTTCAGACTGTATTGGGGGTTCATCTTCCAGTCAGACAGTGACTTAAAATACAGAATGGCTTTGCATGGTAACATTCAAATCTGCGAGAATACTTGAATGTTTGTAGATTCTTTCTATCTATTTTGACTGATCTTGAGCTATCTGACGAAGAAAAATGGGCAAAAGGTTAAGTTTCTACATGCTAAAAATGTCAAAAGGCCTGTATCCTTTATTGCAGTTGAAGGTGGTTCTACAAACTGTTAAATCAAAGGGTGAATACAAATAACATGCTGCACTTTTTTTATTTTTTTTATTTGTACAGCTCTTCAGTGGGAGAAGAGCTGTAAAGGACAAAATGTTATCTCAGTCAATCAAAAAATCCCTAATGTGTATCAAGAAATGCCTGCGTAGATTGTTGTAAAATTTACCTGTCAAGATTGTCAACACACGCAAACGTAAAAAGACCATAAAATCCTAAAATAAAAAAATAATTTATGAATTTCTTTACTATTTTTGCATATTTTTCATAAACAGAGGAAAAAAAACTGCTGGTGAGTGCTCAAAGTCAAAGAAAAAAAAATCCACATTAGTGAAAGTGGTTATCTTTAAAATGTTTAACACAAAAATATTTTTTTCATACAGTCCAATTGGAAGACCACTTATTTGTGGTTAGGGAGAAAAACTGTTTTCTGCAAGAGCTCTTAGATCTGTGGTCTTCCGTTTTGCCTGACGGCACCAACTCTTGGGCTTACAGTGGAATCCTACTTGTGACTGGGCTTTTCCAGACATGTATACAACTCTTAAGACAATGTTTAAAACTCCAACATTTTGGTTTTATTCTTTACAGCTGTTGTGTTTATTGTGGGCTTCCTCCTTGTGGCCTACACTGTCTGGACCACATTTGGAAGCAAGCCGCCTCTAAATTGTAGACTTGCTGTTTTGAGCGCCATTTTAATAGGTGCTTTTGAGTTGGGGGACTTTTGGCCGGAAAGTGTGGTTTCTCCAAACAGAATATATTGATTGGTGTGTTTGCATGGTCACTGATTTTATTGTAAACTCGCTTCTCATCCAGACCTTGTGGTTGTACTTGATAAGCCCTGATTCATGACGTTTAAATGGCGCATTTCTTAATTTAGCAAGGCGTTTAGTGAATAAAATATTTAGCTGAGCGTCGTGTCGCAGGTGCAAGAGCTTCTCATGCAAACACGCCAGAGCCAAGCCGAACTCGGATGTAAAAGCAGCGACGCAGCAAAGTGAGACGGCGGGCCAGACCTGTTAATGTCCTTTTTCTGTTGCAGAAGTATTTAGCTATGCAGTCATAAGCAAGTTAAGGTATTTACTGCAGCCATTAATGACTTACAGGTTGGAGGATTGTGCCTAAGTTGTTTCGCCAGACGCCTGTGTGTATAGTTACACAGGCTTACAGTTGAGAGGAAATGGGGAAAGGTTCGGCTGGCACGCGCTCAGTCAGGGCCGTTTCCTCTGAGCTGGTGTGAGTTGGATCATTTGGCACGATAACCAAAAGCCATCTACAAACCACAAACACATCTGCTGCACTAACATGCGCCCGGAGTTCTAAGAACAAAAAACTATGCAAGCAGGGAAATTCTACATCATTGCAAGTTAAATGTTTTTGGATAGACTTTTGTAAAAGTCATTTTGAAGTTATTAGAAATGTTAACATGTTAAGCAATAAATTATTCAATGGCAAACCATGTAGTAGCTGCTGAAATCAGTGCATAAAGAAAAAAACTCTGCAATTATGTTGAAATAAAAGCTCAGCTTGAGGTTAACAACCCCATTAAAGCATTTCTTAAATAAAGGTTTCCTATTTTTTATTATGCTTATAGACAGGTTTGTCATTTCAGTTAATTACAGGAATGTGTAATTAACTGTTTCTATATGTATTGGAGGAAAATGAATCAAAATTAAACAAATACGAAAAATAGGATGTAATAAGTTTTAATGTTTGTAGATTTTTTTTTTCTCAGTCTGCTGAGAAAAAAGTGTTTGTTAAAGACATGGTCAGTTTTGCTTTTTTGTCATAGAAATTACCTGAGTAAATTCAACAAGCAGCTTTCAAATCACGCTTAGGGAAAAAATCTATCCAACACAAATCGAGCAACAAATCTGAAAAGACTACATACTAGTATAGTTTGATGTTTTTTTGGCTTGAGTTGCTTCTTTATGCATGTTTGTTAGTTTAATTGCAGGTCAAAACAAATCAGAGTTAAAACAGCCTGCAAAGCAGAAAACAAACGGAACCAAACACACATTTGTGGGCTTTTTTTGTTTTTTAATTGGAAACATTGTTACTCCAGAGTTTTAAGGATCTGTTTACCCCTTTGTGGTTGGTAATTTTATTCAGATGACATTTGGGGTATGTGCCATTAGCCCTTTTTAGGCTACATTACAGTTTTTCTTTCTTCAACATACTTTCCTGCATGCATGAAGACTTTTTGAGACAAATCATGCATTCTTTGCCCAGGTCATTTAACTCATTTGTACACTTGCGAACCTTTCAATTCTTTCTCCTCTCACCTTCTTTCATTCTATTTTTTCTTCTTCCTACCAGCTTGTGAGAAGAATGTGGAGAACGTCTGCACCAACTCGTCAGAGGAACACCTGCAGCCCTTTAAGCAGAAGATGGAGGCATTTTTTTCAACTGGTGAGTCGAGATGAAATCATTTCTTGTATGGTGTGAAAACAAAATGTTACATTTATTCATTTAAAAGTGTTAGTCATTTATTTTCATCATGTACAGTAATATGTAAAGTTCTTTGCTAAAGTATACCTATCCCTTGCAATTATTTTCTATTTTGTTATGCTACAATCAAAAACTTTAAAGTATTTCATTGGGGTTTTCTGTTTTATATGAAGACAAGGTAACTACATAGCTGTCAAAAAAATCATAGAAGTTTAGATTTTCATTCAGCCTTCTGCACTGTGATAGTCAAATAGTGTAACCAGCTGCCAGTATGAAAGTGCACATTGCACCTTAGGAGATTTTTCCAATACTGACTAATCAAATTGAGGTGAGGCAGAAATGCACGACTCAGCTTTGTCAAATGAACTAATAGAACTTATACCGACGTACTCTAAACTGGAATTCCCATGTGTGTTTCCTTGTAGAATTGAAATTGTGGATTTCCTGACAGCAGATTTTCACAATTTCTTGTACGCATCTCATTTCTGACATTTATTGAAAAACCAATTACCTCCATGACCTATTATACAGGTTAACTTTTAGCTTTTGTATACAAGCTAAACATTTTTCCTAACATGACATGCCTAATATTTGGAAGCTTTTAAATCGGTCTTGGTTGTAACTGTTTGTTTTTTTCCCCAAACATCCTAGAAAATGATTTTTGAATGGAAAACTTGTAAAAAAAATTTTTTTTGAGAAACAAGTTTCCTTGAGCTCATTCCCTGACGGGAAAGGTATAAATTATCGGTGTTTGCAATGATTCCATGACGAGGGCAAAAAAAACAAGTCAGCAGCATTCACATCAAAGAGCAGCTGAGGCTGTTAAACTCTGACTCATCATTAAAAGTAAGTTACTTATCCAGGCTAAAGACTCAGAAAGTCCCACTTACATACATGTGTCCTGCACATGATATGACATATTACAGCAAGCATGAAAGTTTGCATAAACCCCCAGCAGAAATTGAACTAATGGAGATGTTTTTTATACGATGAAGTCTTGATGTGCAGAATTACATTTTTCCTGGGCATAAAATTAACAAATAAATATTAAACTTCATACTGGACATTGCCTCAACAAGTCTTGTTATTACCATGTGTGCCGTTTTCCTGACATAGTTTGTGGCACCTGTCTAGTGCGAGCAGTACTTGGCATATAGTATATCATTACAACTTTATCACAAAATTATACCTGTCTTGGGGATTCCATGAAATTGTTTAATTAATGTGCACTGCATGTGTTTTTCAATTGAGGTATTAGAGTTGAGTATAAATGTACACCTCACTTTTCTGGTGTTTTAGAAGCAAAAAGAAAAATAAATTATCTGTTTCTTTTCTAAGTGTGAACTGTTCTTATGTTACTGAATGTCAATAAAATTCCAATAAAGAGTTTGTGTATTTAAAAAAAAAAGTAACTATGAATTTGCTGACAATATATGTTCCAGTACATTGTTTTTTTCTTAGATTTTAAGAGTCATTATTTTTCTAACAGACATAAAATAAGATAGAAAGAATGAGATTTTGTAGGTTTTCTTTTGCTTTCGGATTGCTCCTCATCTTGTTATCTGGCTGCTGGTTTAAGCAGCGGTTAAGAAAAGTGTGTCAGAGTTTTAAAGCCCTAATTTATTGTCCTTCTCAGCATGCATGTCTCATAACTTTCTAGTTAGCGACTAGTGGTTTCATGTTAACACGTGGAGCGGAGGAAGAGAAGCTTCACACATCCCCTCTCCGGGCCGCTTTCTTTCTCGGCTCCTGTGCCACCTCTGCAGTCACACCAGAGGGGTACCTCAGGCGCCAGCCGTACCCCCACTGAGACTAACACCATTGGTCACGGCCCCTCTCTTCTTCCCCCTCCTCCTTTTATTCCAGACATGACCACCCCCCTCCCATCATTAGGTTTTACCCAACATACATGTAAAAAAGGACTAAAAATAAAAGGGGTTGTTGATCGCAGGCTTTAGCTCACCTACTCCCAGAAGACCCCCAAACCTGCCTTTGAACAATTTTTTGGAGACTTCCCCCTCTTAAATCTTCAAGTAGAAAAGGTCCCCCATCATTGTAAAAAGGATGAATCTGGAAAAATGCAATAAATCTGAGATCACAGGCACTCTTTGGCCCTAGATAAATTCTTGCACCTCAGCCTGGCCCGCCGCACACATCTGCCTTGCATTTAGACACTTTTACATGGCAGGAGTCCACAAGAGCCTTCGGTTCCCAAGCTTCTCTGCTTCAGCTACAACATGCAGTTATATGCCAACACATGTACACAAATGCACACAAAAAAACGCTCAACAAACAGACCGCAGCTCCCCACCTCCAAAGCCCAGGCGTCACACACTCACACATCTGAATGTCAACATGCAGAGCCATGTCAAACTTTACAACGTGCTTAATAATCAGTGGGGTAGCATGTTAACTGAGCCTGTGCCACCTTACGCCTCAGCATTTCTTAACGATAACGCTATAGATGGCAGATAAAGGAGTCATTGACTCAGTCTCATCCTCAGCTTTATGATCAGTCCTATGTTTTGTTTTTTGTTTTGTTTTTTCATATGTTGCAGCTCAAAAGGAGCATTCTGCTGAAGAGGACCGGCTCAATGGAGCTCAGAAAAGGTAGGGAAGAAGCACAATGTAATGTTATCAAGGTTATAAACCACACCCAAAAAAATCTTCACTTTTCCATCTGTCCATCTTTATCAGAGGTAAAAGAGGAAATGACAACCAAACCTAAAACACTATTCAAGGTTACGAGAACAAATTAGATCTGTCAGCATTGTAGTCAAGAAATAAATGTACTAATTCTAAAACTAACATCTACCAAATATCTCTTGATATAATTATACAAAAGAAGCCCAACAAACCAGAGGTTATACATAGATTCTGCCCGACCTCTGTACATTAATGACAAGTTTTATGATGAGAAAAGACAAAAGTAAAGTTTTTTATTTTTATTCAAACTGGTTAAAGTCTAATATTTATTGACTGTTTGTCTCTCAGGAGCCAACCATGTTTTATGGCACAGTTTTAAGTACTCATGGTGAGTTTTACCAAAGAGGGGAAAAAAGAGGAAGATGCATTCAAACTCTGAGAATCACTTGGGCACATCTGCTTTCAGGAATACAACATTCACTAAGGAAAAGATTGAGGGCCTCACTGTGGTCCAAAATCGTACTGACTGGATTTCTGAAGATGTCCGGTTCCCACACTCCCATCTCTTGCCTTGGCTGAGAGGGAAAACTCTGTACCAACGACTCTTTAGAAAGAAACAATACTGAAAATGGCAGAGTCTTGGTTTTGACCCACGTCTCGATGTTTCCTCATGCCCCCTTTCCTAAGCAAAAACTGTTTCAGCCTCTCGACTGGTTGGGAGCTGAAAGCAGCTAGCATGCTCAAGTAGTTCTAAGACTTTGAAGTCACACTTTCTTTATCTAACTATTGATTAGTTCAGAGAAAGTATTTTGAGATTTATTTCAGATTATGTACGGTGACAGAGTAAAATTGTTGTCTTTGTATTTTTGTTGTTTTCTTTTATTATTAGACAATAGACATTAGCTTAATATGTATATTTAATTCTTGACTGTGTTAATTACTAATTCACACAGACTCTTTTCATAATCTTTAAAGTAAAATTATGTATGATAAAAAAAAAAGTAACTCCTGAGAATTATATAGAAAACTAGATGTAAAATGTGCTTTTTTATATACATACATTCAAACCACCCATCGCCAAAAACGCAACTTTTAAGGAAATAAAAAAATAAAACAAAATCTTGATGTTTTGATATAAGCTCACAGCTTGGTCAAAGTCACTTTTCACTGGATATTTATCAACGAGACCACAGAGTGCTGAAGGGTAAACAGGACAGTTGATCCTCATAAAACAAAAAAATGAGTCAAATGGAAACCATGGGGGTTTTTTTGATTGTGTCTATTTGTGACAAAGATTTCTCAGTGAGGTGGAAAAGAACTGTGATTTATGAGACGAACTGATTTTGGGGCATGATGTAATATAGTTTAATATAGCTTTGTCATGTTACAACCAGCTACAGAGAGTGTATTTGAGAAGGGGCATAGCACCACTTTGTTGTAAACATAGCTGCTATCTGTTAACACAAATGTTTAAATCTGTTTAACTGATATTCTCAGGAGCTGATAACGTTTCTAGAAAATTAAAAGAGCTTCTTCGTATTTATCTGCCTGAATAAAATTACCTGGAAAGGCACTGGATCAGTGGGCTGCTGTGTTTCACTGTTCTTTCGGTATACACTTGTGCTAACGTCGAGGTTTGTTAAAATTTACTGCAAAGATATAAAAAAAATAAAATAAAACCGCACACCTCATGTCTGAGAAAAGCACCAGTGATCTTCCACAAAAGCCTGGATGCCCCAACCTTCCTCCCCCGCAGTTCCTGTCGTTCTTATCTGCCGTGTCTTACCCAGAAGACTCCCAAAAAGTCTTCCCATGAAACATATAGATTTATGGGCTTAAGTCACACTGGCAGCCGCCGAGCTCGCTGTCTGAGCAAGATCCTCTCTGGAAGATTTCATATTGGAAAAAGATGGTGGAGCAGACAAACAAAGCAAATAGATTATTTTGGTCTTGTTTGGATAGAGAGCAGGTTTGTTTGCTTTATATTGTAACCCTCCAGCTTTCAAAATAAATCAGGAGAACACATACAGATGAGGGTAAAAGACACTGGATATGAGAAAATGAAGCCTACCAAGGAAAAAAAATGGACTGCGTTGGGAATCTTTGAGCTGCTCCGCTTTTTGTTGGTGTTATGAGCCAGGATGGTCAGTGAGGGATGGCTGCACCTCTCAGCCTCTTCATCCCTCCCTCACGCTGAAGTGATATTTCTGTCCTGAACTGGACTAGGCTGTGCGTGTCCGTGCGTGTGCATGAGTGACACCACTGTAATGAAGGTGTTGAACTTGGAAGGGAAGATTGATCAAAAGGCCCCCACAGCTGAGAGCACCTTTGCTTTTAATGAAGTTTTCCTTTTAATTTAATCTAAAAAAGAGGGCTGGGGGGGCTGGCTCACTTGGTAGAACAAGAGGGAGGCAGGAGTCTGTCTTGCTTAGGTTCCCACAGAGCCACCTCATAAAAGTGACACTCTTTCTGATGAATATGAGCGTCAGTGGGCACTCCGGGCCCTGGGTGGGCTCTCACATCTGCGCTGGATGAGCGATTCTCGAACAAACCGTGGCCATGACAAAATTACAGCCGAATGAAATGGAGAACAGGTCTGTTAGAGCAAACAGATGCAACAGGCTCAACTTGATGATCCGAGCTGGATGCGAGGGCGGGAGAAGTTAGTAGTATGTTTGAGAAAGTAATTGTTGTTGTAGCTTAGTAAAACAGAGTCTGTATACAGTTGTACATGTTGTAATTATATAGTATTAAGCTTCATTTTCCTCGAAACCTAATAACTTGAGAATGTCAGTAAACCCATCATGATGCAGGAGATTATTTCAACTACTAACATTAGTTTTTTTGTTTTTTTGTGGGGTAGCGGAGTTCTCCATGTGAATTGACTTCATAAATAAGCATAATTTAATATAATTTGAACATTAATTTATTAAAACATAAAATAACTTAATAATGCAGTACCAATTATAAAGTACCCTTAATTGTTACTTAATTGTTAAGTACCCTTAAGACTTACATGTTAGATGTGCTTACTTTTTCTGCTTAGGCCACAGAGATACTGTATTTTCTAGTGATACTTTCACTAAAGTAAATTTTATATTATAATTATGAAATGTTTTAAAATGGAATAAACATATAATGATTTTATAACTAAAACAATTAGGAATTCCACTTTCAAAATCATTGCAGAATAAGTTTGTCTTACGACGATTTAACATTACTGCCAACTTTCTTGTAAAAAAAAAGAATATTTAAATGTAGATTTATGTGAGAAAATCTACATTTACATTTAAATATATCTTTATATATGCAAAGATATATTTATATATGCATTTAAATATATATTTATATATGCAAATATATATTTATATATGCAAATATATATATTTAAATATGCATTTCAATGTATCTTTAACTAATTTGAATTAGTTAAGGAGAAAATTAAAGGTTTTGCTTTAGTTTTCATAGAGACCAATGTATTTGAACTGTTTATTATTTAGTGTGAAGACTCTGACCTGCAGCTAAACTCAGTTTCAGAAAAGTAGAATATGACACAAGACCAGCAAGAAATCTTATGTCTGGTAATTACTTTTACCGTCTGGGTTTTTATGTTGGCGTCACATTTCAAAGAAAGATTATTTGACAAGAAAATAACTTAGCTAACTTAAAAATATAATTAGCCTTTTAAATTATAAGACGATAAATGACTTAGACTATTGCTTTTAAATGGAAAAAAGGAATAGCACATTGTCTCTGTTTTCTTTTCTGTTAAACGGTTATAAAAGTGGTTAGTTTCTAAAATACTGAACAATAAGAATCTTCTTAGGAGTGAAATTAATTGTCTATGTCTAAGACAATTTCTACATTATACATCTATATAAGATTATATTTGAAAATGTTTACTTCTTTGTTCTTTACGTTGTTACATATACTATATATATACTATATACTATATACTATATATATATACTATATCTCGCAAAGGTCTTCATACTCCTCAGTTTAAAAGCAGTTGGTTGCCAATGCAGGTTTGTCACATTGAATCACAATAAAATGTATTGATGTATGAATATTTTTGCAATTCACTATGTTACCTTCTTCAAACAAGTAGGAACTGTACAGAATTAATACTGAAGAAAAACATAAAATACCTAAATACTTCAAACTAATCTGCCCTAAGCTTTTTACACTTACTGAGAATTAAATCTATACCAAGTAAATTTCCTGCTTGATCATTAGTTGGCCTTTATCTCAGCATGCAGACCTAATTTGTCTGCTTTGTATTTGGGCCTCCACTGATGTTTTCTGTTTTTTTTCCCCCTGCTCAGTTCTGTCTCATTAAGTTTCCTTCTCCACCATCACGCTCAATTTCATTTGGCCCCGGTGGCACCTCTGCAGTCACTGTACAGCTACGGTTTTGGTTGGAGCAAGCTGGTGTGTTATGCTCCGCTGTGGGGTTACATGATGAAGCTGGCCTCTGATCCGCACTCGCGCTGACTCGGCCATAAACATGCTGTTTACTTGAGTAATCTGTTTTACAGAGGAAACAAAAGGAATGCAAAGATTTCCCTGTTTAAATTTTCCCCTGATTCTCACAACTGCTCTGAGTTCTGATGTGGTTCTTTTCTTTTTTTTTTTATAGCTGTCAGTGAGGAATGCTGGCATTGGACGCTGCAGTAAACTCTCTCACGGCAATGGCTTTATTGAATAGATTATAGAAGTCTAGGTGTTTTTAGTTTGTGTGTGCATTTGAAAATAACAGACGTCTGTATTGTTTTTTTGTTGCATCTGTTTTATGGTTTGTTTTGATGAGTGCACAGATGGCTAAATCTCGTAGCTTGATTTGTGCAAGGTTTGACATGATGACCCAGGGTCAGGAGAGGAGCTGACAGAGAAGAGTTCCTGTTCGTCATGGCAGGGCAGGCCAGCTGCAACGAAGCTACCTGTGACGGTCATCTGTTTGGTCAATCCAAATATCTCAGAGCTGTCGTTCTTCTATCTCTGTGCGCAGGATGATGTACGGCGTAGCCCTGACAAAATAATGAAAACGTAAAGCAGGCTCCTGCAGAAATTTCCGTATTAGATTAGCTTTTCAAATAGCCACCTAGCATCTGGAGATCAAGGCCTATCTGAGTGTCAGAGCGACAGAAAGCATCCTTTGAATGATTGCCCTCTTTAATCATGCCGCTGGACAGGCGAAGCTTGAAAATCTCTTTCATGTTTTGGTCTGTAGAGAGAATCTGATACAGAACACAACTTTCCGTGCCCCATGTGATGCTGAGGGCCTTGCGAGGACCTCAGATACAGTTACATTTGGCTTAATGTCTGAAGCAGAGCCTATTGGTTTTGTGCCTTTGTGTGCTTCTCTGTCTCACTCAAATTATTGCCTGACAGTTGGTATGCTTTTAAAGCATTGCATTGATTTTGCTTTTATGTGTTTACCTTCTGTGGTTCTTCTCTAACAACTTACTCCCTGAAGGCAGCGGCGGCCAATGCAGTAATAGAGCTACCTCTTCTATCACTCGTTTGTGGTCTTGGCAGGATAGAAATACGCTTTCAATCTCTTTTCCCCTATGTTTTCTCCCTTTAAAAAAGAAAAAAAAACATTCATGACTTCTTGTTGTGCTTACAGTAGTATTTACTCTTTCAAAGCTCTGATCTGGAAAATCTGGTTTTAGCACATACTAACCCCTTTGACAGACTCTGGGTGTCTGGCCATGCGTCTGAGCTATAAATAATCTGTTGAATCTAAAATAAATGTGCATTTGAAACATTTCTTGATGTATTGCCAAAACTTCTAGACAAAATCAGTCAAAATATGACCTCCAGTAACGCAGGATGCATCTGGATCTTAGACCTGATCCAAGAATGACGTCAGTATCAGATCTTATACCAATATTGTATTGACTCAGGCTAATCTCTAGCACCTTCTCTACTCATGACACGACAGATTTAGGCTCACACATGTAAATGTAGCCGTGCTCCATTCCAACATAATGGGGAAAAAAAAGCTTTCCCTAAAGTATAAAAAAATCAAGCATTTTGTCCTAAAAAAAAGAATTTCAAGCATTAATTTTTTTATGAGATACAGTATGTGTGTGAGTGAGCGGAGTCAATATCACACAGATCTGCAGCAACAAAAACATATTATTTTAAAACATCAACAACATGATTAAAGCGCTGACATTTTAAGCTGTCTTTAGCGTATTTTATTAGCAGTTAGCATGCTTAACTCCTTACAGATTTCCGTAGTTAGAGTAATACCTTAATTGTAATATTTCCGAAATCTGCCAATGTCCAGAATGTTCCACCACAAATCCAATCTGACTTCTCAAATGGATACATTGTAACAAATTGAACAATTTGCTGTTTTACAGTCATTTTCCTCTTTTATGCTGAAGCTTCATTTGCTGTTGTGAATAAACAGCTAAAGAAAACTTTGATAAAAAAAAATAAGCTTTCCGTTTTAGAAGCTTTTAACACTTTTTCTGCTTTCTCTGACTTTATTTTTGAAACACCTGAAGCAAAGATCTTTTTTTAGCGCAATCTAAATGTTGTGTTGGTCATTGCGAATTGGCTGATCAATTTTTGTTTTGTTTGTTTTGACCAATGTAAAGTCATCCATTACCAGTCACTGTTCCGTTTATTGTTGGGAAATCATGGGGTGCTTACCACAGAGTACATCAGAGATCAAACCTCTGTTTTTTTTTTCCTCCTGCAGTTTCCAGGACGTGGTGAATTATTTTGGTATAAAGCCAAAGGCTGGTGACAAAGAAGTCACCCCGAATTACATCTTCATGCTCTGGTACGAGTTCTGCAACGACTTCAAGAACTCCTGGATACGACAAAGCAAAGCCATCTCCAAGGAGAGGTGAGTTTGATTTTTGTTGGATTTTTTTTTTTTTTTTTAACCACTCATTTCCTGTGTGGTAAAAATGAGTGGCTGGAGGAGCAAGCGATGCAGGAATTTTTCTCTGAAAGATCAATTGAATTGACAAATTTAAAAAGTTTCTCTCCTCTAAAATATCAAATTGAAATTACTCAGGTATTTCTTAGAATGTGAATGGTGATATGCACTGATGCATCTGTAATTTATTGCACCTGCCATCGTAGATCTTCAGCTCATCTCAAATTAGCACAAAGCGATTGCAATTAAAGCAAAGAGGGAAGCCATCAAAGAGGAGGCAGATGGGAGTAACTGAAGCCTTAGTCCTCTTTCTTGAGGACCGGGGTCTAAATTTATGATCTCTCCTCTGACCCGAGGCGTCATTTTGGGGGGTGGAGGTGAGGAGGTGGCATTCCACGGACAGACGGGAGACCCTCCTGGCTGCCGCCTGGCTTTACTGGCCCGTGGCCTTCAAAAAAGCTGCGCATCGAGGGAGGGACTGATGAACATGGTGACGATGCTGGGCATCTAGCCCGAAGGCTCACAGACCCTTGTGAGCGGAGACAACTTGCAGCTTTTAAAGGGAAGCAGAGAATAGACACTGTCCAAACAGACTTCCAGGCTGTGGTTATAGGTTGTTGAATCCTCCTCGTTCTCAGTGACATCAAGGAGATTTTCATCCCCCCCACATCATGGATCCATGTGCTCCATCTTATTTGCTATCATGTATCACATTACTTACAGCTGATTGTGCTTATGGACAATTAACTTTATTTTAAATACTGTTTGCACAGTCATAAAAAACCAAGGGTTTTTTAAAGGCTTCCTCATTATCTCTGTCATTCTCAACAGCTTCTCACTTAAACAGGCTTTCACTGACCGCAAACTCAGAACAGGATCTGCAACGCAGGCTTAGTCCTCGGGCATTTACCTGCATTGTGTTGCAAAGGTATTCACACTGGTTAAACCTTTTCCAATTGTGTTGCTGTAACATGAAGAAAATGTTTTCTTTCTTTGTTGAACACTTTCGATAATTATCACAATATGGTTTCAAATCAAAAACAGTTTCTCTTTCAATATAGAGGGAAATAATAAACGTCAATATTTACTTGTACATAAACTGAACTCTGAATTTCCTTAAGAATTTCAGGACTTCATAGATTAATAATGATTCTTTGTCAACTGATGATATACTAATTTACGCATCACGTTTGCAGTACTTTTTGAAAGTGCAAGTAGGCCACCTGTATGTCTTACTGAGCTTTGGAACCCGGATTTATTGTTGTTTAGTGAACTAAATGTTTTGCTTTTATGGTAAATGATCTGTATTGGTATAACACTTTATGTAGTTCAGAGAATCCAGCGGGTTTACACAGATTCGTGACAAAATGACCTAGTCAAAGTACAAAATATTGTTCAGAGGCTTGTTCACGGATTAAGCTTGCAAAAAAAACTTGGAATCGCTGGATGTGCATGACAAGTATTTTGGATGTAAATGTAGATTTTAGATGCAGACAAGTATTTTAGATGTCTATTTATAAAACATTATGAAAAACATGTTACTTTTTCCTTCCAATTCACAGTTATGGTCCACGTTATGTTTGTCACAAACAAAATCCAACTAAAACACATAGAACATTTCCAATTGTGAAAAAGTTAAGGGGAAATATTGTTTTCCAAAGATCATCTTAATGACAGGCTTCTCTTCCATATGTCCTGTTTTAATGGAACCAACAATTTGTAATCGTTGTATTTGTGTTTGTTTTTCCAAAGGCTGAAGGAAGCTCAAGAAAACATCAAGAAAATCACAGCGGAAAAAAGAGTGGAAACCAAAAAGATTAATGCCAACAGTCTGGTAAGAAGTAATATTTATTCACCCTCAGTAATGGAGTTCCCTAAAAGCTGCCTCTCTCTTGCGTCAACACTGAAATCAATACGCCCAATCTTTATGTTGTTGTTGCCAACAGAAAGAGAGGTTACGGCAGAAGGAAGCCAACGTGCCGTCCAGCTGAAGGACATAATGAGCGGCAAAGGCAGAAGAAGAAAGGTTGCAGTGAGGAAGCGTGCAGGCTCCACCCATTTTACCTTTACCACCTGCCTCAAACTAACACAATAAAACCTGAGCAGATTTACTGTTGTATCTTTGCTCCATTAACAGGACCCTCCACCTCATCCTTTACACGCCTTCCTACCTCCATGTTGAGCTTCTTTTCTTTTTTTTTCTTTTTTTTTTTTTTTTTGCTCAACTCCTGCAGTGGGTAACTACAGGCAGCACCAGTGAAGTGATGGGACTCTTGAAGGCCAAAGGTTGACCTCATTCATCCGGCATGCCACGACCTCTGATTGCCCAGCTTGGGGTAGGTCTCTGGGGTTCACTGGGATTCTCAGCAAGCTCCACAAGCTTCCTCCTGGACCTACAGAAGCTGGGGATTGTCACTTTTCTAAATTTCACCTGACAGCTTACAGGAGAAACTGAAAATGCTCTGACAAATTCACAGTTTTTAAGCCCCTGGCGGTGTTGTAGGAACACATGCTGCTTCCTGTCTCTTGTCTTCTTAGAGGAAAATCCCTGTTGACAAAACAGATCTTTCATTCTCAGAGCAGGAAGTTAGCAGCGTCTTTTGCAGTATGTAATGTCTTTGATTCACCCTGCCTCATTAAAAAAAAAAAAAAAAAAACTTTTTGCCAGCACGTCATGTTGCAGGATCTGCAGGGACCGTGCATATTTTTGAGCAATATGATGAACGATCTACATTTTTCGGATGCGCAGATTGCCGTGTAGAAGTTGCGCACAAACGGTTTGCTTTTGTTGTGTTGCACTGCACCAGACTGAGCTCCACCGGGTGATGGCCAGAGGCGAACAGCAGCTGGCAGCGAGTCTGGCACGGACTCCTTTGGCCTCCTAAAACAACACAAACTCGTAAAAACACCAGAAGAACTCAACATCACCTGGCTCTACGCTCACTTGTGACATTAAAAAAAAGAAATAAATCTATATTTCACTGTGCTCTGCAGAGTTTTATGCACTTTCCCGCTTGCAGTAGCTGTACGCTGTAGCACCACCCTCCGTTATGATGCCTGCGTGCATTTTGTTCAGCCTGCTTGCACTCCTTTCTTTTGCACCTCTGTTACTATGCAAAAACATAGGATTATAGTTTTAATGCCATCATGAAGTCATGTTAGAATAGAAGTTATATTTTAAAAATTGAGTATTAAAAATTAGTTGTATGTACAGATATCATGTAACCTTTTGTCCATAAAGCAAAGTCTATTTATGTAAAGAAAAACCATTACTTCATGTAAAACAAAAGAAAACATCAGATTTATTACTTTTGGCAGTTTGTTTTCTCATTGTAACTATGAGTTAAGCGTTTCTTGACAAATTAGAAAAAATATATATTTTCACATGGATGCTACTTGTAAGTTGTGCATATTTGAAAAAAGAAAGTAAACTGAGCTGCCTTTTATGCTTAGCTTTGTGCTGCTAGGTTTGTGTTTTGAAGACAGAACATGAGCTGTGATACCTCAGACGGACCTCCATTCATAGGATTCCCTGTTTACCCTCTGTACCTTCTTTTACAGGTGTCTTTTACTTGTACGGGAAATCTAAAGCCTTTAACAGTTTTACGTTTCTTCAAGTGGCCAGGAAAATATAAATCAGCAGATGCTATATCAATTTGTCGTCAGCAGTTCCTTATGTAGGTGTGTCGCCATTTTATAGAACTGTTTTAAATTTCAAAGATATACTTGTAATGCCAAGTGAAACAGTTTGGGTATGGATGTGTACTAATTGTTGAATTTCAAAGGCCTGTACTGTGTAGATCTCATACTTTGATTTGTTAGAAGGGTTTGGTCATTCTTAAAACTGCTGAGCAGTCAAATAAATGGTGAGTCAGAATAAAGTCTGGCAGTAGAGCATTGTTTTTGACATTAAAATGGCTCCTTGGAATCTGAAATTTAAAAAAGAATTCATTTGAACAAGAAGATTTCTTTTTCTTTTTGATAACTATATTTTTGAAGCACAAACCTATTTGTATGAGGTCTTAATACGGTACATTAAAACAATTTTCTTTGCTTCTGTTTTAGTTTTGGATCATTTGAGGACAGCGCAGTATATTACAAATACAATATCAGCATATGCATAATTAATTTCTCAAAGGAATGTATTCTTTGTTACTCATTATCTTTCAAGGAAATGAGTAACAAATTTATAATTCACACATCAATAAGATAGTATCTAAATGCAGTAGATGCGCAAGATGTATGGTTAAAGTATTAGACAGATTTGTGGAAAATGTTGCAATATCTTAGAAACTCAATGTTGCATCAAAGCACAAATCATCTCAAATAAATTAAAAAATGTAAAAAACGTGATCCTAGTGTTGAATTTGACAAAAAAAAATCCTAAAGTTGGTGTGATTTAGACAAATAACTCAAAAGAAATTGTGCATATTTTGTAGAAAGAAACTTTTGTCTTGATTGCATGAAGCAATCAAAAATACAGTTGGTTAAATTTAATCTTTTTAAAATTTATGAATGCAATCTTCACTTGTAAAATTGAATAACCTACTTTCTGGTGCAGAAAGCTAATTTAAAATAGTAACTTTCATAAAAGTGACAAAGTTGCATTTTAGAAAAATAACTTTGCATCATCTGCTTGAAGCCACTGGAAACGTGCATAGTTAAAATATTACAAATAATATGCAAGATAGAACAGCATTTGTTTATTTAGTTTTAATAGATAATTTAATCAAACGGAATAAACAAACCGGTTAAATCAAAACGACTTTACATCTACATTTAACACTATTTAGTCTCAATACTAAGCAAATACTGTTTTTTTTATATAAAAATGAGTCTGCTTTACTTTGAAGACTTTTTAAATAGACTCCAGACATAAAAATGAAATATTTTACAGGTAAAGCTTCGAAATTCACAGAAATCAGTTAGGTTAACCTCAAAAGATTCTTGAAATGTCGAAATAAAAAAAATATCACATTGTCATTACAAATATCCATTCATCAAACTCCACACAGTGGATACATCCAGTTCTACAAACACTATGCGTTAAATACAGGATTGCTTTGAGGAGAAAACAGTGATTTGAAAGTTGCAACATGATTTTTGGAGTCCTGTCTCATAAGGAAGCCGTGCGCAGGAAAAATAAAAGTAAACTGTGCCCGTTTGGAGTTAGCGTTTCCGTGCAGTGTTTTTTTTTTTTTCTTTTCAAACTAACAAGGAGTAAAACGTCTCTGCTCAATGTTGCATGTCAGTTTTTTTTTTCTTTCTTTCTTTCTTTTTTTGGTTGTGCAAGAGGATAATATTACAAAACCGTCCATGTACATCTCCAGATGGAGACAGGCGCTCGTTTTCTCTACCAACACCGTCTGCGGATTATTGCAGCGTGTTCAGTCCAGGTCTATGGAGATGCAGCGGCACTGCTTGACGCGCTGGATGCGCTTCTTCTTGGTGGGAGGCTGCTGGTCCGGACAGTTCAGGGTAAAAGTCATGGTGGTGAACCGCTTTGGTTTGCAAAACGAGCAGGATTGAAAGGCACCCTCCTCCCTGCGGATGTGCCTGGGGATGTAGAAGGAGTTGCACTGTCCGTAGCAGAAGCGGTTGATGATGGTGCGGCTGACGCAGCCCTCCTCGTGGATCGTCTGCTTGAGAGGCTGCGTTTTGCACCAGTCCCGTTTCAAATACTGGCGCTCCGTCACATGCAGAGCCTCCTGGCTGGACTCCAGCACCTCGTCGGCTGGTGAGGTTGAGCCCGGCCTCTGGCGGGACCTGGATCCCGACTGTGGGGGCTGCGGTTGCTGCTCCGATTCGTTTGGGTTATTTTTGTCAGGATGAGGAATGGCCCCTTGCGAGGCTCGGTTTCTTTTTGAATCCGCGGGAGATGACAGCAGTCCGATGATGAAAACCATACTGCATAGAGTGTGCGCGGAGACGGCCATCCCTAGAGAGGATAAAATAATAATAATCACGTTTTTATCTTTGGGAGTTTCACACAAACCTAAAGGTTTTTACGCAGCATAAATACGCACGTATAGAACTTTTTGTGTTTGAAAGTGTGTAAGAATAATCTTCTTGCATATAAATATCTGTTGAATTACCCAACCTAAATCTAAAACCCTGACCCGTTATCAGTCCAAGTATTCAGCAAACGTCTACTAATCTAAATGGTAGAGGTAGGCGATGGTGGCATACCTAGGCGATTCTCCAAATTCGTCAAGAGGGATGATGCGATCCTGTGAGCCTTTCGCCTTTCTTGCACCTACAGCGGTCGACTGGACTCTGATGGCACTCTGGATAACCGGGAGACAACGCGCTCCATAGACGGGGGCCAACGGGGGGGTTTAATACAAATTGCTTCAGCGCCGGACTGTCTCCCTTTTAAATGTCTGCCAGCTGAGATGTGCACAACAGTTATTGGCTAAGCGAGATGTGAAGAAAATTAAGTCAATCCGCCCCCTCAACACTTCCCTGAACCCGCTTCAAGAGAGCAGACAACCGAGGGGTACCGAGGACAGGCAGGGAGGAGGATGAAGAGGAGGAGCAGAAATAAAGTATGCTGAAGTGGAAAAAGTGAAAGGGGTCTTCTTTTGATAAACCATTATTGTGACATGGAGTAAGTTCCTATACTTGGTCATCAGGCCTATATTTCACCGCACCTGTAATTCTATAGCCGAAAATTTCAAATGATTTTTTTTTTCTAGAGTCCTTAAATGGTGAAAAACGACTAAGATTGAATGATTTAGTCATCATTATGAGTATGTGTGTTCTTACCACTTCAATGTTGCTTAGTAAATTATATATTTTTAAATAGAATTAAGTCCAATTATTAGTGTCATCTTCTAGGTTTGTTCTTCTGCAACTATTGCAATAAGGGTCAAAACATTTGTCAAAAACTGATCTTAACAAATACAAATGGAACCAAAATTTTAACACAAACTATAACAAATCAGAAACTAGTGTATATAAAAGTGAGAATTTTATTTTCACATATGTGGAAAAATGATTAAATAGACTCATGTAATTTAGTCACTGTAAGTTTAAAGATTTCATGTTGAATCAAGGCAACAAGTGAACTGGACTGTTTTTAGTTTAGTCAAGTAGCCTAATATGTAGCATTGTGTTCTAGATAACAGAACAGTAGTTAGAGGCAGACCCTATTCTGTTCTCTATATGATTGGAGTTCGTTAAAAAAAAAGTCCAATGACATCAACAATTCTCAAACAGTGATGAAATTGGAGCTGGTGTTAGACTTTCTGAGGCTAATTATTTGCAAGGTAGTACAGTGTTTCTTTATAATTGTCAAGTACAAATGGCCATTCTAGATTTTGTTGTTTTTACAGTGGTCAGGCTTTACACACAGAAATATTCAAGGGAATTAAGAAATAATGGAAAGACTGGAGCGCAGGGACTTCAGGAAAGAACAAGGGATGGATTGAAGGGAAGACTGAAAAAGAAAACATTTAAGCAAAGATTCAAAAGGATGAAGGGTAGGGGGATGGATGGAGTAGGGAAGAAAAGAATGAACAGAGGACAAGTCAATACAGCATTTAAATGGTATGACAGGGAATTAAATAGGCAATAAAGTCTGGAAATACAAATAGCTCCCACTCTTTCGCTAATACTTATCCAGCCCTGGGAAATATTTAATGAAATCTGATATTTTTCCAAACTGTGTAGGAACCCTGTAATTATATTTGCTATGAATAGCAGACAACAGTGAACCAGAAAAATGTGCTGGTTGCTGTTTCACCAGTGTAGGAAAACCAAACTTTTTGGGAATGTCAAAATAAATGTAAACATGTTCAAAGTGTAAAATACAGTTGCTAATTTCTTTATTTTTTTCAACTTTACAACAGTTTCAGCTCCAGAGTAGACTACTGGATGTGTAAAATATCCAAGGAAGCCACATTAGATTTTGACGTTTGGTGAGAAATCTTTCTTGGACTACATCATTCAACCAATCATGCAGATCCAATAAATAAAGATCTTTTTGTTCACAGCAAATTTAATGGTGGTCCAGTTTCATTGTACAAAACCAGTTGGGGTGATATGGTCTTTGAACAGGCTGCTATTAATACCAGATAATAATGCTTCAATCTTTCTTTTACACCTTGCAAGCATTCATTTAAAGAAGTTTGTACACTACATGTGCTGCACTGTGGTGACACTCTTACTAATTGTAGCATTTCTAAATATTTAGTTATGTAATGCTAATTAACTTGTTTTCATCCCTTTTTATTTTTGATTAATCTTAACCATGTTTCAGCTCCAAGTTTATAAACCATTGAGGCTCACTTTACATGTTCAATGACGAGGCTACCAGCCACCAGAATATATTCATTTGTAGTTCCTTTTAAAACTTAGCAATGTTACCAAAAAGGAGGACATATAGCACTGTGAGTGATTCATTTAAAGAAAAAAAAATGTCTGAAGTTTAAATAAACTGTTTACTTTACTGGCTAGCAGTAAGTTTAATATTCATGGCGGCCATATTTTTGGAGGTCAGGATTAGTGAGAACCCTGCATCTTTCCAAACAGAGCTTTGACTTCTATGGACCGTTCTGACTTAATGTGAAAATGAAGCGTACGATAAACTACATCCTTCAGCCAGTTACTGTGATAGTTTTCATTTTTGTTTACATTACCCAACCTGGAAATGTTCATGCCCTACTGTAATACTGTTTTCAAGACTGTAAAGTTGCTGCTACTCCAAACTCACAGCATGTCCAATTCTCACCATGCAGTTCAAATTTGATTTTCACAACCTGGCAACCATAAGAATCTCCTTCTCATATTTAAATGCCTGCATTTGTAAATCATTTAGTGAAGTTTAATTTTTTTTTAAAGTGTGTATTTTCACAGAGAAGAAAAGCTAGTGCAACATCCCTCAACATAAAAACCCTTCATGCTTTATTAATCCAAACTAAACACACAAAGTGTTCTCCCATCACTGCAGCAACAGAAACTCTACCAGGAGACTATCCAAGTCTGATCCATCATGTTAAACACGAAAGGTATGCAAGCTTCTGTTAGACAGGGCAAAGTAAATCTCTACAATCTTGTCAGATTAAAATGTAATGCGTCAGATATGATTAAAATATTTTATAAAGCTCTTGATGCTTTATTTCAACTGCTCAGAATGTTGATATTACAGAGTCGGAGAGGAAAGTTTACGTTCTAACAAACCCTAGACTTCTCGTGACCCGAAAAGCATTCATCAAGACCTAAGAATATTTCAATAAATCTAAATAAAACCGCTACAAAGAGGCTTTAAATCAGTCAGAACCGAGGCATGGATATTACTGAAGTGGAGAACTAGCAACAGGATGCCCCCTTGTGGTTGCAAATTCACTTGATCCAATCACAAGAGGGATAAAAATTTCACTGGCAAATTCACAAAAGTATGAAGCCGTTTTTATTTGTGCATAAAAAAAAAAAGAAATATAAAAAAATAAAAATTGACCAAAGCATGAAGATTTATAAACACTGTTAGGCTTTTTATCCCTCTATAAATTCATCAAAACAAGGGTTTCTTTCAATGACAATTGAATTTCTTTAGCTCCCTAAGAGACGAAGAGATCTCTCAAGGTTTTTAAATAAAAGCGTAACACCCATATCTCCATTCACACCACCAGCTATCAGCATTTTACATAATTTACCCTACATTATGTGATCTAAACGCTTAACATGCAACTATACAGAGTGATATGTCAAAATTTAACTTAAGGCACCTGAACGTCTCCCAATAGGCTCGTAAAACAACATAAACCTGCAACATAAATTAGAGCATAAGGTAAACATGTCGAAATGTTTAATGTCTTGGGGTAAAGAAACCCACATAGCAAAACAAAAAGAAAAAGGCAGTGTCCTACAAGTCGACAGGTTTGGTAGCAGACAGAAGTTGGCCATGGTTGAGAGGGTTTCTTGGAGAACCTCTGTAATGGCTCATGTTCTCTGCTGCAACCTGCTGCATAATGATCGGTTTCTGGACAGCTGATGGATCGGACTCCACTTTGGGATTTGGTTGAACTTTGTTGGTCATGTCGCCCAAGGCGCAGGGCTTGAGTTTTCGGGGCAAGGTGCTGAGTCTTTTCGGTGGGACAGGAGGGGGTTTCTTTACGGGAGCCGTGCTGTTGGAGCGCCCTATTTGTGGCCGGAGCTGCGGATGAGGCGAAAGACCGGTCTCTAGACTCACAGCCTTTGTCACATGACCAGCCTGGCTAGCAGCGAGCTCTGGAAGCTTACTGGGTTTTCTGCTCTCTCCCGTCAGAGAGTTGATCCTACGTACCGTCAGTCGCACAGGGGTGCGCTGGAACTTCATGGGAGATCTTATTTGCTTGTTCTTTGAGATTGAAGGAGAGTAAAGGGTGAGCTTGTTGAAGTGTTGAATGTGATCTAGAACCCGACGCTTTTGGGTCTGCTGGCCGTCTGGTGAGAGGGCCGGCTGGTGTTTGACTTTAGCTCCACTCTCCGGGGAAACATTTACCGTCTCATATGATTTGCTTCTTAAGGTTTCAGTTTTGTTTGGCATATTGGGTTCATCATCGAGTCCAACACCCGGCTTGTATGGAGTGGATTGGAGCCCAGAAGAGACAGCCAGTGTGAAATGAGCAGGACTCTGCATGTCCAAAGCATCAATAAGCCTGCTGCAGTTCACCTGCTGTGGAACTCTCTCAACTGACCCCAACGTGGAATTGCTACAGCGACCAAAGGAAGGAGATAAACCTTTGTTGACTACTGGACTACAGTGTGGACTAGACTCAAACACACCACTATCGATATGCAAAGGAGTGAGCGCTTCAAAATTAAATCGACCAAAAGTAACATTTTGTTCATCAGCCTGAGCTGGTGGGCAGAAGGTATCAACTTCAAAGGCTGAGGTTGGAGTAGCAGGAACATTTGCTGATAATTTAATCCCACTTTCTCCAACTGAGCTGCAGAAGCCCCGTTTGGAAGCCGGGAGGTCACTCTCCGGCTCTCTGACGTCATTCTGGGTATTTACAGTTGGATCATTTTGTCTCAGCGGTTCAGCGACGAAGCGCGTGCTCTCCAGACTCTCTGAGCTTGAAGCGCAGCACAGCTTCTTGGGAAGAATGTTTGCCGGTGACAGCTTGGAAGCAACGATGGCTGGCTCAGACATGTAGCTGCCCTTGAGGGCAGTGGTCAATGGAGTGTCTATGAAAGACCCTCTGTCCAAAGCTTGTGTTCCCACAGGAGTTTCCACAATCCATGAGGGCTGGTGGGCACTCGAATCACACTGGGGGGTCAGCAAGTTATCTTCCGACTTGCTCATGTAGTTTGAGCCTGAAAAAGAGAAGTAGAATTAATGGAACGTTACATTTAATGGACATTTTTAACAACACGTTGCCTGCTTTCTGGTACTTACTCTTGGATTCAGTTTTTCTGGCCAGATTTGATGGGGTAAAGTCCATCTCCTTGTTGAAAATGAAACCGGTGGTGCTCTCCTGAGTGGCAAGACGCAAGCCGATGGACCCAGACCCCTTCATCAGTACCACAAAGGAGAAATGAAAGATGAAAGAGCCTTTAAGGAGGGTTAAGCTAAAAGCTAGTGTTTTGTTAAAAAGACCCAAAAGAGATTGCCCAAGTTAAACATAATGTTAGAAAATAGCAGCCTGGCAGAGAAAGACAGAAATCACAGATATCTGAATTTATTTTATTGGCTTTTTATTATTGTAAGGATCTTAATATACATATAACTTTGCAACAATAGAATTGCACATAATATACAGCTCACCTAGAAAACTCACACAATTTTGAGCATTTTTTCCCCCTACTCCATTTAAAAAAATCCCAGCTATATTTTTATTTAAATCACAACTAAAAGTCACATTTGACCGTTGCATAAGTTCATAATGACTGTGAGCAGGTTCACTCCAAGGAATGCCAGGAAACGATAGGAAACCAGACACAAAGTAAAAATTATGCACTGGTATTTTGTTGATATTAAAACCATAAATCTGAAGAACTATGCAATAGTGAGAAGATGAAAAGCAGAAAACCAATATGAAGCAGCATCAATAATGCCATTCACCCACTGTGAATGTTATAGAAGATGCTACATATACTTTTTTCTGCAAGTTAATCTTCAGGACATTTTAATAAGGTGCTAGCTGTAAACCGCAGTGCAGAGAATATGTGAAACATAATTTTACAGCAATTTCACTGGGGCTGTAAAATTAAACATTTTAAAAATAGCTAAGTGAGGGACACAGCGTGCGGCTATTTCATGTAATTGGTCAAAAAATTTTTTCAATAAAATTTGTAAATGCTAGAGTCCTAGTGGGGCGCCACACTTACAGAGTCCTTGTTGCTCTTCCCCAGACTGAAACGCTGGCGCAGAGATTTGAGTGGAGCTTCTTTTTTGGTGACTTTAGGAGAAAAGCAGCCAGCTCTTCCAGATTCAACCCTGAGAAGGAAACAGATTGAAAAATCTGTGAGGAACATAAACCGGCGCTACAGAGACAAGAAAAATAGCTTAAATCTACTTCCTGTGTACTCATTGAAGTCAAATGTAATTGATAAGGTTATTAAGTATAATTTCACAGAAATTTAGGATCTGCTTATCAAAAGAAATATGCAAGATATTCAACAAGAGCAAAAAAAAAAAAAACAGCAGTAATGAACTTGCAGACAGAGAGAGAAATAGTTGCGGTAGGATAAATGGTAAAAGTCAATTTGGATTTGATTTGTGAAAATCTGTAAACTCAAGCTGGATGATTTAGGGTTATTCTCTTATTCAGTAGTACATGCACATTAGAGTTCAGCTGTGACAAAAAAAACCCCAAAAAAACAGACCTATAACCACTGCTACATCCAGACACATGTTTCCTACACAGAGACAGATCAAACATTGGTGGGGATGTGAGTTTTTTAGTCATTTATTGATAAATATATATACGGCACAGTTTGAACACAAGAGCACTGAGCTCAGCCTTTGTGTGTTTTTTTTCCTATTTTCCCCAGTAGAGGAAGTGGGGGGGGGGTTCGCTAATGGAAAAAAAAATACAAAACTACTTGTAATCAGTGCAAGTTAGTAAAAGCATAATAATGAATCCATTTCAAAATAAAGATGCAGACAAAGGTAACAGTTTTGTTACCTACCTGTTGACAATATGCCTGTGGCTAAATCGTTTACTCTTCCTTCTTGCAGAGGTAGATGGTTGCCTTTTCGACCTCCCTGCCGGCGAGAAGGTATTCTGGGACGAATCCAGAAGTCCTGAAGCACTGCAGGCTGGAAAGCATGCAAGAAACATTTAATCTCAACTATAACCGAAAATAGTTATAGTCGAAAAGTTGGACAAGCTTTCAACAGTACCTGAACCAGGAGTGGAGGTCCCGTTAAACAAAGAGCTGGGGAGAAGTTCAAACCCAAGGTTCTTTTTGATAGCTCTACGCTTCTTGTTTGAAAATCCGAATGAGTTACGAGGTTCCAGTGGAAGTTTTCTCTTTGAGGACGGTGTTGCTATCACAGGAGTTGTAGAAGAAAACACTGGAAAACATGGCAAACTTTAGATAAAGATGCATTCAAATAAGAAGTTGCTGCAATAATAAAAAAAAAACAACACTAAATTATTTTGAACCAAAGCGAAGATGATCAGCCAGCAGACATTTGTAGGCGATTATGAAATAACACGAGCAGGCAAAAAAAAAAAAAAAAAAGTAAAGCCAGCAAGCCGGGCATTTCCAAAATTTTCAGATGATGGGTGCTACAGAAGCTGATTTGAAAAAGATTTTTGTGAGAAAAAAATAAATAAATAAAACAGAGCATTATATTTCATGAGGGAAAAAAAAACAAACAAACAAAACATTAATTCCAGTTTCAAGAAGACAAAGGCTGCCATCTGATTTGCACAGGAGATAGATTATTTCAGCATCTTCATGCTTTCTGATGCAAATCTCATCTCGTGTGATACAACTGTACCTACCAAGACCTTCTGGCTGGCTGATATTTGTGGGAGTTCTATTAGTTTTTATCTTAGTCAGTGCACCACAGACCATATCTGAAACATGAGACAAACCCGGCCAAATAAACAGGATTTTCTTAGGAAAACACTGGCAGCTTTACACAAAATGTTCTACATTAACAGTTCTTCTGACTCAGATCTCCAGAGATTTTAGCCCATTTAAGGTACTGTAAGTTATGAAGCATATTTATGAATTAAAGGCCCTTATTGATGCCTGGACGGACAAATGAATGAAGAAACAGGTGGACAGATAAGGAATGAAAATGAGTGGATAGTTGAGCAGACACCAGCACTGTGGACAGAGACAATAGGATGCATACCTACATGGATTGACAAACAAATGGACAGGCAGCAAATGAAAGCATAGACAAATGGGCAGACAAAAGGATGAACAGATATATAGGAAAAACAAAAGAATGGGCAGATGGACAAAAGAACTGAGGGACAAACAAGGACAGATAGCTGACAGGCAAAAGGATAGACTGAAAGATAAATGGATGGATTCATAGAACTTTTAGATGTTGTGATATGGACTAAAGTCTGCAAACAAAATATATTTTTCTAGATCAATGTCCTTTCTATCATAATTATGCAGACCCACAAAATATAAAAATCAAATATAATTTTCCAGAATTTCCTAGATAAGATAAGAATCCTATTAACACCCAATTATGGTCAACTAGAGTACAAAGCTACATTTCAGTTGTTGGGTTTCCCTGAGTATTTCAAGTTCTCATTTAAAGATACCCATAATACAACTTTAACCGAAGAGTTTTACCTCCAAAGCTGCGTCTGTTTTTCTTCTTTATCCCTGAGTTTAAGTTCACCTCTTCTAATTCTTCCTGAGAGGGCGATCGAGCCCCTGGCTCACAACCCATCATGGCAGGAACTTTCTCTTGAAGAAATTGAGGTAGGACACCTGAAATACATAAGTATTTAAAATGAGAAAACTAATTCTAAAGCTAAAAGAGCAAGTCCAGGCATAGTGTCTCAAGTCGTACCAAAGTTTTGGGCATTCTCTATAAAGCAGTGCACAATGGCTGCCTGTAATTTAAGGCGCTTCTCCGTGTTGGCGTTCATCTTCTCTGTTCCGTCTCCAGAGTGAAGGAGGTTTGGGGCCAGAATCACAGATAAGTTACCGCTATCCATTTTGTTCTCTGCACTTCTATAATCCGAAAAGGAAATAGAATACATTTGTGAATGTCCTTTTCTTCTTCTAAAAAAATCTCTGTATCAAGACACATAACTTCCACTGAAGATGAGAGGAAAACTGCACAAACAAACTTCAGCTACAAGTAGTTACAATACCTCTGGGATACACTGTGGAGGAAGTCGAAAAAGTGATGCAGTACACAAGTGTTTTTGTCTGGCAGCACACAAGACAGCAGCATGGTGGCAGAGGTCCTCTCCTCCGCAGAGGGCAGCTGCTGGACCTTGAGAAAGGCATCCTGCAGCTCTGTGGGAAGAATGGGCTCTGGGAGCTCCCTGAAGAACTGCTTCACCAAGCCTGCGACGTCACAGGGACGAGCTGTTGGCAGACAATCTTCTCCTGCATCGAGTTTAGCCTGGAGAAACAAAACACATTTTTGTTGTGAAATGCAGTTCCCAAAGAATGTAAAAGGTGACTCTGCAAAAGAAAACAAGGTCAGCCATAGCGATCACTCACCCTGAGTTCTTTCAGGCGTACAACAGAACCCGATTTTCTGAACAGACCTTCTGTTTCAACATGTGCAAGCAGTTTCATGCAAGCATCAACCAGAAAGCTGCAAAGATGGTGGGAAATAAAATATTTGTAAAATACTTGCATGACATCAAGTTCCAACATGCAAAAAGCAAGTTGGATTCAAATATAATTGGTGAGCTTTCTTACCTTGGCACACGTCCACATTCCATATCGTAGCATGGCAAGCTGTCCAGCGGTACACCAAAAATTTTTTGCTTTGGAAATTATTAAAAGAAATAATAACAATTATTTATCCAGTTCTTAGATTTGAATAAAAAATGGTTTCATCAACATTAATACATAGCTTCACACAAATTAGAAACTCTGGCAACTTCTTTGCTGTCTGATTAGAAGAACAGTATCACTGAAAATATTAGTAATTCCACATCCCGACTGCCTAGGCTGCTAGTGATTCATACCATTGTTCAAAATTCAGTCCTCAACCGATTTCTGATTAAACTACTGACTGCTTGAAATAGTCAAAGCAGCTTTTGCCTACTTGTAGTATAAAATGCTGAAATGTCACGATCCTCACTTCTTTTTTAAGCTGCTGATTCTGCACCTTAGGGACATTTTGTAAATTGTAACAGGCGTTGCAAAAGTGTTGCAACCCTGAAAGTCCGTTTCAAAAAAGTAGGTCATGTGGTAATGACTATTTCCTTTTTATAAATGTGTATCAAAATTTTCCATTTCCATTCGGGTTGTTGTTAAATTTATATTTATATTGTTAGTTACTGTGCAAATAATCACAGGCAGAGCCACGCAAAGGATCAACTGTGACTGACGTAAGAAAACATTTGCTCGTCTCTCATAAGGATACGCTATCTGAATGCTAATCGACAGCAAACAAAGGAATAATGAAAGTTGATGGTGGCGTTTTGTTAATTCTTGATCTAAAATTACCATTATTGTTTGTCAAGTGGAAAAAATCTACAGCTACTGCAAGCACAAGACAAATATGGTAATGTTGATTAAATGTCTAAACTTACCAAACGGTTGGCTGTTGTCTTGCAGCTGGTTGCTTTGTTTTTGTTCCAGTTCTTTATCTTTATCCCATAAACAGTGCGGAGGTGCTGAACAGCCGCTAAACGCATCACATTTTTCTCCATGACGTTCATATTTTAAAGTAATTCCTTCGAAGAATTGCACTATTATTGCTCTCTGATACTATTTCCTTTCACCACCGTTAATGAACAAGGTACACGGGAAACAGTTCTGTCTAAAACCCTGCCCTGTCTAATTCAATCTCTTTTCTCAAATCCCTAAATCATTTTCTCGAGGAACCTATTAATACTACTAACGGTCTAACAGTCCAACAAAACAAAAGGGTCACTGTCCAGGTATCACGACAGTGAATTACACATAGTAAACAGCCTCTCTAAAGGTTAGCTTCGCGTATATGTTGCAGACATCAAGTTAGCAAGCAAACGTTAGCTACATAGCTTAGCAGTCATGTTAGTTTGTAAACAAACGAAAAAAACGAAAGAGCTTCTCGTTTCCATCCGACCTCAAGTTGTCCACTATGTTTTCTCAATCAGTAAGCGAAGTACATTCCACTTATTTAAGCCTTCCACAAGTTTACTGCATAATGCTGTCGTCCTCTCAACAATCGGTTGCGAAGCTTGCTTCCGATTTCCGGAGCACTTTCAAACAGAGGCGCTCCCCGTGCTCTATGTTCTGATTGGACGGACACGATTCGAATAACATTTTCCTCGGGGTGTGTGTTTTATTACACAGCGTCTCCCGGTCTGGGCGGTGCACGAGGACAGTTCTGCTGGAGCAGTTACTCCGGTTTACTGTGTAATTAAAACAAGGTACAATTTTTACACGGAACTAAAACATCATTTGTTGATCAAAATATGCATTAAGACCTGGATTTCAATGCCTTGCTTACTAGCTTGCTTTTATATGTACGTACCCACATTAAAGAGCTTAGGTCAAATGGTAAGCTTGTACAAACCATAATCACCTTTGAGACACTTTCCCAAAACTAAATGTTATATGTTTTGTTGTTATAACATATTTCTGTTTTCTAGTTACAAACCAATAACAAAATAATACAAAATTATAAATGATCCAGAAACTGACATAAAAAATAGATTCATATTATTTAGGGACTGGTTTAATAAAGTCAGAGCACATTTGAGGCTTTTCATTTCTAAAGGTTTAAGAGGTTAAAGAGGATTCAAAGGGCAGACTAGAAATCAGTGTCAAAAACAGGGTGGTTGGCCAACTCCTCACCACTTTCATTCTACCATCACTCTGCATTAATATTAAATTAAAAAATACTGATAGCATCCTGCTGGTCCATACAACTGGGTAGTCTTCCAAATACCACTAAGATGTAATAACATTTGTGTCTGTAACCTGGAAAAAAAATGCACAAAAACATTCATGTGGAATAAAGCACTGCATATTGTGCATCAGCAAAAAAAAAAGCCAGACTAATCCTGGTCCATTATTGTGTTTTGTTTCATGTTGGATTCTTGGCTAGTGATTGCATTGTTCAGGTACTTTTTCAAAGGCTTATCTTTATTACAACATTGCATAAACAGGTATATACAACACAAAGATGTACAAGTGTATGAATGGAAACAGGTGACTGCTGGTTTAGAAGCATTTCCTGTGGACAATAGAGGGGCCGGCTTCATCGTATTCCTGTTTGCTGATCCACATCTGCTGGAAAGTGGATAAGGAAGCCAGGATGGAGCCACCAATCCACACAGAGTACTTCCTCTCAGGTGGAGCAATGATCTAGGTAGGATATGAGCAAGTTTTGGTTTTTATGAAAGGTGGAATTCCACTATCAGAGTTTGGCAACTTGTAAACCTTTATATTTCTCACCTTGATTTTCATGGTGCTTGGGGCCAGGGCTGTGATCTCCTTCTGCATACGGTCAGCGATACCAGGATACATTGTAGTCCCACCAGACAGCACATTGTTGGCGTACAAGTCCTTACGGATGTCAATGTCACATTTCATGATGCTGTTATATGCAGTTTCATGAATTCCAGCAGACTCCATACCTATTGGAAAACAAGCAGATTTTAATTACTAAGGAAAATACTAGATTGAAGTAAAAAACATATATCAGGTGCATGTAAACTCACCAATAAAAGAAGGCTGGAAGAGTGTCTCTGGGCAACGGAAACGTTCATTACCAATGGTAATGACCTGACCATCTGGCAATTCATAGCTCTTTTCCAGCGAGGAAGAAGAGGCAGCAGTGGCCATCTCATTCTCAAAGTCAAGAGCCACATAGCACAGCTTCTCCTTAATGTCTCTCACAATCTCACGCTCAGCTAAGAGGTAAAAAGTTTGAGCAGTGAGGAAAAGACAATCAGCCTCTCTAACAAATGCATAAAACAACGCCTGATATCCCCCTACCAGTTGTGACAAAGGAGTAGCCACGCTCAGTCAGGATCTTCATCAGGTAGTCGGTCAAGTCACGACCAGCCAGATCAAGACGCATTATGGCATGTGGCAAAGCGTAACCCTCATAGATCGGGACGTTGTGGGTAACGCCGTCTCCAGAGTCCAGTACGATACCTTAAGCAAGACCAGAAAAGCAAGAGTTAGTGAAGCTTGTATCCTTCCAAGGATGATGGCAGTAAATTGTAGTTTTAATCAAGTAAAACTCACATCGTACAGAAATCCTGGAAAATAAGAAAAAAATTACTAACCAGTGGTACGACCTGAAGCATACAAGGAGAGCACAGCCTGGATGGCCACATACATGGCAGGAACATTGAAGGTCTCAAACATAATCTGAAAAGAAAAAGTGATCAGAATAAAAATAAGTCTCAACTTGAGGAATGCTGTGACTGAAATGTTTGGACAGAACTCCAGTCACCTGAGTCATCTTCTCCCTGTTGGCCTTGGGGTTCAGCGGGGCCTCAGTGAGGAGGGTAGGGTGTTCCTCTGGAGCTACACGCAGTTCATTGTAAAAAGTGTGATGCCAGATCTGACAGAAAGAAAAAGAAAAGCAGCTGACATGAAGTCAGGAACAACTGCTGGCTGGATAAACACCAGACTGGAAGGATGAAGTGAAATCTAAAAATAAAACCACTTGTTGTGATTGTGGCAGATGAGGTTGTAAATTCTAAAGACTGTAGAGTGTCAGCTGTTGTGAAGGATTTAAGAAAGTGTCTTTGTTAACACACACACAGCTACCTTCTCCATGTCATCCCAGTTGGTGATGATACCATGTTCAATAGGGTACTTCAGAGTCAGAATACCCCTTTTGCTCTGGGCCTCATCGCCCACATAGCTGTCCTTCTGACCCATGCCCACCATCACACCCTGAGAGGAAAGAAGAGATATGTTTTCACAATTATATCCAAGAACAGATTATTAATTAATGATTTTTTTTTTAAGATGGCCTTTATCTTCACTCTACCTGGTGGCGGGGTCTTCCAACGATGGAAGGGAAGACAGCTCTGGGAGCATCGTCTCCAGCGAATCCAGCCTTAACCAAGCCAGAGCCGTTGTCGCACACAAGCGCAGTAGTCTCATCATCGTCGCACATGATTACAGTTTATCTGGTGGTCTATAATTCCAATATGAAAGATTGAAACGAAACTGAAGGGGATGTTATTAAAAACAAAGCTGTTTCTATTCTATTAATACCATTGAGAAGAATTTGTCTAGTGTTGAAGTGTACCTTCATGCACATAAAACTACTACTCTTCTACTACTAACTACTACTCTGACCATTTGAGTGAATAAACTCAATACGAGTTGTTATAATTATTATGCACTGACTGTGCCTATGATACCTGCCAGTGCACTCTGATAACTGTAAGGTGTTGATAATTGCTAACACAACTCACATCAACAGAAGCAACCAATGAAGTGTTAATTAACGTGCTATTTTAGAACTAGATTAGTCATGAACCTCTGATAACATATCTCCCCAGCCACGGTAATCTCTGGAAGCTACTCAGGTTACACCAAAGAGGGGCATAAAAGAGAGACCTGAGATCTATTTTAGGTTCTGTGTGTGTGTCCCCCGCAAACACCCCTTTCCCGCCCCCCTCCACTGTGCTAAATGGAGTGAAACAAGTGACACATGGATCTCCAGCTATGCCAGGTCAGAAGTGGCTGGACTGTGACACTTTTGTCTTACTGCTTCACAACATGCCTCAGATGCCCATTACCTTCATTCACTTGAACCTTGAGATAATTCCTGATTATCCTCATATATATTCTGCACTATTCCAGGTATTTTAACCACATGAAGTTAGTGTTTACTTTCAAAAGGGCATTTTTAATAAAAGACAATAGCCTAAGGTATTTCAGCATCACTTTGCAATTCACCCCTAATAACCAGGAGTTTTAGTTTTAAATATATCTGCAATTCATTTGATTATTAATGAAGTCAATCATTACCTAATTAATTATTCAAACCTATAGAAGTGGACTAAAAACATCAGAATCTACCTTCAATTATTGTTTGAGAATCAGAAAGACAGTGTGTGCCATGTACTTACCAAGGTGCACTGGCAGACAGATGCTTCCACTGGGACGAGTTTTCATGGTATGGAGTATCCCTTATATAGCCCCCACAGTGGATCCAGGAATCAAGGGGGGTTGTACCCAGGCTTTAGACAAGCCCAAATAAGAACTTCCAGCACATCAGCAAGCCTCAGGAAAAGTGTCTTTAACTTATATGGATGGGCTTAGCTTTTCATAATAAAATCACAGAACCACTGGAATGTCTTAAACATTTAAAATGTGAAAAGAGTTAGGAGTCATTGGATTGCTATATGTGACACATTAAAAATCAATCAAGTGACTTTGAGCTTTGCTCTAATTGTATATGCATTATTATTTAAATAACAAAACTGACCTATTTAATAATCATATTTTAATTGCTATTTCAATGTGCATAAGACATAACCCCTCATGTATAACACCAAAAAAGCCCACTAATCGGACTCAGTAAATGCACCGTCACTGGTGTCTTGATAAGGCGATGAGAACATTGTATACGTCTGTAAATCATCCTGCTGGTGTGTGCGCTCAACCATCTCAGTGTGTGGAACAGCTGATGGTAACACCAGCTGGACTCTATGTGTCTTATCTGACAGTCTGAGTGGGGCTCATTTCTGATTGGCTCAGACGTTTCCTTGTAGGGTGATTGGAAGTGCCAGAGTCATTTATGAGCAGGCAGCGAGTTTGAAAAGAGCAGCTCCATATTTGTGAAACCCACAAGTTGAAAAATATTTTTGTGGTGTGTTCAGTGCCATATGAGGGAATATTGTCACTTGCAGGAAATATGCTAATATTTGAATTCTTAGTTAGAATACCATTATTCCATGGGTAAATGTTATAAAATATAGCAATTTATAATTATTACACATTTTCAGACCTGTGAAAGAAAGCATAGCATGTAAAATGCTAAGTTGTATCACGAATAAAGGAATGAAAGAGCATTCCTTTGTGCCACACTACTCACCATACAACACTATTTTTAACTTCGTGTCTACAGATAGGAGCAGGATGCTGCATTTTTTACTGACAGTTTAAATTGACTGGTTTGATGCATTAGCAACAGCGTTGCAAATAACTTGTGGTAAATTTTCTCTATGTAGAAAAAAAACCCAAACAAAAACATTCTTAGTACACTGACACAAAAAAATTACTAATGCTACCACTGTACACGGAAAAATGAACTAAAATAAAGGTTAAAAAATACATTGTGCAGTCATAACATAACAGCTCACAATCTCACATATGCACACTTCAAAAATTCAAATGCCTTAAAATGAGCTGATCCTATTATGTAGCATTGGGAAACTGGTATCAATACACAAAAGAGCCTATTTAAGTGATATCAAGGGTTTCCAGCAGAGGACAACGAGAGTACCTGAATCAATTAAATGTGCAACTGCTACAAAAATTATAATCTTCACATTATTGCACTTTTTAAATATGAAGAAGTTAACTTGCTAGAAAATGTAAAAAAAAAAAAGGTAACTTGTCGTTAATAGAAAGCTGCTCTATTTAATTACTGGGATTGCACAGCATAGCTGCTTTTATTAGTGCTTCTGTTTCTTTTCTTTTTTTTCTGAGCCTGTTCACACCCAGTTGGTTGTGGCAGATAGCCGCTCCCACTGAGCCAGGTTCTGCTCAAGGTTTCTTCCTGTTACAGGGAATTTTCTTTTCCACTGTGGTTACATGCATGCTTGGTATGAGGGACTGCTGCAAAGTCACAGTGTGAGTGATTGTTTATTGTCATCACAGGGGTGAATGTTTTACATCAATGAACTGAAGCAATCTGCAGGTTTTCTAAGACAGAAAACATGTTTTTAACCCGAAGTCTGAAAAATAATAATAACTTGACTGTATTGTTTAATAACTAAGATCAATTGACTTTGTTTTTATATATAAAGTATCCGGAGACAACGTGTTGTGAATTGGTTCTACATGCATAAACTTCATTGAACTTAACTGAATTGAACTGAATGACCTGGATAACAGAGAATTTAAACAAACATGTTTTATCTATTTTGTGCTTTTACCTTTTTCACACCAATTTGTTGAATATCTAAATGAAACTGTTTTGTTTTGATGTGTCCTAATAATAATTTTGTGAAATTACAATAAGTTTGTTTTATTTCATGTATATAAATTGACTCAATGGAAAAAACTCTCAGCATCAGAACCAAGTCATCACCGCCCTCTAGAGGTCATTTTTGGAAATGCCACGTGGTGACGTTTCACATGCGACACACATCTCGCAACAGGCATGCGCGAGTTGCAACGTTGTTATGGTCGCTCGTGGATAGTTTCAAACTGCAGATTACAGAGCAACGCAACTTAATTTCAATACTTTGTGCGTGTTAAGCTCTAAGGTTTGAGCTTACAGGGTATCGGAGAGCTGGAGGGCTTGCGGAGGGCATCTCGGTAGCGGGAGAGCTTCCTCTTTCTGACGCCTGGAAGTGAGAGAGAGGACTGGGGGGACTGCCATGTAGTTGTAGAGGCAGAAGAATGAGTAGTCAGCACACTCCTTCAGATGGGACAGACGACTACACAGTACAGCAGGAACATGAACTAGAAGCACTTGCTTCCATCTTTGGAGATGATTTCGAGGATTTGCGGAACCAGGATCCTTGGAAGGTATACCTGCATTAATTGTAGCTCACAGTGAGCACGATAATGAGTAAAACTTGAGATTAAACTTCTTTTAGGTTCAGTAGCCAACAGCACAATGCCTAATTTCAACTGTAAGTCAAATTTGACTTGATTTTCAGGTTAAAAGGCCTCCAGAGATGCACCTCTGCCTGCGGCCCAGTGGGCTGAATAATAGGCAGGAGTGTTACGTGACCGTGGACCTGCTGGTGAAATGCCCTCCCACTTACCCGGACGCGTGAGTACAGACCTGGGCTGCTTTTCAACCTTTTGCTACAAGGTGTTCACCAGTTTTGTGAAAACTACCTAAAAATGTGCAATTCTGAGTGTGAATAAGTATGGCATTTTGAAATGAGAACCCTCAGTGTGGGACATGACAGTAACAGAAGCAGTTCTAGTGCTTTTAATGATGAAAGTTCAGATATTGTTAGGCTAAAATGAAACCAGTAAACAAAAGCACAGTTATTGGAAACCATTTTTATCTTTACACATATTAGCAAAAACTTCAGAGAATATTTTTTATTTTTAACTGGATATTTTAATCCACCTCCAGTATTAAAGCAAGTTTTCTAGATTTTATCCTCATGGACTTGCATGATCGAGCAGAATGAGAACAGAAACAGAGATATCTTAGAGAGCAGTGAGCATCCCATGTGCCTGCTTGTGATTAACCTCAAAGAATTACAAAAATCCATTGTAGAGGTTGCATCATTAAAGGATAAAAATATCATGGGACACCAACAGGCCTCCAGTGCTGGAGCTGAAGAATGCCAAAGGTCTTTCAAATGAGAACCTCCAGAACCTCCAGAGTGAACTAACCAGGCTGGCAGCGGCGCGATGCGGGGAGGTGAGGATAAACCACACAGTTGCATATGGTACGCTAATTTCTGGTCATTAACTTGTCTCACTCTGCCAGGTGATGATTTACGAGCTAGCAGACTACATCCAAGGCTTCCTGAGTGAGCACAACAAGCCTCCGCCGCGGTCCTTTCATGAAGAGATGCTGAAGAACCAGAGGAGGCAGGAGGAGAAAAGGGCCCTGGAGGAGAAACGGAGGATGGACCAGCAGCGCAAGCAGGAAGAGGAAACGGTGAGGAGACATTCTTACGTTATTGCTGTTATGTAAGGTGGTGCTCTAATGTGATTCGTCTGCCATTTTTTTTGTTTTGGTAAATCCAAAATACTAAGCTTTAAAAATTTGTTTTATTCAGTTCTTTCCTTTTTTAAGTTGACTTTTTTGTGCATTTCAATCAAAACCATTAAGCACTTGTCCCCTAAATATGAGCCATAAAATCTGAATCTGGTTGCATATTTAAGATATTGCACTTTATTTACAGCATTTAATATCCATTATATTGAGTGTTTCATATTTATCTTTGTAGAAAAAAGAGATCATGGCTGTAATCCAAAAGAGAGAAGAGGAGAAACGAGAGGAAAAGAAAAGAAAAGAAATGGCCAAACAGGTATTTATCAGTTATTGTCATAGAAACACAGTAAAACATGAAGATCTTGGATCACAAAATCTTATGAAAGACACAAGAACAGAAGCTTTCACATCCTTGTGAAAAAACTGCTTCACTTCATTGTTGCTTGCAAGGCAGACAAAAATACCAGTTAGCTTTTTTAGATATCAAAAATGTGAACAATCACGATATAGAGAGTAAAGGAGCACTATTAATTGATTTTATCCAGCAATGCGTAGCATGTTTGTTAATGTCATCTTACTATACTTGTTACTTTACAAAAAGCATGAAAGCAAATTGGTGAGATATTCTCTTAAAAAAAATCTAAAAATATTACTCATCGTCCCTAATATATATATATTTTTAATTTACAGGAGCGACTTGAGAGCATGGAGCAAACTTCGTCTGTGTTGGGGAATCCACCCAGCCCCAGTGGACTAACTACTGAACTGACTGAAGCCAAGAAAGCTGTTATTAACCGTCGTCGCACTACCTCTAATACATGCCACAGGTATACCACCCTCACAAACACTGCCATATCCTCAACATTACTGCAGTAATGCCTGAATTATGTTTGTTTCTAGACGCGACACAGTGAATGAAGACAGCCACCGCACACAGGAGCTGCTTCGCTTCAGCAGCAGCGTTTTTGGAGAACTTGCTGTCCACAAAGGGAAAATGTTAGGTGAGACCTGGCAGACTTGGTACAAAGGCCTTTCTGCTATTTTGTAAATATTGCCTGTTAGTCATGAGAGAATCTGAGTGTTTGTTTCTGACAGGTGAGAGCGAGCGACTTGGGCGGAGCGTTTACTGCGGTTTTGAAGCGAACTCTGGAGAATTTTCTGTGATCTACGAGTGGTCTCTGCGCTGGAGCAAGAAGATGGGCAAATTCTTCACCAGCCAGGAGAAAGGAAAACTTGAGGGCTGTAAAAAGCAGGCAAGTGGACGGGCAGCTGTTGTTTAGTGTTTGGTGTGTTGTGTTTTAATTTCCTATTTAAGTACTTTGCAATTTTTGTCTTGAAAGGTGAAAATAATCAAGGTAATTTGCATGGATGTCCTGATCAAGACGTTCGGTCTAGGAACCCTGCAAATAGCCTCAGACTGCTGGTCCAACTTGGGTTAGCTTAAAACTTTTAACCGGAAACCCTTTGTTGTTAAATTTCTTTCAGATTCATGCTGCAGAGAATGAGTTTAACTCCCTCCTGCGACTCGATCATCCAAACTTGGTGCATTATACGGCGCTGTGCTCCACTGAAAAGGAGGAATGCATCGTGGTGAACCTGCTGGTGGAGCATGTGCCTGGGATCAACCTAAACCAAAGCCTGACCAGCGGGACCCCAGTTCCTCTGGATAAACTCTGCCATTACACGGCTCAGCTAGTTTCCGCCCTCAACTACCTTCACTCCAACTCTGTGGTCCACAAACAGCTGGGCGCCTCCAGCGTGCTGGTAGACTCTGAGGGGAACATTAGAGTGACAGACTACAGCTTGTCAAAAAGGTTTGCCGATATCTGCAAAGAAGACATTTTTGAACAAGCCCGGGTCCGTTTTTCCGAGGATACAGCATTGCCGACAAAAACCGGGAAGAAGGGGGATGTGTGGAACCTGGGGCTGATGCTGCTGGCTCTGAGTCAGGGTAAAGAGGTGAAGGAGTATCCGGTTACTGTACCAAGCAGCCTGCCTGCTGATTTTCAGGATTTCCTCCATAAGTATGTATGAATTAGCACGTCACCACTTTCTTGCACTAGTATTTTACGACAGATCCTTTTGGTACTTTTCTTTTTTTTCTTTTGAATTTGTTTCTTAACAGTTTCAGGATATTAATTATTAATACATTGCATTTCCCAAAAAGTCACCACCTGCATTTTTCATTAGGTTTTAAGAAAGAAAATATTTGGTAACACTTTATTTGAAGGGGGGTGAATAAGACTGTCGTGACACTTTCATAAACATGACATAACACCTGTCATGAACATGAATAAGTCTTCATGAATATTTATGACTGTTGTCATAAAGCGTCATTCGGTAAATTATGACACTATTAATACAAAGTTGACATTATTCAAAATGTCTTTGTTATGACAACTTGACATTAACCAATAAATCATTAATGTTTAAACTTTACCTTTAATAACATAAAGGTATCTAATTTTTAAAGTGCAATCAGTAATACTTTTATAACAAATTTATATCAGTAATGATTTCTTGGTTAATGTCAAGTTGTCATAACAAAGACATTTTGAATAATGTCAACTTTGTATTAATAGTGTCATAATTTACCGAATGATGCTTTATGACAACAGTCATAAATATTCATGAAGGCTTATTCATGTTCATGACAGGTGTTATGTCATGTTTATGACAGTGTCATGACAGTCTTATTCACCCCCCTTCAAATAAAGTGTTACCAAATATTTTCAAAAATCATTGTGTTGTCTGGCAGATGAAAGGCTATCAATGAAACAATAAGCAATTTATCTCCCCAAACAATGGAATTATTATTTTCTCTATTGTAACAATGGTAGTAGCAAGATAAATATAAACGTTTAATGTGTTTTCACATTGTAGTTAATAAAAAAAATAAAATAAAGCAGGTTTAGTAGTGTGTGAATAATTTTTTATTATGGTACCTGACAGCCACTGTTTTTATTGGCTTTAGATGCATCTGCCTGAATGATGCTGACCGCTGGATAACTCAGCAGCTTTTGGACCACTCTTTCCTCAAGCCCCCTTCACCTAAAAACCTTCCTCAGTACCAGGACACCTGTCCAGAAGGTGAGTTGACAAAATTGCTCCAAACTGGAGAACATTAAGTTAAGCAAAATTGACTTTTCAGTTGTGATGTTTTAGTTTTATTTTCTGCTTGTCAATTTATTCTGTTGCGTTATTGTCTTTGTACAGCACTTTGGTGCAGTTTTAACCTGTTTTTAAAAGCGCTATATAAATAAACTTTACATTGATTTTGCTAGATTAAGTAAATTTTTAACAAAACATTCTATATAGGCATGGTGCAATAAGAGTTGGTCCACTTTAATGTGGAATGTTTTCTGCTCTGTATGTCTGATTTTGGAGTGTTAGACTGATGGACTGGTTTGGGTTTTGGAAGATTCTCGTGTCACCAGTTTTACAAATTGGGTTTAACTTCCAGCTCTCCAATGGTCATGTGATATGAATCATGACCACAGAATATGAAATGGACCAAATTTAGTTTTATGAGCTCCTTTCTAATAACATTTTGTTCTTTTATGTTGTAACGGTTCGAATTTAGGTTGTTTTTTGAAGAAGTAAATATAAAGTCGTTTTTTACTAAGACATTTCCAAAGCACTTTTGGTGATTGTTGAGCATTTAACATTTGCAAGTAAAGCTTTAACATAAAAAACATTTCTTCTCCAGATCTGGCAGTGGACTTTGGGTCAACCGTTGTTCCCCGGAGTCACATTTTCGATGCTCCGTTCAGCTCAGGGATGCAGAGGCAGTTTTCTCGCTACTTTGATGAGTTTGAGGAGCTTCAGCTTCTGGGAAAAGGGGCCTTTGGAGCTGTAATTAAGGTAAACACGTTTTTTTTTTTTTTCCCCTAAATTGAAATTAAAAGATCTTTATCACCACAATTAAAACTCTGTTTAAACTGTTTTTCTACCTAGGTTCAAAACAAGTTGGATGGTTGTTACTATGCCGTGAAGCGAATCCAGGTCAATCCAGCCAGTAAGCAGTTCAGGCGCATCAAAGGGGAGGTGACTCTACTTTCCCGCCTGAACCATGAGAACATTGTTCGCTATTACAACGCCTGGATCGAGCGGCACGAGTTGCCCTCTATGGGAGTGCTGAGCAGCAGCGACAGCTCGGAGCCTCAGAGCACGCACGACAAACATCCCCAGGCACGCGACCCGCCGCGGCGCCTCAACGAGCTCGGCCTGCCTGACAACGTGGAGGACCTCGCCCCGCCTCCGGCCGTGTCGAGCTCTGTGGAGTGGTCCACCTCCATCGAGAGGTCCTCCAGTGCCAAGTGCAGCGGGCACCAGTCGAGTGATGAAGACGAAGACGATTATGAGGATGATGTATTTGGTGCATCGTTTTTGTAAGTTTTTTTTTTTTTTTTTTTTCAATTTGCTTTGAATTTTTTGGGACAAAATTTTTACACATTCCAAATTTTTCCTGTCCGTTTTTTGTTGTTGTTTTGTTTCTATTCAGACCGTCAGACAGCGACTCGAGGAGTGACATCATCTTCGACAATGGGGATGACAGCACAGAAGACATATCACAAGTCTGAACATTTTCTACATGTTTATTTATTTATCTTTATTACCGTGTCGGTGTAGTTTATTTAATACTTTAATGAAATTGTGGGTAGTTGATGATTGCGATTTTGTGATAATTATGTAAAAGCCCAACTTGGGTTGAGAGTTCACAATAAGCAGTAGCTGTAAACCTTCGGAACGGTACATCAGCTTTATTCTTTGGAACAATGTCAAACTATGTGGTCCCAATTAAAATAAATGGTAAATTACGTAAACTTATGTAACACTTTTCTATTCATATAGAGCACCTTTAAGGCTTTTACACCTGACATTCACCCAAACACACTCTAAAATGCACACATATTGATGCACTTGGAGTTAAACGCCACAATATTATCACTGCCAGATTTTTGAACTAATAAGCCCCAGTAAATTGTATTCTGCTTTTGCATTGGTAATTTCAGGCTGGAGCTGTAAACATATTGTGTATATATTTACAGATGGAGCCAAGGAAAAGGCCGACAGCAACCGACACAACTGAGAGCTCAGATTCTGATCGGCATCCTTCTATAGCGCATTACTTGTACATACAGGTAAGCGGCAAGTTTCTGATCTACTTTCCCTACTGAACTCTTTGACTTTTGTTGTGAATGTTTTGCGTTCAAAAAATCAAAACAAGCTTGTTTTAAACATAAAAAAAAATCTCTATTTGTTCTCAAATTATAACCATATCTTTAGTCTTAATGCTTGTGTGTGCTCCGGTGGCCAAGCAATTACATTTCATTCCCAATTTCACTCATGTTTTTTTGTGCAGTGACAATAAATTAAGTCTAAGACTTACTATAGTTTTAGCTTGATTAAAGTTCATTTTAAATTTATGTAGTGAAAATAAGAATCTTATTAAGATTGAATGTTAAGATTGTTCTTTAACTTTGCTCTTTTATTTGTTATTTTTTGCGTTTTTATTTTTGTCATTCATTTTTCAGTTTCAGACACTTTGCTGCTTGAATTTTTATGTCTTCATCCTCATAATTGTCATCAGTTGTGTTTCTTTAGCTCTTCAGTTCTGATGATAATCTGATGTAAAGCACCTTGTGTTGGCATTTTAATATTAAGTGCATTATGAATAAATATTGATTGATTCATGGGTTTTTTGTGACAGATGGAATACTGTGAAAAAAGCACTTTAAGAGACACAATAGATCAAAGTCTATACCTGGACAGGAATCGGTTATGGAGGCTGTTCAGGGAGATCCTGGACGGTCTTGCTTACATCCATGAGCAGGTTTGCAATCTAAATACACTGTAATGTAAATATTAAATCAATATTTTCAGTCATTTACGATCTTTGATCTCTTTTAGGGCATGATTCATCGGGACTTGAAGCCTGTGAATATCTTCCTGGATTCCCAGGACCATGTAAAAATCGGAGACTTCGGTCTGGCAACAGATCATCCTGCTAATGTGGTATGTTGTGGAGACTAACCGAAAGTGTGTAATATTAGTCATGGTTTGAGCTTTACATTTTCTTTCAAACAGGCAGCAGGTAAATTTGAACTGGAGGACAGCGGCTCAGCTGCGATGCCCAAACCAGACCCTTCAGGTGGAGTTTTGACACACTAAATAAGTCTTTAGTTCTGATAACTATGGAGGTTGAGTCCCATCCCTGACACTTTACTGCCTTTAGGTAACATGACAGGAATGGTTGGAACAGCCCTTTATGTCAGTCCAGAGGTCCAAGGAAACACCAAGGCCACATATAACCAGGTAAGAAACTCAAATTCACTTTTCTGGCCAAAACCAGAATAATTCAGTCATATTTTGTTTCTTACATCTTAATGTTGACTTCAATATTTATTTATTTTTTTCCACAGAAAGTTGATCTGTTTAGTCTGGGCATCATTCTCTTTGAGATGTCCTACAGGCCGTTTGTGACGGGTGCAGAGCGGATCTCCGTCCTGAGCCAGCTACGGACGGTGCGTCACGAGAAACGATTTGAGCTAAATGCTTTTATCTAAACCTGACTTCTAATTCATTTCTACCTCTTTAAACACTGCAGGAGTCGATTTCCTTCCCAGGAGACTTTCCTGAACACGAACAAGGAACACTGGTGAGAACTGAACCACAAAATGTGATACAATTCTCTGTCCTCCACACTTTGAAGCTGCACTCTAACAGTGTGGTGCCGTTCTCCATTGTTAGAGGAAGGTAATAGAGTGGCTGCTGAAGCATGACCCGGCCCTTCGGCCCACCGCCCAGGAGTTACTGAAGAGCGAACTGCTGCCGCCGCCTCAGATGGAGGAGTCAGAGCTTCATGAGGTGTTGCAGCACACCATGGCTAATATCAACGGCAAGGCTTACCGCACCATGGTGGGGCAGCTGTTTTCCCAAAACACCACACCAGTCATGGATTATGCTTATGACATGGACATGCACAAGGTACTGTTTTCATCTGTGCTTCATACACTCTGTGTCCTTTAGCATTTTGGGAAACCTCATTTATGACAGTGTAAGCGTCTGTTGTCATGTGACTCTGTCCAGTTGGCTAACTATGAGATTTATCACCTAACTTGCAAATTCATAAAACTTGGAATATAAAAAAGGTTTATTTCAAAACCTTTTTGTGTAAGTGAATTATATTTGAAGAAGTAAATGTTTCTTCAACATTTATTTCTTCATAAATAACTAGGCCAAATAACCTAAAAGCGAGTTATTTGTTATCTTTTAAATGTATAAAAGTGTAATTTTTACTTACCCGGTAAGTTAATTAATTTTAAATTTGAACAGAAACCTCAAATATAAAAGCTGGAGCAAATCTTTTTTTTCCCTTCTAGTTCATTTCCCCCTCTATACCTGGAGATGTCACTGCAGACTCATTACTTTCACTGTTCTCCCATTTTTTTTCTCCCTACTCTAACAGGCACACAGGAACTTTTTTTTACATGTCGTAATGACTCCTCTAACAGAGGTTGTTTGTTTGCTCTCCCTTCAGGGCAACTTCAACTTCAGCAGCTCCAAATTGCAGCAACATGTGTATGAAAGCATCACCAGAATCTTTAAGAAGCACGGTAAGCTTCTTGTGTGCGTGCTCACATGTGTGCATGTGAACATCAGTCGGTGTTTACTCATCATCCTGAAGTGCTTGCACCCCTTGACCTGCTGTTGGTCTGTTTTGAAGACCCCAACATCTGGTTCAGTGTGAGGCAGCTAAACAATAGGTTCACTGTCAGGGGGCACAGATTCTGTGCATGTGTTTGTGTTGCTTTCCATCCTCAAGCTGTGCTCTTTGTGTCTGCTTGCATGGTCTCTTTGAGTGTTATCTCATAGATGTAATGTGTCCTCAGGTGCAGTGCGTCTTCACACGCCATTGCTCCTCCCCAGAAACAGGAAGTTGTGTGATAGCAGCGAGCTGGCCTGCTTTATGGACCACAGTGGAATGCTGGTCACACTGCCCCATGACCTTCGTGTGAGTTCTACAAACATAGCACACACACTCATGAATGTGTGGTTCAAATGCAAATGCACACGGTTGGAGGGGAGCGATCAGCAGCAGCTTCAGGAAACCCTGAGGACCAAATGTCGGGTCCACACTGTGATTGATTACAGCTATGTATTCTCTGACTTTACTGTCATTATTACTGCACAAAGTGTGTCAACCCCTTTTTTTTTCCACTTCAGATGGGGTTTGCACGATTTGTGGCCCGCAACAATATAACACAACTGAAGAGGTAAAGTTGGTAATTAGTTTTAAAGCTAAACATGTCTTGATATCTTGATATCCAAAGGGATGTTTTATATAAGAGATGTTATATGTGTATATAATTATATATATATTTATTGTATTTAAGAAAACAAAAGAAACCCTGATCATTTTATCTCACAACTAGATGTGATGATTCAGATATTTTTTTCTGAATCAGTATATTCATCAAAACTGAGAACTCATTTTCAGTCTATATGTTCATCTGTAAGTGCTTCTGTGTTAGTGGACATATGCAGTGTTGCATAATCTTGTTAGATTCAAGATTCTATTAAAGAACCTGCACAACATATTTTCTGTCGTTTTTTTTATGAAGGAAAAATCAGAAATCTTTATTGACCTGAAAAAGCCTAATTGGTGCATTTGTATGTTTAACTGTGTAGGTTAAAAGGTGAAGTATGTTGGTCATTGAAGTTATTGTTAATTTTACTCAAAACCTAATAAAAGTGTGGCTTTTAAAGACTGAATTCTCATCCTGAGTGGCAGCAAAGTCTCTGAGTGTCCGTTTCTGTCCAGGTACTGCATTGAACGTGTGTTCCGACCCAGAAAGCTGGACCGTGCTCACCCGAGGGAGCTTCTGGAGTGCACGTTTGACATCGTCACACCCGTCACCAACAGCCTGCTCCCGGACGCTGAGACCATTTACACCGTCTCTGAAATAGTCCAGGAGTTTCCTGCTCTTCAGGTTATTTCCACATTTACTGCTTGTATTGTTTCCATCCTGTTTTCTCCTCCGGTTTGCTGCTTTCAGATTGAACATTTAGTTTATGCGTCATTCTGTCGTTCTTGTATGTCCTCCTACAAAAATGCCATCAGCTCTGCTTCAGCTTGTGCTTTTTCCTCCTCACTTCCCATTCACATTCCTAACATACCAAAATGTGTGAAAGCATGACTGATTAACATTGTATTTATTGTTTATGTAGTAAATCTACTATGCGTAACTTTGTCCGCTTCCTTCCCTCCCAGTCCATTTCCTGTCTGCATCCATCGCCGCGCTGCGTCAGTCTCCAGTCGCGGCTCTTTTTCCACACCTTATAAACTCAGACATCCTTGTGTCTAGCCTCTATTACATCCCTCATGCATCCTGTTTCTGATCCTCGGCACTGTCCCGGTCTTTGTGTGAAAGCTTTAAAGAATGTTTGCAGCCGGACACAACAGTTATTATTCACCGAGGTGCTCGTTGTGTGAAGATGGACTGTAATTGCAGCTGAGAGGGTTAAAGGTGTGTTTGTGTTTGCAGGAGAGGAACTATAACATCTACTTGAACCACACCAGCTTACTGAAGGCCATCCTGCTCCACAGTGGCGTCCCGGAGGACAAACTGAGCCAGGCGTCCAGCATACTCTGTGATGCTAGGGTTGGTCCCACTTATATTACACACGAGGTTACACGTATGAAACAATATGGTGGAAACTAACTAGAGAGCTGAATCGTCTGTTTAGTATGTTAAATAAATAATGCAATTTGAATACAAAAGCTGCTTCTAATTCTCTAATTTCTATTTTGTTATACAAATAATGACATGTTGTATGTTCATCCTATGATATATTGACTTAATTTCAGATATAGTTAGATTTATTGGTGCTAAAATTCAAAATATTTAAATTAAAATGTGTTTTTGTTCCCTGTAATTATTGTAAAATAACTTTATTACACATTTGCTGCAGAATGAAAAGCTGACCAGAGGTGAGGTTGAGGCAAAGTTCTGCAACTTTTCCCTTTCAACCAACACTGTAAGTGTTCACTTGGTGCCTTCAAATATGTTCAGCTTTGAAGGGACATTTTTCCATATCAAGCACGGACGAGCCAAAACTCTCCTTGTGTTGTGTTTTCAGCTTCAAACACTGTACAAGTACATAGAGCAGAAGGGCAGTCTGCAAGAGCTGGCACCGCTGCTCACATCGCTCACCAAACAGAAGACAGCTGTCACTCAGCTGGCCAAGCAGGGCCTCAAGGACCTGGAGGAGCTCACCATCCTCCTGAAAAGACTGGGTGTTAAACTAAGGGTAATTTTGAGTTTTAAAGCGGAAAAAAAAAAATCATTAGCTTTCTATGTTTTCTTGTTTCTTAATGCAGGTTTTTCTACTTTATAGGTTGTTGTTAACTTAGGTTTGGTGTACAAGGTGCAGCATCACTCTGGAGTCATCTTCCAGTTTGTGGCGTTTATCAAGAAACGAAAGCGAACTGCACCAGACATCATAGCTGCTGGAGGTCGCTATGATCACCTGGTAGGTTTTAGAGTCAACCACCAGCATTTCAAATCCAAAATCGTGACACAACACATGAGTCAGTGTTGTTGATGTGTCCCACTTATTTTGTCTTTTTTAAATGTTTCTGTTTAGATCCTGGAAGTCCGAGGACCAGCTTCCACTGCGCCGGTCCCCAACGCAGTGGGGGCCAGAATTGCTCTGGACAAAGTCTATGCTGCCATGGCCAATATGGAGGAGCCAGTGAGAGAGACAGACACACTTATAAACACAGAAATCTGACATTCCTAATTATTGTAATGGAGGAGCAGCAGGCAGAGTTTCATATTTAATGACACCTTTTTGCAGCCGTCGGCTGCCATAGTGCCACTTTTAGAAACGCGTTAATAACTATGATCATTGCACATCATCACTCCCTGGAGTTATTTAAGGGGGCACAGCAATTTATCTCTATTTTATATTCAAAAAGGGAAACTTGGTAATTTATGTCTTATTTTAACTCCTAATATTTGTCTTCTTTTTTTTGTTTTTGCTGTAATTAGTAATTAATTATATTTGTTCTTTGCTTTAGCCGTTTGTGAGTTCCTGCGATGTCCTGGTGGTCCCAGTGGGACATTCCTCAATGTCCAAAGCCATTAGTGTTGTCCAGAAGCTGTGGAGCTCAGGCGTTTCTGCAGACTTCGCCTACGATGTGTCACAGGTCAGCAGGCTGACTTTATTGTGTATGACAGATATAACAAATAAGCAATAAAATGTAATGAAATTTGTATTGAACAAAAATGCGATTGGAAACTTTCCATCCCAGCAGGCCCACCCCAGCATGTTTCTGAATGTAGTCCCACTAAAAAAATATTTCCTTCTGTAGATTCTCGAGTTTTTTTGTATTGATTGTATGGCCTTTACGAGATTCTAAAATGATTTTAGTAACACCTACTATCATACCATGTATTAATGATAAAACTAAATCGGAAAGGTTGTGAGAAAGAAGAACTGTCTAAAAAGTCTTGATGCATACACAATATGCAAGCTTTCTTTTTTCCCCATGAATGTACAACCACACCAGCTTTTCAGGTGTTTTGTTCTTAGTATTGTTGGTGCTTGCTTATTATGGCCATGTCAAGCAATGTAAGTCTATGATTTGATACTATTGTCAGAAATATGCTTCACTTTACCACCAAATTGCTTAGCAGTTTAGCCAAATACCACATGAGCGTAAAATATTTTTATAGGCAGCCAGACCATTGCAGGATATAATACCCCTGCAATCCTTCTCCCCATATCCTGTCCGTCTCTCTGCTGCACCAATCCAATAAAAGCAAAAATGCTGAGAAAGACACGGAAAAGCAATGCATGTCAAAAAGAATTCTGGTAACGAAAGCACAAGTAATAACACAGAAAATTCCATTAAAGCAAACTCTTAAATATATGCTATTCTTTCTGTTTAGGCCTGCGATTTCACCTTGCTGTCTCAAAAAATATTTAATGATTACCAACTAAGCCTTTATATACCCAAACTCAAACCTACATTTGTTTTTTTTTGTTTGTTTGTTTGTATTTTTGGTTAAACTTAGTTTGCTGACATGCAACAATCTCTTCCTGCCTACAGAGGGCAACACCTGACTTACTGGAGGAAGTTGCTGCTTTTATCCTCAGCTGTATGTTTATGGTGGCATTTGTCAGAAAATAGGAAAACTCAAATGACACAGAGTTGTTTAGCTAACTGACCGACTCTGCCGGTGTTTTATCAGAACCACTTTTAAGAAAGTGCCCTCGAGTTCTGATTTGCAATAATTTGACTGAATTTGGAAGTTTATGAAGGTGTTCGTAGTAAGGACCAGGAGTTCTGGTGCCATGCTTCTGTCACAATCTTTGTTTGACAAACAACCTGCCAGCCACCACCCAATACCAGCATTTTAATCCTTCCTCTACGCAGTATAACCTATTGTTGTCTAAACTTTCCATCAGTGCAGTTAATATGTGCTTTAAATGTTCTCATTGTCTTTTGTAGTGGCGCGTCAGTATCCCGAAGCATTTAGGAAAGTCTGACTCTTGCTTAAAACAATTATATTGCCAATTACAGTGTTTCTTGTTGATTATGCATGAACCAGAAAAACAAGCTTTTAGGAATACTTTTTTGTAGACTTCTCAGGCATAAATCCCCTCTTGCTAGACCTGTTAATGCCGCTCATGTGGTTGCATATTAACAGAAATAATCCACAGCTTTTATCCATGCTCTGGTGATGGTTTCACTCTTTATTTGCCTAATATGGCAAACCCGCCTCTGTGGTGTCAGCTAAGGCCCTTCAGGCGATAACTTACCTTTGACATAATGCAGTCAGATAGAGGTGAGAAAAGGCGAAACATAAAAGTTACACCATGACAAGGGAAATAGCTTAGAAAATGAAATCTATCATAAGACCGCTAAAAAACATTCATATAGAAATATCTGCCAACTGAAGAGAAAGTTTGTTTACTGTTTACAGTGTATGCACTCTGTACTTATTTGGGGCTTGTTTTGCATAAATTGCCGCATAGAGCTGACCAGCCTTGGACACAACATTGTGAAAATCGCTACAGCAGAATTCACATCGTGAGGTTTTGATTCTGCAATTATGTTGCATTTCCTTCTTGAATCAAGATTCTTGCTTTCTTATTCTGTAGTAGTTCTTGTCCTTGGTTTTGAGAGCTGTAAGCTGTCTGAGGGGTGTAGTTCTTAGACGTTCAAGACTCACACAGGCCAGCGTTGTTGAGTACCAACAGTGAAAGCTCTGTCACATTTTATTTTGGACATTTTAAACTGAGATGTTCCTTTTACAGCGAGTAAAAATGTATCTTTTTGTCACTTTGCATGTTCAGTCTCAGGAGACGCTGCTGGAGCACTGCAGACTGGCAGGCATTTCGTGCATGGTACTTGTTTCTGACAAAGATGGAAACTATGTGAAGGTAAATCAACAAAATGCTCTGGATCTTCTTTTGTTGTTTTGTTTTTTCTGACATCTAAGGTGTATTGTGGTTTGAGAATACCACCGTTTGCATGTGTTTTCTGCAGAAAGCATTAGTCTTGAAGATAACTGTGCACGAAATACCTGAATGTTTCTGAATGGCAGTATGTTAGAAGAATTCTGTGTTCCCAGGTGAAATCCTTTGAGAAAGACAGGCAGTCCGAGAAGAGAATTCCAGAGTGGGACTTGGTGGACCACATCATTCAGAAATGCCGGACCAAAATATTTGACGAGAGAAGCATCAGGTAAGGAAATCTGTGTAACGTGCAGCTCAGATTGCTCAAAAAGATTTATGAGGTTTTCCATCTCATGAATTCTCTTCTTGTTCCGCTGCAGAGAAATGACTGAGAGCATAAGCCTCCAGAACCCTAAAGGATCACAGCTTAACAACACTGGTACTGAGAAGCCTCAACGGTCTTACAGCACCGTGACACAAACCGCTTTCTGTCTTCATACAGTTGGGCTGTAACTTCGATAAAAGTCCTCTAATAACATGGTAAATGTGGGAAAACTGTTTTCAGGCTCTTTGGAGCAACATGGCAGCAGCACCAACATGAACGTCAATGTCATCAGCCCAGAGAAAGTTTCCGCAAGTGCAAGAAGACGATATGAGACTCAGGTTATTAATACACAAACAACACCTTCTGTCACTTTATCTACCAAATCAATTTCTGAATGTTTTAACATTTTAGATAAACATATCTAAGATGTCTATTTTAGAGATGCACCGATCAATCTTTTTGTGGCCAATTTCAGATCATTAGTTTTGTACACCTCGAAATTACAATTTTAGCCAATCCTGATTTCTTATTGAAGAATAATAAGAATCAAAGAATTCTTATTGAAGAATAATATCTATCAAAAGCAGACCAACATTTAGGAATGTTGGTCTTTTTTGCATCTCTACAAGTCTAACAAAAAAGTAAAACCCTTATGCAGACGAAAACTAAAATGCATTTCATTCATGTTCATAGCTGAAATGCATAGCTGTGACTATGTTTCCCTAATGAAAAGCTGCTTCATAGCTTTTCATTTGGTTGTTTCTGTGAGAGAGCACTTTTCTAGTTAAGAAAATATTTCCTGTAGCTCAAAGCCATCCCGGAAGTTTGTTTAGAAAAAGATTCTATGTGGGAAATATTTTTTTTCTAGCTATTTTATTTTCACGGGAAGAGCTATTATTTGCTTTTTCTTTTCTATTATGTATGCCCTATTTGTTTCCCTTTCTTCAGATTCAGACCAGATTGCAGAATCTGGGGAGCAATTTGCAGAACAAGAGCAACGACATCGAGGTCCTTGCAGTAAGTCCACCGTTTCTTTAGTCTGTTGTTTTCTCTCCCAGCTTATCTGCTCAATTCATGTGTGAAATCACAGAACAGGGAAAGGGTTTTTGATGGCTAAAACAACAAACATCATTGAGAGTAGCGCCCTTTTATAGTCACGCTTCGATCCCCCTCTGTGGGAGAGATGGCTGTGAATCCATTCCAGTAGCCGCAGAACAATACACACCGCAGAGAAGGCAGCTTGCCTAACTTTGTCGGACGTGGGGGGTTGGGTGTAAATGGCTGCCATATTGAGTTTATTTACAGTCATATTGCAGATTAGGGCCCGATATCCATGGATAAACCTTCCCGCTTGCCTTAATTATAATGGAGCTCCGTATTTCAGAAACATGCCTGAGCCTTGTTTGAATCTAAACTGCATCTCTATTGCAGTACTAAACAGGAGCTGGTGAAACATAACAGACTTAATGAGTTTGATGCTGTGAGCAGCTCTGAGTCTCTGTAGCTGCATATTAACAGGGCTCCTCAGCAGCAGAAACTAAAATATATATTATTAGTATTTCAAAATTTTATATTCCTTTTTTTTTGTGATGCAAAAGATCAGATAAAGTCATTACAATTAAGTGAACAGACATAGAAACTAAATGTGATGTGTGAAAAACAAAATCATCACCAGTCTTCACCCACCTCTCCATTTAGCCATTCTTTGTAGTTACAGCGTGGTCTGAACTTTTATATTTCTACTCTGAGAGCATGTCCAAATGCGTAGAGGACTCTGGAAAAATGCAGAATATGGTTAAACATGTGGGGACCCTGAGCCTAATTGTCCACCTGTCAGTCTGGAATGCAGCAGAATGAATCCATGAGCCATTAGGCCTCTTTGCACAATAACCGTATCGGTCTAAATATGTAATGCATTGTGTTCTGCGGAGTTCGATGTTTACTTAGAGTGTGAGATAAGGCTCTGTTTTGAAACTTCTCTTGTTTTTCATCCCGCAGGTGGACCTGCAGAAGGAAACGCTGATAAACTTCCTGTCTCTGGAGGTGGGTTCCCTACTAGCTTCATCAAAAGCACAGAGCAGTTCATAAAATTCTTGGATCCCAGTGAGGGCTGTGAAGGGAGGGTGGGGAAGGAAAGAACGGCCAGTAAAGGTCCAACATCCCAGACAGGAAAAGGGAATCCCGTCTCCTTCCTTTGCAGTCGTGTCCCACGAGGAGCAAAGCGAGGAAACTCCCTTGGATGTTTCCATGGACGAAAGAAAAAAAAAAAAAAGTCTAATTTGGCAAACATAGGTGACCGGCATGTGCTGCATTTAACAAAACACACCGTTAGGAGGTGTTTATATTCACATTCCAAACTCCTTACTGGGACTTTTTGCTCATAAAGTTTCAGTTTCCCTTCCACGAAGTCTAATTATAAAGTGAAGAAACACAGAGAAGGTTAGGAAATGCTCCTAAAACAGTGGTCATATAAGCAAAAGCCTGACCCAGTCACTCATACAGACTTTCCTTTTCTGCACGTGTTGAAGGCAACAGGTTGGGTGCACATGGTGTTTGTTGGCGATGGCTGTCTCCATATGGATAATTAGCTCAAGCCAAACAAAAAAACCTCATTCAAATCTTCAAACGTATGATGACGACTTAAAATAAGGAGCATATGATACACCGCACCTTGGAAAAGTCTATTTCTTGAATTTTTCGATAAGCAAGAACCGTATGTATGTAAACTATCAGGACTTCATTTGATGGAACAATTGGATGTTGTGAAGTGGAAGAAAATCTGAAAATTTTTGCATCTCCTCTCTGCCTCCTGCTCCACACCCCTCGAAACTTCCCCCACAAAAAAAAATCATCCCTCTTATGACTTCAGTTACAGCTTTAATCCTTTTTCTGAGTTTGTTTTTGTTCAGTTTGTGTGTCTGTTCTGGTTGACAATGATTCTTCAGTCTTTATTATTATTCAGATCAGGTGGTTTTCAAGTTTGCTTTCTATGTTTCTATTTCCAGTTTGACAGTGAAGAACAGTTCAACAGCAGCGTCAAGACTCTGCTGTCCCGTCTCCCAAAGCAGCGCTACCTGAAGTCCATCTGTGATGAGATCCACCATTTTAAGATTGTGAAAAGGTGAGCTGCCAGTTTTAGTCCATAATAGTTTCAAACAGAACTAAAAATGTCCAAAAAGTTGTTTTTTGACTCTCTCACTTAGTATTTGTGGATATAGCAATCTCTTGCAAAGAAAATTATCCTTTTTGATCTCCCTTTAATTTTCTGAGGAAGAAGAAATCTTCCTTTTTTACCAATCATACCTTCATAATTTTAACTCAATTTCCTTTTTTTTTTTTTTAACTAATCAATCATTTTTATCCAATTTTCAGTGGTACATACAAACTCACTAAAATGTTTCCCCAAATAATCAGTTACATGATTTTTCTGTTTCCCACATGTCATTTCACCCTAAAAAAATTGCTTTAAGTTCATGCTACTCTTAAGGTTGTTGGACAGGAAGATAAAATAACTCTTCCTTCGTTTAGCTCAGAAATCAATTCAACCAACTTGTCGGTGTTTATGCTCACCAACATAAACATCTTTGTAGCACTGGAATTTCTTGTCAGTAGGAGGATGCTGATTAGCTTATTTTTAATTAAAAAGGTTTTTAGGCTTTCTAGTACTAGAATTTCATCATATATGTTCTTAAATACATGCATAAAAAATTAAAACATAAAAAAACAAGCCAAAACTAAGCAGGTAAATAGGTTAAATGATGATTTAAAAAAAAAAAAAAAACAAAAAAAAACATTAAAACCTCCTTTGTAGGCAACTGCCACTCCCTGACACCAGGTGTGACGGTGACAGCCAGAGCTTCAAAGAGCGCTGTTAGACAGATAACCACCACCTTGAAGAACACTAAATCCCCCGTTGATCCTGTTTCCTGAGGTGAAATCTGGAAACGGATTCGCCTTGTTTGGTCTTCTGGCGTCTGGATCATAACACCTCAGCTGTCCGACGCAGGCCAGCTCCCCAGAGCCAGTTTCATGAATGAGACGGCAACAGGAACAAAAAAAAAAAAATCAAAGCCTCTCCAACACAGTTGGTTTCAATTTCCCATCTCTGCTTTGTGTTTGCGTTGCTGTTTAGGGGGAAGCACAAGGCCTCACCGATAAACCGGGCCACAGAGCCAGAGACGATGTATACATTTTGCATCTGCTCTTTATCCTTTCGTGTGCATGTTTTCGTTGAATGTGAGGGACAGGCAGCTGAGGCCAGATGAGCGGGGTAAAGGGTTTTCACAGCAGTCACCTTGCTGCAGCAGAATCATAAACTAAACTTATCTTGGACGGGTTTGAAGGCAGTGACCTTTTCTATGAGTCAGAAACCTGCATCTTCACTGCTGTTTCAACTCGCCCACGGTCATTCTGGCGGCTCTGAAAGGCTGTTCTTAGACAGTTAAAATAATTATTATAGGTGAGGGGCTTTTCTTTTAGCTGAGGTTATTTTCTGCCTTCCTCCTTTACTTAGTTCATATTGGATTTATTTATTTAGCTTGGTAACTTCACAAGTAAGTTTTATGACTCATAAAAATGATGTTTTGTTCAAATATACTGCGACTTGCAAGGTTCTGTCTCTTTTGAGATGTGCTCCTGGCAGAGTTACATCCTCTTGCTAAACAGGACTTACTACTTAATAAAGTTCCCGGAAAACCTCCTGGCTAAATTTCATTGTTCTGATTTTGAAATGTTCCATTTGGATGTCGAGTGTACGTTTTTTTTTTCTCCCCCTTCTCAATATAACAAACACATGTTGTCCTTTTTCAGGGTGGCTGTGGTGGTCTTGTACAGCTATAAAGATGATTACTACAAGATCCTTTTGTGAGAATCAAGGACTGCATTTCATCCTTAGACCTGCAGGATCTGCTCAAAGATTGGACAGATTTTCCATTTGGGGCAAAAATACAAGCCCCAAAGACACAAGGGACTCTTCTTTTATCATGTTTAATAGTTCTTTAGCTCCAAACTCTGAACATTTCCCAAAAACCTTTCGGTGTTTTCAGGCAGAAACAAGAGGTTTAATGGACTTTGTTGCCTTAATACATGCTGTAGATTTTGGAAGGAAAAGGGCTACTTGTTGCAGATTATGTGTCATGAGTAAAAGGTGGAGGGAATAAAAGTTATTTTCCCACGCTTTGACTTTGGTTTTTGTTTTTTTTTTTGTTTCTGTGTCCAGAGCATAAACAGACATCATCCATGGTGAACATTCTGAACGTCACGTTTTACCTCAAAAGTTGTTTGGGGATGTTTTTGAGTCCTTTGAAATCTGTTTATATATTGTTATGCAAACAAAAAATATATGAGCGTAGTTAAATTCATCCATTCATCAATCCATTCAATCCCTTATGGGAAAAAAAAAAACAACACCCCTAGTATAGATGTGTAAAAAGTCTTGAAATACAGATACATCTAAAAATATGGAACATTACATAAAAGTGCAATATTTCTCACTAGTTATCTCGGAAAGTGAAACTTGTATATTACGTATAATCAGCACGACGAGTGATCTATTCCTTGTTGTCTTCTTATTTTTATGCTTGTTGCTTACCGATAATGAAAACCCAACATTGAGTGTCTCGTAAAATTAGAATACTGTGAACAAAGACATTATTAGAAACTCAGTGTCACAACCTAATCAGCTAATTAACTAAAACAAACTGTAAATGATCCATTTTCAGTTTACTGACAAAAAAAAAACATTTTTATTTAAATGTCCTGGGATTTCAAGGAACACCCATAATGCCAAACAACCTATAAGGTTGCTAACAAGAAAAACAGGATTTCTTGTTAACCAGCGGGCATGTAGATTGCATCCAATGATATATATATATTTGGTAAATAGGTTGACTTGAAGACACTAAGGTGGTTAATTTTTTACTTCCGGAAGCTTCTTTATAGGTGATCTTAGCAGGGCAAGCCAAACGTCCAGGCCTTGAGTCATTTCATTCAGTATTTTACCAGCCCAGAGAAGAGGTCTTCGTCCTCTTCATTCATACTCAAACACCTTCTCTGTTAGATCCATTTGCAACTGAAAAGCAATCAGATCTAAAAGAACTAAAAGAAGAAGAATTCCCATTTACAGCACAAGTCTAGGACCAGATGTGTGTGGGTATGCAAGTGAAACAAAACCCCTAACCAGTACCATCTTGAATGACATCACTGACATTTGGGAAATTCAAGTTTATCAGCACAAGCCTCTCCGGTTCACACATTTATTTTTTTTTAAAAATAAAAAGCATAAATGTTACAGTTTCTAATCTAGAAACATATTTACAAGATTTGCAGCACTGAAATAAATAAGGTAGAGAATATAGCAAAGAGAAATGACAAACGGTCTACAATGTACATTACATTTAGCTACTTAAAGCTATTTTCAATAAAGAAAAAAAAATCTCAAACTATACTTTAGTATTAATAAATAAAGCTATGTGAAAAAATAAATAAGGTTCTCTTACGTCTACGAATTTACGTTTTTACACTTAGGACAGAGCTTTTTACGTGTAAGCTTTTACGGTCCGCTTCTTCGTTTTAAAGCTTATGATTCAAACAGACACGCGTACTGCAAACACTTCAGAATAAACTGGTTTCTGACCTATTTTGGCATTGGAACCATTTCAGAATTGGGATATTGGCAAAGAAGAGACAACTCCGATCCAAAAACTAGACTGTTTTGCAATGCTTCTCGGAATCTGTCCTTTGTGCGGACCAAGCGGGTCCAGAACCTTCACCCCCAGTGGTTCAGCATCTCTGTGTACCTAAAAAGTTCCTGATTAGGACTTTTATTCCTTCAGGAATTCTGAACGGTGATACTTTTGTTTTTCCTCGCTGGCTCTGAAGAGAGTGATGTGTCTTTAAAACACAGAAATTATACATATCAACACCTACACATTCTCAACTCCGATAATGACAACATTTCACATTATTCCTCTGAATATAAACAGTGGATGATCCAAAACTCTTTATCATTGTGTATACTACTTTTTTCTTGACACTGGCTAAACGTTAAAACCAAAGTAATGTGTGTAAAAAAAACAAAACACTAAGGCTGTAGAATTAAGGCTCTATAAATAATAATCCCAAGCAAATTGCTGACATGTATAAACAGCAGCTCTGCCGCAATTAAATGAAAGAAGTGTTGAGGACATTCCTTGCCGATCCATTTTTTGTTTTTCTAACTTGGCTTGGTCATAACCTGACACAACCTGAAGGAACATCAATCAGCCTGGTTCACCTCTAATAGCTTTCAAATGAGTTGCAGAGTTCTGGCTGAAAGAAGATGACTGGAAGGTACGTTTCAGACTCGGTTCACCTCCAGTGTCTGCACAAAAGTTAATACCCTTGAATTTTTTCACATTGACTCAAACTGAAGGCATAAATTTCAATGTTTCTTCTGGATTGTATGTGTTGGACCAACAAGAAAAAGAAAACAACTGTGGAAGCAAAAG